>NW_028270169.1:80687357-81022280 GCF_037043375.1 Chiloscyllium plagiosum
AATGCAACCGAGAATATCAGAGTCAACCTCACAGCGCTGTCAGAGGAGGGGAAGATAGGAGGTCTCGCACGCTGCTCTTGTGCACATTATCAATTTCGAACCTATCCAATACCTGCAACCCGTGGGAGTTTTAAGGAAACAATTAAAAAGAGCCCCGTTTCAACTCTGTGAATCTTTAGGGGAATGAAGGATGAACTGACCGAATGAGCAGAGACTTTGAAGGAGCAGGGACATGAACTCTGATGTTCTCGAGGCATGAACCGATCTGAGACATTGAAGCATTCCCATCAGAGCTGCTCCACTGTCGTTGTTGTCACTCTCAGCAACAATATAACCTGATTCCCTGACCAGGCACCCAACCCTGGCCGCAGTGAAGAAAACACCGACTCTTAACCAATACACCACCAGTGCTTCCTCGCAAGCTGTTGAACTGCTTTTTAATGCCAAAGCATATGGCGTTTAATTTATCAGTACATAAGTTTGAGCAAGTCATCGACTGGTTACAGAATGGAAAGAGGCCCATCATCCAAGTTTTCAGCTCTTGGCCTCTCCCGTTGTGTTCTCAAATGTTTCAAGCACTCGTCGTAATGCTATCATCCAGGCACGTTTTGCAATGTATCCGACTGAATTTTAAGATGGATAACGTGTGTTTACACCCCCTCGGTGATCTAAACCCCATTTCACTTACAGAGGCAAACACACAGACACATTCTCGCGAAATGACTGTGGCCTCAGGAGAGATCAGCCAGAAAATAGGATTGCACTGAATTGGCTTATTTTGTCCCATTTCAAATTTCAACACCAGAGTTTGGTTGCAGCAAAGAAAGGAAGCATTCAGCCATTCCCCTGTCTGTGTTCCTCCCCTATCTAAACATTGAACTACGGAGGCAGTGTGCTCTGAGAGAAGGATCCTCACTCTTTAGAAAAAGCAACATAATAGATGATTGGATAGCCCGTGCATTAGAACCCAGTCGGAACAAAACCAAGACAGAACTGAAGGCATCATGTGCAGAAGGATGGGAGACTGTAATGCCGAATCAGACAGGGTCCATGTTGATAGAAACAGCGACTGTCCCTGGAAGTTCAGTCATTTGGATTCCGTGCTCTCACAGCCATGGCCTGCGAATCGTTAGCATTTATTGTTACCAATATGAAATGCTGCCTTCCCCTTAAAAGTAGAATTATGACCTGGACATGCACAAATAAATTGTGAAATTGATATAAATTGATGTTTTTTTTCTTCCATGTTTGGGCTAAAAGTGTAACATGTAAATACTTAGATGATCATTAATATCCAATATTCAAGCCAGTTAGTGTTGTCACAAAACTACAAAACCAGAGGAAGAGCTGGGAGTTGCATGACTGAAGGAGGTGACTGCTCCTGCTTCCGACCCGCTTTTCATCCCTTTTGTCCCAAGTTCAAGTGCAGAATCCAAATACTGGCAAACTGATATATATTTTTAAAAAAACAGAAAATGCTGGAAGTATTCAGCTTGTCTGGCAGCTTCTGAAAGTGTGGTAGAGGTTAACACCATCACCACCTGATTGTCATTACTTTGTATTCACGATAACTAATGTCCAAGTCACAACTCATTCAGACACATTTCCTCATCTTTAAAATGTGTGCACGCTTTCAGTTTACCATGAGAAACGTGTTGTCAATTAATTCAGTACTGACAGGATAACCATTTAAAGCTGTATGAAAGATGTTGCAAACGGTAAAATCAGACAAGATGAGGTGCCCCGTGAAGAAATATGTGTTTCATTCAGGAAAGTTAAAATAGAATAGTTCATGGAAAATTGTGGTGAACGTTCTGTCGATTTTTTTGATGAGATAAGAAGAAGTCTTGATGATGCTAATCCAAAGCGATCAGATAAATGTAGATTTGCAAAACAAAAGACAAAAGTTCTCTGAGACCGCTGTGAATGAAACCTGGAGATGAAGGAATAGAAGGGATAGTAGCAATATTGATCATAAATTGGCTGCGTGAAAGGTTACTGATGAAGGGTGCCTGCCTAAAACTTCGAGTTTCATGATCCTCGGATGCTGTGTGACCTGCTGTGCTTTCTGAGCACGACTCTAATGCTGACTCTGATCTCTAGCATTTGCAGTCCTCACTTTCGTCTGCGGGAAAGGGAACAGAGTCATCAGTAACAATTGTGTTTTGAACTGGAAGAATTTTTCTAGCGAACTTTGATTGAGCATTGGTGTGTGGAAGTTCTGGTTAGATTATTGTAGACTAGCAGCATTCTCTGATTTATCGGACCGCCCAGCGAGCCCATGAGATACTCTGATTGGTCGGAGGACCAGTGTCTCTAGCTTGGTCCTGCAGGACCGCCTCTTCTTCGCTGTTGAACATTATACGTCATCACTTGGGATGGATCCTGCAGGATGCATAGGGTTAACATGAACTGTGAGCATGCTCGCGACGAGTGCTCAATGGAACGAAATGTTGTTGTCTCCAATCGACAATCGTTAATTAAGGCTAATGGGGAGGGAAGCGCCAGATGCTATAGCCCAGTTAGAGGTTACAGGTTTGGTCAGGAAATGATTCTGGAACCAAATATAGTTTGTCTGGGATCGCCAATTTAACCACAGAGAGCATGAGTCTTCTTCTCAGAAACAGGCCCCCGTCAGCGACCGCTATTCCTGTTTCAGTTTTATTTTTTAAAATTTATCAGGTTACGGTGGGTTGATCTATCTTTAGTGTGAAGAGCTGAAAATAAGTGATATTGTTTGACATGATTGCGGTGGTCCATGAGGATGTAATGTTGTTGGTAGACGCTTGGGAGTGTATTAGTGACTGGAATTGGTGGGAAAGTGTACCCCATGAACACCTCTATCACTGACCTTGCTGTAAATTTGTCAGAGACGGAAAGAATGGAGCAGGAAGTGGAGAGACAAGACTCCTGAGCAGGATAGCGGGTCGCGGGAGTTTTGAAATTTGGGGTCATTCGTGGCCAATCCCTCAACAAAAACCCGACCCATTGTTTTTCTCACTGCTCCCCTTCCCCATACTTTCCTACCACTCCCTCCACCCAGCATTAGCAACATTTTAAAGACGTTTACTTATTTCATACATACTATCTCGCTTTTGTCAGAACATTCAGCAATTTGAGAACTGAATTGAAATTGAGATATAGAACAGCCAGTGTACGAATCTCAAAAGTTACTTTGCACCTCCTCGAATTGCTAAAGTTCGTATGCTAAAATTGCTCCCCGATTACTGTTTGATAAGTACTTACAGAATTATTTTTTAAATCTAGACAATATGTTACTGATATCCGTGTCAGCTAAAACAATTGGTTTTCATATCCCACCTTTAACAGAATGGAAATATGAAATATTAGAACTGGCCTGGCTTGTTGTGATGTTTGATCCTTCTCTATAATTCAGTAAGATCTTATATGATCATTCCGCACAGTAACCTGCTCCTTCTTTTGGCCTACACCTTATGATCCCTCTTGCCTCAAAACTTTAGATATCTTCATCTTGTCAACATTCCACATTCTGGCTTCAATTACGTTCCGTGGCATCAAATTTCACTTAGTAACCAGTCTTTGATTAATGAATAAAATCGTCATCTCAGTCTTAAATGGACTACCCATATTCTTAGAAATGACGCCACCTCCCAACCCTCTAAGTTTTGGACACCCTGGTCATTGAAAGCATCCTTCCTGCATTTACCTTGTATGTACCTTTTAGAATTTTACTCGTTTCGGTGACATCCTACTTCATCATTCTAAACTTGAGTGATTTTCATCCAAACGAATGAACGATACGTCAGTCCTGTCATCCCATGAATTAGTCTGGTAAACGTTTATTGTGCCATCTCCGAATGCAGAACATCCTTTATTAGATAAGGATCACTAAACTGCACTCTCGGTTGTGCTGTCAACAAGACCGTGCACAATTTCAGCAAGTCTTCCCTGCTCCTGTGTTCAAATCCTCTCAGTACAAAGGCAAACACCCCGTTTGGCTTCCTCACCTGCTGCCGCTCCTGCATGCTTACGTTCAGCGATTTGTGTACAAGAAGACGAGATCGCCTTTCCTATTTTAGTTTCGTAAATTCATGCTGGCTCTGTCCAATCCAATTACTGTTTTCCAGTGTTAGGCTAACTTTTCTGTCATTCCATGTTTTCTCGCTACTTCCTTTTATAAATCGTGGCGTCATATTAACTGAACTCCAAGCCCTAGATATTGTTTCAGAGTCGATAGAATATTGAAATATGACAATTAATTTACTCTATTTAGACTCCACACTCTAGTTACAGAACGCATTCACTGCATTTAGGGTGACTTTATGTACACCTCTGTTAGATTCGCAGTTGGTGGAATTTACTGTCTTTAATCTCATCAATTTCCACAACACTATCTCCCTGATAATACTGATTTCTTTCAGTTCCTCCCTCTCTTTTTCTTCCCAGCACTTTAGGAATATTACTTTTATCATCTGTGATGACAGAACCAATATACATATTTATTTGGTGTGCTATATATTTATCCCGCATTATAACATCCTCTGTTTCTCATTGTAAGGGATTTGTTTTCAATAATCGTTTTTTTTTTTCATTTCATATACCTTCAGGAGCTTTAACAATTCGTTATATGCTTACTGTTAAACGACATTTTCGTTCTGTATTAATTCTTTCTTCATCTTCTGCTGATGTCTGATGTTTGCTGCTATTTTCAGCCAAGTTGTAAGGCTCCTTGAGTGCAATGCTATGCCTAATATCGCTTGTTAGCCATGACATGGCCACGTTTCCCGGTTTCTTTGTGTCAGACAGGAGTGATAAGCAGTTGCAGTTCCTGCAAATGTTTTTGAAGTGCTTGTCATCCCTTTAAGTTCTGTTCCCAATTTCGTTATATTATGCTCACGCTTCATATCAGTATCATTTCTTCTATATAGATTTCGGCTCATAATCTGAGTCAGCTCTATCACTCTCCACCTTAATGAAGAGTTCTCCCACTGACTTCTTCACTCTTCCTGAGTGACAGCATAGAGATAGATTGTCAATTATTCCTTGACATATATACAAATAAAGCTTTAAAATCAAAGTTGACATATTCCCAGGCCTGCTGACTCATTAGAGACAGAGAGAGAGAGGGAGAGAGAGAGAGAGATCGCGCGATTTGACTGTTGGTGCTTTAACCTGAGAGTCGTTGTGCCTCAGGCACAAGGTGAAAATGTGGGGACTTCATGAGACCAGTACGAGAACTGTGCACATGCTGCTGCTGTCATTCTTCATCGAAATCTCGTCGACCAGCCAACTAATCAAAGATGCTCTGCCCTCCATTTGTGTCCTTAATGTAGCGACTCAGAAAACCATCTCATACATATACCACGTAAGTCTCCTCCACTGATCTGACTTGCTCAGTCTATGGGCAGGTTGAAGTCACAGGCAATAGCGAGAAGGCCACAAGATAAAGGAGCAGCATTAGGCCATTCAACCGATCGAGACCTCTCCAATATTTGGTCATGGTTGATATGTTTCTCAACCTCATTCTTCGGCTTTCTGCCATCTCCTGTAACTGTTGATCCTCTTATCAATCAGGGACCTATCTATGTCTGTCTTGAAACATTGCAATGTCTTGACCACTAAGCCCTCTACGGCAGAGTTCCAAAGGATGACTAGCCCCTTGCTGAAGAAATTCCTCCGCATCTCACTTCAAAATGGTCATTCTTTCTCTCTATACTGTGCAGTCGGCTCCTGGTCTCTCGTGCGAGTTAAAAAACTTCTCCACAGCCACTTTAATTGCCCCTCTCTGAATTGTTTAAGTGTCAATCAGATTCTCCTCAAACTTCTAAACTGCATCAAGTACAGCCCCCGAGTTTTCAACATTTTATGACAAGCATTTCTTCCCCCCAGGATCATTCTTTTAAACCTTCTTCGGACCCCATCCAATGTCATCATATCTTCTGGAGTATTGTGTACAGTTCTTGTTTCCTCGTTATGAGAAGGATTTTATTATATTGAAGAGGGTTCAGAATGTATTTACCAGAATGATGTCATGAATAGAAGTCTTCTGTTATAAAAATAGGCTGCGGTTTCTTTTTCACTGGAGCAGAGGACTTCGACGTTTGGCCTTATAGAGATTTGTGAAATCACGAGGAGCATAAATAAGATTACTATCAAAGGTGAGGGAGATCGCATCCAGGGGCATATGTTTAAAGTACGAGAAGGAAGATTTATAAAGGACATGAGTGGCAGCATTTGTTTTACACCCTTTGGTCACTGTGTGCAATAAACCGCTGGAGGAAGTGATGGATGTAACTACAGTTAAATTATTTAACAGTCAAAGTTTGTGTGAAGATTTGTCGCTCGGGTGCTCGTTGTTGTGGTTCTGTTTGCCGAGCTGGAAGTTTTTGTTGCAAACGTTTCGTCCCCTGGCTAGGCGACATCATCAGTGCTTGGGAGCCTCCTGCGAAGAGCTTCTTTGATGTTTCCTCCAGTGTTTATAGTGGTCTGTCCCTGCCGCTTCCGGTTGTCAGTTTCAGCTGTCCGCTGTAGTGGTTGGTATATTGGGTCCAGGTCGATGTGTTTGTTGATGGAGTTTGTGGATGAGTGCCATGCCTCTAGGAATTCCCTGGCTGTTCTCTGTCTGGCTTGCCCTATGATAGTAGTGTTGTCCCAGTCGAATTCATGTTGCTTGTTGTCTGCGTGTGTGGCTACTCAGGATAGCTGGTCGTGTCGTTTTCGTGGCTAGTTGATGTTCATGTATGCGGATTGTTAGCTGTCTTCCTGTTTGTCCTATATAGTGTTTTGTGCAGTCCTTGCATGGTATCTTGTACACTACATTCGTCTTGCTCATGTTGGGTATCAGGTCCTTCGTTCTGGTGAGTTGTTGTCTGAGCGTGGCTGTTGGTTTGTGTGCCGTTATGAGTCCTAGGGGTCGCAGTAGTCTGGCTGTCATTTCTGAGATGCTCCTGATGTATGGCAGTGTGGCTAGTCCTTTTGATTGTGGTATGTCCTCGTTCCGTGGTCTTTCTCTTAGGCATCTATTGATGAAGTTGCACGGCTATCCGTTTTTGGCGAATACCTTGTATAGGTGTTCCTCTTCTTCTTTTTGCAGTTCTGGTGTACTGCAGTGTATTTAACAGTCATTTGGATAAGTAACTGATTAGGAATGTATTGGAAGTTTTTGGGACAACGGCAGGCAGGCGGGTCTATTTTAATTTGGCAATGAGTTCTGCATGGTATATATGGAGTGAATGGTCTGCTAAACTGCTGTATGACTCTGAAATACCCTTAGATATCGGACCTAACTTCCTGCAATATTCCAAATGCAGTCTGACCACGACTATATAAATGCTCAACTGGACATCTCTGCTCTTGTATTTGAGGCCCCTTGATATAAATTATAAAATTGAATTTTCCTTCCTGAATTCCAACTGAACCTGCCTGATCTAGGGCTCTCAAGTCACTTTGTCCTTCGGATTTCTAAAGGTTTTCCGTGAACAGAAATCAGTCGAAGCCTGCCTTCTTCCTCTCATACTGCATAACCTGACACATCCCTTTTTGTATTGCATTTGCCACTTATTTGCCCACTCTCTGCGCCTGCCTAGCATCTTATGATATTTCGCAGCTTTCTTGACATGACCTGTCTCTCAAACTACGTTTGTGTCAAGTGCAACTGTAGCGAAAATGCACTCTGTTCCTTTGTCCAGGTGTTTAACGTGTAACTTGAATAGTCATGCTCTCAACACCGATGGCTGTGCAAGTCTTAAAAAATCAGTAGCTGCCATCCTGTAAAAGACCCCTCTGTTCTCACTCAGCCAGTCAGCCAATCCCCTCCTTGTCACTAACAGCATGTTTTTACCTTATTTAGCAGTCTGCTGTATGGTACCTTATCACAGGACTTATGAGTACTGAATTAGATCACGTCCACTGGCTCTGCTTTGCCTAACTTACTTGGTACTTCCTCAAAGAGATCTAGCATAGTTGTCAGACATGACGTCCACTTGATGAAGACATGCAGACTTTGCTGTAATTTACCATCCATTTTCAAGTACTGTGCAACACAGTCAGTAGTCTGTGTCTGCCTCTCCCCTTTCTTTCAGCAGGGGTGTTGCATTTAAAAATTTCCCGTCATCTGGGACCCACCCTGACGCCGATAACTCCTGACTGATCACGACCAATGCGTCCACAATCTCCTCAGCAATCTCCTTCACAAATCGGGGATGCAGTCCATCTGGTCTCAGTAACTTAATCCCTTCAGACCTTGCAGCTTCCCCGGCATCTACTGGTTATTGTTGGCATTTCATTCGCTTCTTCCCTACGTGTCTATTAATTCACATATTTTGTTGTTGTCTTTCATTGTGAAAACTGATGCAAAGTACGTGTTAACCTGCACCATTTCGTTGTTCCCCATTACGTCTTCTCCAGTGCACCAATTTGCACTCCTCTCTCTGTTGTCTCTCCACCATTCAGGCGCTCTGCCTGTATTGCTGATGAAGGGCTTTTGCCCAAAACGTCGGATTTTCCTGCTCCTCGGAAGATGCCTGAACTGCTGTGCTTTTCCAGCACCACTCTACTCCAGAATCTTGTTTCCAGCACCTGCAGTAATTGTTTTTACCGAGTTGACTTTAACCCTACTGCGAATACTCTTGCAAGGATGCCTGCCTTGAAGAAATTTTCCTCCTCTCTCTACAAGAATCTCAGGGAGTCCTCTTCCACTGCAACTCCCAGGTCATTTCCTCTGCCCTGAAGCTACCTTCTCCCACTCTCCTCACTGACCTGTCACCTTCATCCTCACCCACAATCACCTATTGTACTCTATTCTACTTTCTCCCCATCCCCGCCCTCCTCACATTTAATTCTCCACCCGTCAGGCTCTCTGCCTGTACTCCTGATGAAGGGCTTTTGCCCGAAACTTCGGAATTTCCTGCTACTCGGATGCAGCCTGAACTGCTGTGCTTTTCCATCACCACTCTACTCAAGAATCTGGTTTCCAGCATCTGCAGTCATTGTTTTACCTTACTATTCTCTCTGTAACCTTTTAAATATGTGAACAAACTCTTGCACCATTCTTTATATTTCAAGTTCACACACTTACGTACTAAATCTTAATAACTCATCTTGCCATTTCGGTTGTTCTCTGCTTGTTATTGAAGCCTTCCAAATGCTCTAGGTTTCACTAATCTACACCAGATGGTGTTTTTCTTTTGTTTCTGTGCTCTCACTGACTTCTCCTGTCAGTCATGTTTGATTTATCCTCTCTTAAGCATGTTCAGGTGGCGTGAGCAATGGATTCGGTGTTACTAGGCGCTGACGGAGTGCCATTTGGACTTCAGATAACGTCCGCCAACTTCTACAGTATAGCACAGTACATGGAACAAGATTGTGACCAGGACACAATGATTGTGAATTTCTCTCCTGGACTGGTAGAGAAGGGTTTACGAAACTGCATTTACAGTGAGTTCAGAGGAGAGCATTTACACACACCAAACCCAAACCAAGGTATATTTGTGTCTTCTGAATTTCTTACCTGGATTGACAGTGATGAATTTTAGATACCTCTTTTTGTTATTTTACCATAACTCTTGTCGACTGTGTCTTTATGAGTTTTCCACCAATTACCATCCCCAGAGCCTGTGACTGTCACAAATCTGCTCCATTTTCCTTCTGCTTCTCAGATCATAAGTATGAGGAAAATCTGCTTCATTTTTATTTCCTGATGTCTGTCTGCGCACGCTAAAACATTCATCTACCTTCTTTCCCTGCACAAACCCGACCAGCTAAGTTTTTCAGCATAGCCTGTTTTATTAAAAAAAATATTTCAGCTGCTGCAGTATTTTGCTATTATTTCCTTGCAGGTGTTTCTCACAGCACTGAGTCTGAAAGTACAGATGTTCCAACGATTAGCTGCTTTCTTACTGAGTGGTGGATGCAGAAACAGATCCATGGCAGCCTGTGTGAGTCTTTTTTTCTTTAATTTTAGTCGCAATTACCGAATGATTGCAACACAAGATAATTTGGCGCATCGTGCCCATGCTGGTTCCCTGAGCAGATTAATTCACCCCACTCTCCAGCCCTTTCATGAGCAAGACTGGCTGATATTGTCAATCTCCAATTGCCTATGTAGAAGTCGATGGATTATCTTCTTGAACTGCTGCAGTTCACGTAGTGCACGTGGTCCCAGATTACTGGCAGGTGAGGAGTTACAGGTTAAACACCTGGAAATGATGAAGGAATTGCAATGGATATCCAAATCAAAAACATCAGATTGTAATTCTACCCCGTCTTCCATCTGTCAAAATGTCCAAAATGATTCACAGGAATGTGAAAAGGCAACACTTGACACTGAGCCACATAAAGAGTTGTTTAGACACTTAACTGAGCATGTTTGAATTGGTTCCCTCTCAATTATATTCTTCAAATCAATTTTACACGGTATTAGAAGGATTGATTTGCACTCAGCAAATTTGGATCAAAGATCACAGCAGAGTCTGACGGAGTCACATCATTTATCCTAACCTGAATAGTATGGTGTTCTGAACAGGAAAGGTACAAACTTCGTTCAAAGTCAGGAGAAACAGAGCACGTGTGTGTGGGCGAGGCTTCAGCTGATCATCTGGCCTGACAAGACGCAAAGCGAATCAGCACAGTGAGATACTATGCAAATGTCAAGATTGTGGAAAAGGAGAAAGTGAGGATCGCAAATGCTTGCAATCAGTGTCGAAGAATGTGGTACTGGAAAAACACAGGCCGTCAGTCAACATCCAATCAGAAGCCCTTCATCGGGAGATTAAATGTCCCAAAAATACGAAACAAGGGACAAAAAAATAAGAACAGGAAAGAGGTCGTACTTCAAAAGTTAACTGGACTAAAGTTTGAGTCAATTAGACCAGACAGGCTTCATCCCAAAATGTTGAAGAAAGAGGAAGACAATGAGAGAATGTGGATGCGCTGGGAGTCATCTTTCAAGTTATGTGATCTCTGCAAAGTCTCCTGTGGAGTGGAATTCACGTTGGAACCCCACTGTTTTGCTTGTTCAGGAAGCTTTTTATCCGGTCCCACACAACATCACAAAACACAATGGGGTTGGAGAAAACGTGCCAGCATTCATTAAGGATTGTTTACCAGCTGGAAAGCATAGTGTAGGAATAAGCACACTTTTCTCACGTTGGTGTTCTGTTACGGGTGAAGTACCACAAGGATCAGTGACAGCACTGCTGCCTCACAGTGCTCGAGACCGGGGTTCAATTCCATCGTCACGCGATTGCCAACATGAATTGTGCACATTCATAGTGTCTGCGTGGGATTCCTGCGGATGCTGCTGTTTCTGCACACAGTACAAATATTCACGGTTTAAGTGAATTACCCATTATATCCAAGAATGTCCAGGCTTGGTGGATTGGGCATGCGAAATGCAGCATTATAGGGAGAGAGTAGGGCTTCATTACATTGCAGAGATTCTATGATTCAATGCTTTAACCAAATTGTTCCCAACCATTATACATGATTTGGACATTTGGACCTCTTGGAATTTTTCCAAACTTGTTGATGACATCAACTGGATCGGAATGTACATTGTAAGGAGAATGGTGGGAGCCTTCAAGTGAAGTTTGACAGCCTCAAGAATGAGTCAGTAAATGGCAGTTTATCCATAACACACGATAGCTCCACAAAGAATATCAATAATCTGGTTAAATCTGACTACCTTTTCGCAAAGTATCTTGAATTTTCATCATACCCTTGATTTTCTTTCTCTAAGTGCCTTGCTCAACAACTTTATTTAAAAAACATTGAGAAGCTTTCATGTGACAGATGTTAAGCTAACTACTTGTCATTTCCTCCTTGACTTCCCTTCTGTTCTGACTAAATAAAACTCACTGATCTGCATGGGTTGGAGAAATTGAGGACTGCAGATGCTGGAGATCAGAGCTGAAAATGTGTTGCTGGAAAAGCGCAGCAGGTCAGGCAGCATCCAGGGAACAGGAGAATCGACGTTTCGGGCATAAGCACGAAGAAGGGCTTCCTGAAGAAGGGCTTATGCCCGAAACATCGATTCTCCTGTTCCCTGGATGCTGCCTGACCTGCTGCGCTTTTCCAGCAACACATTTTCAGATCTGCATTGGTTCCCACGATGACTCTCCACTGATTTTATAATTCTCAGATTTGTTTTCAAATCCATCCATGGTCTTACACCCCATTAGTCCACCACTGCTTCCAGCCCAACATTCCTCTGTGCTCTTCCCACTCCTCTACTTCTGCTCTCTGTATTCGAACGCTCCTTACTCCCCCACTGCCAAATATGGATTTTACACTGAATGAGAGAGTCTGAAGCAGTGTTGCATTGCACTAAACACTACAGGCTACTGCTCTTGGCGGTAATATGGAGTTCTACCTCATCACCATGTTATCCAAAAAAAATAGATCAATTCATTCTCATGACTATGATGTAGATTCCTGCAAACTACTTGACTATTTTCTGTGTGCTGGCAAGTACAGTATCTTTCTCTATCCCCGTTTCACTTTGACTGTGACATGGCACATTTTACTGCTCCTTTATCCACTTATAACTGTCCTTTGTTTGAGGTCTGTATTTCTGGTTTTGTGTGCGGTGGGCCATTGACAACCTGATGTGCAATTCCAAATTGTTATGAAGTTGCAAGTGTGTGCTGTACCTTTAAGAGAGGTAGAATGTTGTTCTGCACTGAGAGCTTACGAGAGCAGTGTCAGAGTTTACTGGAAAATTGAAAATATATAACATTTGGCTGTGAAATAGGTACCTGAGTTGGTTGCTGTTTTGACGACAATTCAAATTTAACCAACGAGATTCATTTACGTCTCTGTAAATTAAAAGCCAATCGATTTTGAATTTATTATTCTGCCAACATCGAACAAATGAGATAATCCGATTTGGGGGTATAAGAAAGGTAGGCATTTTGAACGTCAGACAGAGTTACTGCCATCAAGGGAGAACTACAGGAGGAAAAGAAAAGCCAAAAACAAAAAGACCGATTGCGAAATGAAGGGAAATGACTCTGGCAATTTGTGCAGCTAACACCAAACGAATGTTTGCATGAAAGCTGCTGGGTTGCGCTGTTGGATCTTATCATCATCACGATCACATGTGCCCCACACGCTGACAATTGATAACTCGGCCGAATCTCAGTTCATCTGCTGCTGAAACTCTCATTTTTCCCCCTTTGATATCATTATAGGGGACTTTAAATGAAAAGGCTGGCGATTTTGCTCGATTGAAAAATTGCAGTTCCTAGAAATGATGTTTTAAATGAACATCAAACGCGACTGTAAAAATTCGGCGAAGGAACAAAAAATGCCGTGACACTGCTGGAAGAGTGCCACAGAGCCCAGAACAACTTAGTGGTACAGTGGAGCTAATGGCAGTTAATCTCTCAATAATGATCAAATAAAAGGGTGGGAATAATGGGGGGTTTTCACAACTCCAATGTAGTGTCTCATTGTAATGCGAAATGATTTTTGAAGTGATTTCAAGAGCACTGTTTTGATCAGTCATGACAAGACAAACAAGAGAGGCACAATAGGAGGAATGGCGTCGGGAGAGCATCTTGGTAATAGAGATCACAAACCAGTGAGCTTAACGTCAGACTGAAAGCCACCTAGCACAAGACTTAGACTAGTATTTTTGACAAGTTGTGTGTTTATTTTACAATGGCAAAGTGGTTAAAAGATAAACGTCTGTGGCATTAATGGAAACGTAGCAATTGAGGTGCCATACTGACTTCGTGGCAGGAAATCAAGACGCATTGTTTACAGATAATCTCTGGTCCATGTCAGTAAAGGCCCCGACATGATGATTGATTTCACAACCACCGGGATTGAAATGGATCTTCTGGTTTCAAGTTCCCGATGATGGGATGGGACACGTTTACCCATCAAGAGTGCCAGCAGCAGCACAGACAGAATGGTGCCGATTTGTGCATTAGGTTATGGAATGCCTCAGTGAAATGGGAGGAGCGATGTAAAGGAAGGTTAGTGACCATGCAAGGGAGGGAAATCTCTGAAAGTGCCTGGATTTGAATTCTGATTTATGAAATGGAGAAGTGTGATATTCCGCCAAAGTAACCAGTGTTGCGGAATATCATATAATCTCGTCTTCCCAGGGCTAAACTAAGAGAGACTGAGTGGTGCAGCAGCGAAGATCAAACTGGAAATGGGCATGAGGATGAGCCCGCCGTGACAGTATAAAGGTGCATGAAATGCCGGGTCTGGGACTCCACACTGTAGTACCTTCTGTTGACATGGAGCAAGGAGCATTGTGATATCAGATTGGGACCTCCAACTTATATGGAGCAGCTTCTGTTGGCATAAAGCAGGGGACATTGTGGCAGGTGGCTGGATGTTCCAACCTCACCTGGAGCAGATTGTGTTGATATGGAGCACGGAGCAATGAGACATCAAGTTGCAGAAAGGATACTCAGTTATTTCAATCTGAATTAAAGCAGTATTTAGCAGGACACATGTTTGTAGATGTCCCAGGGAAATCTCGCAACAATAAGGGAAAATGTGGCAAAGATTCAGCTCGTGGAGGAGAATCTGTGCAGAAAGAAACGCAGGTAATATTTTCTTTTTCTGCCTTTTATCATAAGACTCACTGCGTATTTGGTTAAATTGCAGCAAGTGATTTTCAGCTCGTGTCATGATATTAAATTACCTGAAAACCCATACAAGTAATTAAAGCAAACTAAACTTCCAAAAATTAACGGTATAGAACTAGCTCAAAGGTAGAGGACATAGGGTGGTGCTGGAGGATTGTTTTTCAGACTAGAGTCCCGTGACCAGTGGAGTGCTACAAGGATCAGTGCTGGGTCCTCTACGTTTTGTCATTTAATTGGAGGTGTAGTGGACAGCGAAGAGAGTTACCACAGATTAGAACAGGATCTTGACCAGTTCGGCCAATCGGCTGAGAAGTGGCAGATTGAGTTTAATTCAGATAAATGTGAGGTGCTGCATTTTGGGAAAACAAATCATAACAGGACTCCCACACTTAATGGTAATATTCGAGGGAGTGTTGCTGAACAAAGAGACCTTGGAGTGCAGGTTCATAGAATTCTGATATTTGAAATTTAACTTGAAAGTGGAATCTCAGGTAGATAGGATAGTGAAGAAGGCGTTTGGTATGATTTCCTCTATTGGTCAGAGTATTGAGTATATGAGTTGGGAGGTCATGTTGCGACTGTACAAGACATTGGTTAGGCCACTGTTGGAATATTGCGTGCATATCTGCTCTCCTTCCTATCGGAAAGAAGTTACGAAACTTGAACGGGTTCAGAAAAAAAAAACATGAGGATTTTGCCAAGGTTGGAGGATTTGCTGGGGCTGGGGCTGGGGCTGTTTTCCCTGGCGCTTCTGAGGCTGAGGCGTGACTTGTTAGAGGATTTCAAAATTATGAGGGTCAAAGATATGGTAAATAGTAATAGTCTTTTTCCCTGGGGTCTGCGATTCCAAAATTAGAGGGCATAGTTTTAGGGTGAAAGGGGAAAGATATACATGAGACCGACTGGGCAGCGTTTTCACACAGAGAGTGATAAGTGCATGGAATGTGCTGCCAGAGGATGTGGTGGAGGCTGGTTCAATTGCAATATTTAAGAGGCATTTGGATGGATATACAAATAGACAGGGTTTGGAGGGATATGGACGGGGTGATGGCAGGTGGGACTACATTGGGTTGGGATATCTGGTCAACATAGACGAGTAGGACCAAAGGGTCTCTTTCCATGCTGTGCATTTCTCTGACTCTATGACTCTATTTGATGTTGACATTATGCTCGAGTTTATCTTGATTTATGGCGGAAAAGCAGGAAACTGATGCTCAAATTTACAGAATCAACGATGATCCCATTCAATGACTGAACAGACAAGAGGCTGAATGGAAGCTTCGTCATGACAGATATGTTTTCATTATGGATCGCACTGAAACACGAAGTGGGGAGGATTGGACTGAAGCAGTGGTGGTGATTTTCTTTCCTGGTTAAATTTTTGAATATGACTCCTATTTCTCCTGTCCATGTTCACATCACAACTCTGAAGCATGAAAGCGTGAAGAACACGTGGGACATTTGGCGCAAAGTCTAACGTGCCTGACTCAAGATCAGAACATTGTAGGTTTCACTCCTCTCTAGCTCGAGGTTAACGCAGGTATTTATTAATCTCACAACCTAATCTTCCTCATTGTCCTGAAGCCGAGATGAAGTTTGAGCTGCTGATATGCAGACACGAGAATCTCTTTCAGTACACGTCCCGGAGAATATCACAGTCAATGTCGCAGCGTCATCACAAGTGAGGAAGACCAAATAATCCCACACACTGCGAATCGGCACTTTTCAATTTCACAGACCCAACGACCCAATCGCTGCAGTTCCTCGTAATTGCAAGGAAACAAAATAAATATCTCAGTCTCACGTTGGCTCATGGAGTGCCGAGGCACCTTCTCCTAGTTTAAGAGGCTGGAACATTGACCCTGATGTTCGTGGACACATTGATTGATTCGAAGCATTGAATGGAATCCTATCACAGATGTCCATGCTGTTGATACTGAACAAAACCGCCCTTACTGGGAATTGAACCCGGGCCGCAGTGGTAAAAGTGCCAATTCAGAACCACGACACGTCCAAGGACGAGCACAGCGATCAGACGCACGTAGAGTGACAGCCCTCAAATGTGTTGGACGCGTTCTTGGCAGAAATAACCGCTTGACTATCCTCATTCCATTTTCCATCCCTTTGCCTTGTATGCCTTAGCATCACAAATACAGTTTGAATACCTCTGAAGGTTGTGTTGATTTCATCACAATGAGTTGCCGATTTATCCACCACCACTGGTGGATAACGTTTTTACTGCTAATTACTGAAAACTTTCTGCCTCTTACATTTAGTCTACACCACTTGGCGTTTGCCCGAGTGAAACCATTTCTTTCATCCGAACATGCCTTTATCTCTCATTGTTTTGCACAATTCAATCATGTTTCTTCACAATCTCCTCTTCTCCATTGAAATTAGAACAGAGAAACTGATCGTTTTAAAAAAAAACACCCTTTGCAAAATACTGCATTGCGTCCTTTTCCTGAGCTTGATGTTCCAGTGATCTCCCGAACATGCCAGTAAAAATTGCTACATGAGCACTGATCTCACAACAGCAGTATGTAAATTGATCGACTGGTTTTAAGGGCCTAACTGTGGGATTGGGTCACGTTCGCCCAACAACATTGACTGCAGCTGCACAGACAGAACAATATCAATGGGAGTACTTGATTGCCAAATGCCGCTGGGAAATTGGAGGATGAACCGAAAGTAGGGTTACTGATCGTGTGATGGGGAGAAATCTCCGAGAATGGGTGGGTTTGAATCCTGATACATAGACAGCAGAGATGTGAAAGGGCGAGGGTTTGAAGGAGCAAAATCATCACCTCGACGAATATTTTCATGTCAAAAAAGATTGATTCGCTCCTGCTTTTGTGAAGCATGTCTTACTCTGCATAAAACGGGAACAAGTGACAATACTGGAAGTCAAATTGCTGATGATCTTTCTGCTGCCACAACGCAAAGCGCTAACCACTGCACGATACCGGCACCACAGGGAATAGCATGATGCAAAAAGCAGGAAAGATAGTGAATTCGTCACTCACGCTGCCCTTTACACCTGTCAACTTTCCGAGGTTCACTGTGGCACCTGCGATTGTGAAGGTAACAAGACGCAGAGCCAATTCTCAGCGTTGACAATTTTGGGAAAACCTTTAGAAACCGGAATCAGAGGAGAATAGAGAGTGAACTGTCTGAATGAGCAGAGACTGCCGAGGTACCGCCCCCCTTCTTTAAGAGACTGGAACATCGTCTCTCATTTCTCGATGTCATTAATTGATCCGAGGTACGAAAAGCTCTCCCTTTGCAGGTGGTCTGCTTTTGCTGATGTCGCTGTTAGGATCAAAACAAACCCCAACTCCCAGGCTGAGAATCAAAGCCGGGTCCCAGCGAAGAAAGCGAAAAAAATAGAACTGCTAGCCCACCATGGACAGCTACACAAATACCACGTATGTGTAGAATGACAGCCCTCAAGGTTGTTGTACATGCTTTCGTCAGATGCAATCGCTTGACTATCTTTATTCGTTTTCATCACTTGGCCTTGTATGCATTAACAACTCAACTTCAGATCCGTGTATTTCTGAAGGTTATGTGGGTTCGCCTCTGCGCATCCCTTCAGACAGTGAATCCAGATTCAACCATCCGCTTGCTGATGAGATTTTTCTGCATTTCTCCTCAATCCGTTCCACCTCTTAACTACAGTCTACGCCCCTGTTGATCGGTCAAGAGGAAGCGTTTCTTTTAGTCTGCATTGTCCATGTCGCTCATTACTTAGTGCAGATGAAACATGTATCCTCAGTTTCCTCTGCCTGAAGAAAACAACCCCAGTCAAAACAATCTGTCTTCATAACCTAAACTTTTCAACTTGGTCAATTTCAGCACGGTTTCCAGTGCGATCACATGACTACTGTAATGTGAATTGCAGAACTGCACGCAATATTTCGGGGGAATCGAAGGAACAAATGAAATAAATGACGGGAGAAAGCCACAGAAACTTGTCTTTTCCAATAAAACATCTTTTGCTCAATCCTGCGCTGTGCACTTATCCTGAGTCCAATGCTCCAGTCGTCTATTGTACATGTGAGTAAAAGGTGTTCAAAGTTTGGGTGAAGATTTGTAGGGACAGGCCAATATAAATGCCAGAGGAAACACCACAGAAACGCTTCACAGGAGGCTCCCAAGCACTGAGGATGTCACCTAGACAGGGGACGAAACGTTTGCAACAAAAATTTCCAGTTCGGCGAACAGAACCACAACAGTAAAAGGTGCTCCACGAGGATTAATTACAGAACAGCTGCATCTAAATGGATTGAATTGCTTGAAGATGCTAAACATGGGATTGAGCACTTTCACCCAAAACAGTGACCGCAGCAGTACAGAATGAACAGTGTAAATGTGAGTATTATATTGTGCAATACCTCAGTGAAATGGGAGGGTGGATGTTTAGGCGAGTTAGTTCTTGTGGGAGGGAGAGATTTCTCCGATAAAGGGTGGTTATGACATGTGAAACGCAAAGATGTGAGACAGCAGGTGTTTGACGAAGGAAACCTATCACCATGTAGAGTATTGTCATGTAAAACAAAGATTGATTTTCTCAGCGTTTGCTGACCACACATTACATGGAGTAAAACGGGAAAAATGCCGATTGCTGTGACAGTGATTCTAGCAGAACTTGCTGTGCTGACAATGCCAAGGAAGAACCATTTCATGATCCTCGCGCCACATGGAAAAGCACGATGCAAAAAGCAATAAGGATCGTGGCAGAGGTTATTGAAGAACAGAACCACACGCACAAAGGAATATTTGTCAAACAGTGACTGAGATGTGGGAACTCAGATTCGGTTGAATATATAGCTTCTATGTCCGGACAGACTGTAGAGATTGCAACACGGAGGTTGTAGGATATTACATTTGCGAGATATCTACAAAACTTCAAAGGGTCATAGGATACTGCAGGGTATTGCTGAAATGTACTTCTCAATAACACTGTATTTTAACATCGGTTACTTCACCAATTTCCTCACTTATTGACGTAATCATATAATGGCATGTCATATAATCCCAGTTCAATAGCGTGGAATCAGAGAAATTGATTTGCAGTGCACCCAACACTAATTGGAAATGGTAATGGCGTTCAGCGCGAGCATGCGGCTGCGAAAATGCAATCGGTGAGCGTAATGCCATTCTCTGATGATACAGAGGCGCGTGAAATATCGAGGCTAAAAGCTCCCGCCTGAACGACAGCGGCTTCAATTCCCACGCATCAAGAAGCAGTGGGACATCAGGCTGGGAGCTCCAATTTCACCTGCAAGAACTTGTATTGACATGGAACACGGAACTTTGGGACATCAGCTGGTCGAATAGATAGTCAACTATTTTAATCTTAATTAAGTAGTTTTCAGCAGGATACTTGTTTGTGGATTGAAAGAATATCTACAACTGGGACCGTCTAAATTACAAAGAAGAATTCTGCAAAGAGTCAATTCTTGGAGAAGCATCTGTGCAGAGTGATGCAGAGGAATGTTTACGTCATCTGCCGTTCTTATATGATTGACGTTGCACTGGATTAATTTCCATGAAGGGATTTTTTTGCTCGGTTCACAGTATTCACTTTCCTGCATACTCGCAAAAGTCGTTACTGTACTCGAAACCTCTGAAAGTTAACTGGTATATACAATGTGGTGATTAGGCTCACGTTCACGTCAGTTATGCTGAAGAAGTGGATTCGAAATTCATCACATCACATTCCATGAAATGACTAAGCAAACAGAGTGTGAATGGAAGCTTCATGAGGACATATGTGTTTTTTTTTGGAAAATTCGTTGCTTTGAAATGTGATGAAGATTAGACTGAAGCAGTGACAGTGATTATCTTTATTGCTTGTTCAACTGGTGAACATGACTGCTATTAACCGTGTCCCTATTAACATCACGGCTCTTAAGCCTGTGCATCGGGCCAGTGGCGCAATGGATAACGCGCCTGACTAGGAATCAGGAGACTGTAGGTTCGAATCCTACCTGGCTCGCCGGCAGGGCAGATTTTAATCCCGCTTAAAAATTGATTTTTCAAAAGCCGAAATAAGGTGTGAGCTCCTCATCTGCAGGAACGAGAATGCCTTCATTAAATGCCCCCGAGAACATGAGAGTCAATGTCCCAGCGTCATCACAGGAGGGAAGCCGAATAGTCGCGCAGGTGACTTATGGGCACCTTTCCATTTCATAAAGCCACCGATCGAATAACTGTTGCTCCCGGTGATGCTCTGCTTTGAGCATTTTTGAAAACTCTTTGGCCAGTGGAATCAGAGAAGATTGAAGGGTTAACTGTCCAACTGATCTTTATAGAGTGTGAGTTCTAGAGTCTCCAACCTGCTGACTGATAAAGTTTTCCTACCAGTCTATTCAAAGCTTTCTGCATCTTATCTGAAATCTACAAACCCTGGTGATCGATCAAGAGCAAATGTTTCCTTCAATCTGTAATTCCTTGCTCCTCATTATTTCGTACACGTCAATCATGTCTCCTCACAATCAGCTCTGCTCTGAGAAAAACAACGTTTTGAAAGTCTTGTGTTCACTGAAATTTCTTGTCTGTTTTTAACAGTTCGGTGAATGGAATAATCCCACTGCTAACATTCAGCACAAACTTTCAGCAAAAACCACACAATGCGGGGAACCTTAGTACTGCTCTTTTCGTCAACAATGTGTAAAAGCCCCCTGTAACTTTCGATTTCGCATCCCGTGGGGCTATTTGTCCGTGTTCAACGACGTTTCCCAGGAAGGTCACTTTGGCTTTGGCAGATTCACTTTCAGCTAGGTTTACAAACCAGTTTGACTTCCGCATTCGATCAAAAAAGCCCGATAAATGCTGTAAATATTCAATCCACGAGAGTCTGAAAGTCACCAGGCACAATATACACCAATCAGTTGCGTATTCGGCAATTACCCTGTCAGTTAACCTCTGAACTGTGGCTGAAGTGTTTTTCGTACAAACGGCATTACTTTAAATTTCTGCAGGCCAGTTGGCGTTACAAAATTGCCTTTGATCTTTCTGACAAAGTTCCCTACCAGTAACCTTTGAGGAAGTTTAACTAAGAAATGCAAGTTGCTCCTCCAATCTTTTCCACACAGTCCTCCAACTGCAGATATGTATATGCATCAGTCTTTCTAACAACATTGATTTTGTGGTAGTTCACACATAACTGTTGGGTCTTTTCTGCCTTTGGCACCATGATGATGGGTGAACTCTATTCATTGAAACTCACTTCGGTTATGCCATTTTGGTGCATACGTGACATCTCCTTATGAACTTGTACAACTTTAAAGGGTTATGCCTGCAAGGATATTACAGAGTCAGAACAGCATCTCCTATATTTACATCATCTACAATTAGATTATTAATTCCCAGTATTTTCAGCAGATCTCCCCATGCAAGAGTAATAACTCTTTCGATTTTCTTCTGGAAGATAACTGAATAACTTTACCAATTTTGGACAACTTTTGCATTATCCAATTTTATTTCAGGAACGTCCAATGCAGAATTCACTGACATTGGTTCTTCCGTTCGTTCGCTGCCAAAATACCGTTAGAGCATATTCCCATCGCACATTCTGTGAGATTCTTTCATGACTGGAGTCCCTATCAAGTAACTAACCTCACTCAATTTCCTCTCAATTTGATAAGGTATTTTAAACCTTACTTTAAAGTTTCACCGACAAATTAATTTTAAATAATTGCATTATTCCCAGCGGCAAAATTGTGATTTTTTTATTTCTCATACACTTCCTGCTTCACCATTTGCTGTGATACTTTTAAATACAGTCTCGACAACTCCCCAACATTATTTAGTTCAACTCTAAAATTTGACATATCATCCAAATGCGTGGTCTCTGTAATCTGACTTATTAGTTTTTCCTTAAAAAATTTTAATGGTCCTCTTACTTTATGCCCAAAACTGGTTTCAGATGGACTTAGTTTGGTGGATTCTTTTGGTGCATCTCAGATCGCAAACAGCACTGACGCAACTCCCTTATGGAAATAATCTGGCTACTCCGAACCATAAAACCTCAATATAGTCTTTAATAATTGACGTCACCTTTCCAGTGCACTCTGTGATTCTGGATTGTACACAGTAGATTTGAATCGTTTTATTTCCAATCTATCTATACACTCCTTGAAAAGTTTTGACGTGAAGTTTGACCCTTGAGCTAATTGTATCTCTGATGGTAGTCTTAATCTAGTTCTTTTAAAAAACCGAAATTCGTCCACTATCCTTTGAGCTGTCATAATGCACGATTCAACAGCATTTGGAAATCTCGTCAAGACATCCTTTTTCTGTTAATTAATATTTATTCCCATCTTTTATTGGATGTAGGGATCCTACACAATGAATGAAGACACTGAAGAAAGATTCCTCGAACGCTGTGATAGATATTAAAGGTGCAGGCTTTATTATTTCCAATGGTTTTCCTTTTAGTTGAAATGTATGACACGTCTGGCAAAATTCAAAGGCATTCCCCTGCAAGCCAGGCGGTAAAAATCTCTTTGTATTTTAGCCTCCGTTTTCATCACGCCGACGTACCCTCCAATTTGTGGCACATGCGGCACTCGCAGCACCACTTTTCTGTACCCTACTGGAAAAATAAATTCTGCCCATTTCTCACTTGCTTGAATATGTGTTGCTCTCCATTTCTTCCTTAACATATCATTTGCTAAGTAATATCATACGGGGATGTATTCACTCTCCTTCCAAGTACATGTCTTCTGATCCAACTGCTTTAATTTTTCATCTTTCTGCTGTAACTCAGTAGCATAGCAGAGCTAAATATATTTGCATTATTAACGCTCGTCCCCTGCTGTGTCCCACTTACCTGATAAAAAAAGTTGTAATCATATTTCAGCTTCCTTATCCGTGCCTTTTGATTTGTTCTGCTTCAGCTTGTGACTCTGTGATCGCGTTAAGACACAATCTGGGAAAATTCCTTGATTAACGTCCTGCATTGCTGCACTTGCCTGCATCTCGACTGGCTTTTCAACTGGAGTAGGCAGCACGCTTACCGGTGATTGAGCTATATCATTTGCAAGCACAAATTGTATTCTTGGAGCTGAGAGATTGTCCAGAACTCCAACCAGAAATTCCCCACTCTTTCTGCCCACTCTAGCCTCACTGTACATAACTGAGCAATTTTTCGTCCCACCATGAATTCCCGTATACATAGTTCTTCAGGAGTACATTTTTTCCCCTCCTTCTGAATCACAGACAGGCACGATCCTGTGTCCCTGAATATTGTTACCTCTCTATCTGCTACCCCTGGCCAAGGTAAATGAACTTTAACTTTGCAGGTTTATTATTAAAGCAGATGTGGCACTTCCCACTTACCAACCTCTGATCGGCTTGTGCACTCTGATGCAGCTTTCTACCCTCCACTGTGCTTTCTATTGCCATGCCAACAAAACATCCAGGCTTGTTTCGTTTCTCTGCATCTGACTTTCCAGTGCTTTCTCTCGTTCTCCAACACAGACTTCATGTGGCCTACTTTATTGTAATGAAATCCTCAGATCTTGTTCCCTTCAAGAGTTCCCTATTTACCCTGTGATAAGTTATCCTAATGATTTTCACAGAGATTTCACTTTCCCTTTCCACGTGAGGATTTCTCTTTGCCCCAATTTCGATCCCTCAGACTTAAAATGATTCTGGAAGCCCATCCTTGTTTTATGGACCACTTCATAACAATCAGCCATTTCAGCTGCTAACCTTGTCGTTTTAACAATATGTTCTTCCAGAGTAAGCTTATCTTCAGCCTTTATTTCCAGCCTTTTAAGGTGAATTCCTTTAATAATTGCCAATTTCTGAAGTTCAAACCCTGTCTCTCTTTCTCTCTGCTCTGCTGCTCTCTCTTCTTCCCTATTTCTACTTCGAATCGTATCTCAAACTGCCTCACATCTGGCGTCCTTTCGTTATCTCTCGAGTCTAACTCAAGCTGCTTCACTTTCAAATAAATTTTAACCATCTTTACAAATTCTCATGATTTTTTCAGCTTAGTTAAATGCTGAGCTACTGCGGGAATGATCTCTCCTTTCATCACAGAAAGGGGCAAATACAACCCCAGTATGCCTGCTAATTCCAGAAGCCCGGCCTGAATTATTTTTTGTAAAACTACCAACTTGACATCGTCCATAGCAAGACAACTCTTTGTACCTAAATGAGACATTGCTTTCCCAAGCATTGCCTGCCCCAATCCAAATGAACACCGGAAATAAAGAGCTGAAAATGTGTTGCTGGAAAAGCGCATCAGGTCAGACAGCATCCAGGGCACAGGAGAATAGACGTTTCGGGCATAAGCCCTGCACATTTTCAGCTCTGATCTCCATCATCTGCAGACCTCAATTTCACCCGAAATAAAGACGCAAGCACCTATCAGTTGCTCTTTTAATCCATCAACTACCTTCCAATTTGTTATGGACGAGGCTAAACCATTCCAACGTTATTAAGCAGACAACCTAGACCGTAATGTTATATTTATTTCGTTAAGCATACAGTGAAAATTACCCGAGTAAGCTAGGTACAAAAATTATTCACAAAATGATGGATTGAAAAACAAAAAAACAGAATATTGGATACCCACATAACTTAGTCTATCCAAAGTAGACTTACTTATGCTGTTCTGAAAATATACAACAATCCTAAAAAGAACACCTTAAAAACAGTAAAACTGAAACAGAAGCTTACAGTTAAAAATTAGAAGGGCAGAAGGAGAGAGGTTATTAGTTAGTGCACCACTGCTGCAGGATCTAAAAACCGGAATTTAACTTTCCAAAATGACCACTCTTTTTCCATTATACAGTTCATTTTTAAAACATTAAATCTTTGGGCTTAAGCCTCAGCTGTTTACGGAGAAACGAAAGGCCTCACAGTGAACACTTTCATCTCTGTAACACTTCATCCGAGTCGGAGCCTGAACTGTTTTGAAATGCCTTTGATAAAAAAGATATCAAGAGACATTAACCTTGAGAAAAAGTACAGCTCCGTTTCTTTTTTAAAAAGAGAACATCTTTGTGAGAGCCCAGTCCCTCCAAACTTTCTTCATAAGTGAAACTCTTCGAACAGCCAATATCCTGGTAAATCTGTTTTGCACGGTTTCCAATGCTATCACATCCCTGCTATAATGATAATTGCAGAAAGACACACAGTACTCCAGCTAGAGCCGATTGAGGAAATGAAACTAACAACTTAGAAAGCCACATAAACTGCACGTTTCCAATAATGTGACTTTTACACAATGCTGCCCCGTGGAGACAGTCAGATGTGAGAACTCAGAGCCGACAGTGTGGTGATAGAAAACACAATAGGTCAGGCAGCATGCGAGAGCGGGTGAGTTGATGATTCGGGCATACACCCTTCAACAGGAATGAGATTTGTGGCCGTGGGGACTGATAGATAAATGGGAGGTTCGGGGGTTTGGGGGCGTGATAGCTGTGAATGCGAGGAGTAGATAAATGTGGAGAATAAGATACTAGTTCTGACAGGAGGTGGAGCGGGTAGGTTGGAAAGGTGATGTGCAGGTCATGAAGGCAATGCTGAGTTGGAATCATGAAACTAGAATAATGTGAGGGAAGGGCGAATGAGGAAACTGGTGATCCCATGTGGCATCAAGGGCCCAAGGGGAAGATGAAGCCTTCTTCTTTCAGGCATCAGGTGTTAAGGGAATGTCAATGAAGGAGGCGCAGGACCTGCATGTGCTTGGCAGATTGAGAGGCGGAAAATGAATTTCATCAGTGATCAGCTTCTAACTGCATATCCAAACTATCATTATGAACATGTTGTTACATCTTCGGAACCGTATCTATCACTACCCCGCCTGAGGAGAAGGCGAGGATTGCAAATGCGAGAGATCAGAGTCTGGAAGGATGCCGCTAGAAAGCACAGCGGTTAGGCAACATCGGAGGGCCAGGAATGTCAATGTTTCCAACATTCCTGACGAAGAACTTATGCTCGAAACATCGACTTTCCTACTCCATGGATGCTGCCTTACCAGGTGTACTTTCCCGGATCCACACTTTTAACTCGACACCACCTCAGCTCAACTGCATGTGAAAATTAAGATGCACCTGTCACCACTCAGTTGATTCTTCTGTCGCATGCGAGACAAACTGCAACATTCATTTCCCCATAAATATCAGGTCATTCAGATCACTAAAGAAAAGAAAAATGCAGAGGCTGAATATCTGAGAGAAAAGAAATAATTGTTGTAGAATTCAGCATCCTGTCAGTTCAACTGAATGTTTGGATATTAAAATTGGTAAAGAAAAAGAGAAAGCTGCAGTTCAATAACTGCTACGGTCTGTTTCTCAAAAGATAAAAAGAATTTCATGGACTGGAATGTTTCGATCAGGCAATGCATGCTCACCTTGCCAAGTGCTGATAGGAATGGAGGAATATATATTTGCTTCGCCACTGCTGAACAGATGAAAAATACCATTTTGCCTTCCGAATCGGTTGATGCTCCTGCAGAAAAGTCAATGTGACTCATAAACCCAGCACAGCCAGTTCGATGTGCATTTCAGAGACCTGCAACATCACATTTTATTTAAAAGATCTTTATTGATTGTTCCTTATAAATATGGCATTCTCCATTTCATTATGCATTGGACAATATTGTACCCACTCACTTATTCATTGGTACATCACTCAATTTTAGTATCCCTAACGTTCCATTCACGACTTAACTACTAAACTACTTTCACGAAAAAAAATGCTTATTTTTAAAACCGAACACTGAGCTGAAGCAATGCCTGTTGGAAATTAACCATCATTCTCTCACTCTCTATACCTTATTTAGTGTGTCTCAGTGCCTGTCACCTTAAACCTGTGCCCTCCAGTTCTGAACGTCACCATCCTGCGCAAACGATTTAGTCCAGTTGCCTGTCCATGCCCCTCATAATTTCATAAACCGTGAGAACTTACATGCTGCCTGGAACATTCCAGCGAAAAAGCCCCTGCCTACCCCATCTCCACGCTTAACTCAAGCCCTCAGGTCCCCACAACATCCTTGTAACTCATTTGTGCACAGTTTCAATTTTCACAAAATCCTTCTTGTAGAAGTTGACCATCACTGCAAGCAGTATTCCGAATGTGATCTCGCCAATGCTCTATATCGCCACAACATGACATTCCAACTTGGATAATCGACTTTCTGACGAGTGACAAAAAACGTGCCAAGTACTTTCTTCACCATCTTGTCTACTTGTGACACCACTTTATCTGCTTTTATAAATATTGCCTTGACTGATGAAGTTGTGATTGTCACGATGTTCTGCTGCCTTGACGGATATGTTGTCCAACATGCAAAGTCTCTCTGGTCCTCTGGGTTTCCTCGTGTCCTGCCATTCATTGAGTAATCCGTTGGTGTGTTTCTTCCAATGTGCATCACCTCATGCTTTTCATGGTTAATTTCAACATCCCCTATCTGAATTTAAAATTTGACAAATCCATCTCGGAGCTCCTCCATCCTAAGACCTTCTTCCTCACTATTAACCATTTTGCTAATATTCGCATCATGGATAACTCTGCTTCTCATTTCCCCCGAATTTGTTCTATATTCTTTACACACATCCACAAACGACATGGGACCCAGCATTCATCCTTGTGTTACACCATTGAATACCAGTTCCAATCACACAAACAGCCTTCTATCACCATCCTTTGTCTCCTACCACCACCAAATTAAGTTTGGATCCAACTTGCCAGGGGACCTTAAATCCTTTTCACTTTTATCCTCTTACCAGTCTCCAGTGTGGTGTCGTGTTAAAGGCTATGTTGAAATCCACGCAAATAACATCAACTTTACTGCCCTCGTTAAAAAACCCAATCACTTGCCAATGAAATATATTTAATCCAATCTGTTAGGCATGACATTCTGTAACAAAGCCGTGATGACTCTTCCTGATGAAACCTTGCCTGGACAAGTGGCAGTTAACTCTCTCCTACAGGGTTTGCTCCAAAAGGTTCCCTTTAACTGATGTGAGACTCACTGCTGTGTGATTCTCTGGTTTATCTCTCCCTTTCCTGCTGAAAAGTGGAACTGCGTTCGTCCAGTCCACTACAAACTCAAAGAGGAAAGTAAAACATTTCCTCCATTGAGACAGAGAGGAACATAAGATACAAATCCGTCCTGAATTGGGAATATGCCCACTTCAAGCCGCTCAGAACCACGAACACTCCATCAGTCCCTATATCAAACTTTTTCAGAACCTTTCCATCCCACGTCCTGTATTCTGTTCCTATATCTTAGCACAAGAGGACGGTTCGCTTGCTGAACAAGTAAAGTGATTTACTAAGTTATCCCATTTGCTGACACAACTCTACTGTCACACTGGAAGGAGAACATTCAGATATTTTAACTCGAAAATTCTGTATTAAGACTTTCTGGTTATAAAATATTTTGTTTTGATAGCCACAGTCTTTTACAGTGAGAAATGGTGTGAATTTTCTCTAACTGAAAAACATTCACTTAATTCCACCTCTTGTGGAGATTCCTATGTGTTCCCATCTGACATGACCGAGATTTAGCTCTGTGTTGTTTTCCATATTCAGAACAGAACTGCGGCACAAATCCAAGCACATGATTTCTTTATTTATTGACCTACGAAGTCGATGCCAATGCCTCACGTTGTAATGGGATTCATCAACAAGAGAACTATTCAGGATTAACACAGTTGTGTCTTATGTGCAGGGGGTCATTACACAAGCACTGTATCAAGCTACCTGAGGGGCAAGACAAAAGATGCTGGAAAGAGAAATCGGAGTTAACATTTTCGGTGCAGTGACGCCGTCCTTAGCATTGATTATTTCCAGGAAAAGTTTGGTCTATATGCAGAAGATATGTGGGGGCGGGCACAGTAATTAGAAGTGAACGAGCTGTCGGGATAGAGCCGAAAGAGACAAACTAACAGTTGGACATAGGAATTGATAATGATTTGTTTGGAGCATTAACAACTGTTCACGGAGACTGTTTATGATTAACCGTAAGTATTGTGTAATGGCTGCTATGCTACAACTAGGCCTGGTGGGTGTGTCGGGGGCCAGGACATGGGAGACTTCAGGCCTCTAAAATGATTGTAATTGGTATGGATGGTCGCGGGGTGCTCAAGCAGAAAATGGCCTGTTACTTTTTCAGCATGCGCTGAGCTATGGTGGAACACTGCAGTAAGCGTGAGATAGAGACGTTGGCGAGGAAACTTGGTTCTTTGCTAAAGGAGCAGTCAACTGGAAGCTCAGGGACATTTTTGGCGATAGAACTTTGTATTCTGCAAAACGGTCATTCAATCCAGACTTCATTTCCCAAGGTAATGGCGACCACAATATGAGCAGTGAATCTATTAGACTGGATTGTGTGAAGAGTAGGGAAAGTGTTGCTTCACCTGGAAGGTGTATTTGAGCACTTGTGTACTAAGCAGGGAGTTCAGAAATGGACAAGTGAGGAGAAGTAAGAAGCAAGAAGAAAGGATAGCTTAGAAGATATTATTAGAGATGTTGTTAATAAATGTGTAAGAAAGCGACCATAAAGGAACTATACCTGAATGCTCGTACTTTTCGGAAGAAGGTTGGGGATATAACGGCATAAATTATCACGAACGAATACAATTTAGTAGACATTGCAGATACATGGAGACAGCATAGTCAAGACTGGGAGCGAAATGTTCACGGGCATGAGACAATTTGGAAGGACAGAAATGGTGGTAAGGAAGGTGGTTTAACTCAAACATTCAAGGACAACCTCAGACCGATGCTGACAGATGATATACGTTCTATGGAGAAGGAATTTGAATCCATTTGGGAGGAAAGTAGAAGTTCTAAGAAGAAAATGTCATTGACTGTCGGAGTCTACCGGCTCCAAATTTTAAGATCACATTGGGGAGGCAGGAAACAAAGACATAAACAACACCTGAAAAAATGGTATGGCAATTATCATGCGGGATTTTAATCAACATGTCGATCGGTCGAAGCAGCTCAGTCAGGGTAGCCTTGATGAGAAGAGTATTGAGTATCTGCGATAGATTCCTTAACTACTGTGTAATGGAACAGGCCAACAAGGGGAGAGGCCAAATTAGATTTGGTACCGGGTAATGAACATGGCAAGGTGATGGATTTGGTGGTAGGTGAGCACTTTGGTGATAGTTACCAAAATTAAATTATGTTTACTTGAGCTTTTCAAAGGGATAGGTATACACCGGAGGGCAAGCACTGCTGCTGGGGGAAAGAAAATTGTAATGCGATTAGATAAGATCACGCATGCACAGGTTGGGCAAGGAAACGGCAGGGAATGGGCAGAATAGACGTGAGGAGCTTATTCAAGGAGCAGGTTCTGTGTGTATTTGATAAGTATGTAACTGTCAGAGAGGGAGGAAATTGTCAAGTGCAGGAGTCATGATTACTGAGGAAGTTCAGGAAAGACCTGAAGAGAGACAGAAGATGAGCCAGGATGGTAGTTGAGAATTTGTTGGCAGATAGGATAAGGGAAAATCCTATACCTTTCCATAGTTACGTAAGGACTAAAAGAATGAATGGAATAAAATATGGCCAATGAAGGACAGTCGTGGTAAGTAATGCGTGGAGACAGAAGTGATGGGGGAAGCGCAAAAGCAATATCTTTCGTCAGGATTCGCTCTGGAAAAACAAAATGTTGTAGAGGACAATACTGAGGAACAGTCTACCAGACGAGATCGGATTGAAGTTCCCAAGGACGAGGTGTTACAAACTCTGAAAATGTGAAAATATATAAATTCCCATGGGCCGGGTGGGATTTATCCTAGAATTCTCTGGGAAACCAAGAATCGGATTTCCGAGCCTTCGACTTTGATCTTTATGTTGTCATTGTCCAAAGGTGGAGGACCAGAACACTGCAGGATAGTAAACGTTGTTCCCTCATTCAAGAAGTAGAGAAAACCCTGGAAATTATAGACCATTGACCCTTCCGTCGGTTGTGGGTAAAGTGTTGGAAAAAGTTCTGAGAGATAAAGTTTGTAATTATCTCGATTGGAAATAGTTTATGAGGGAAGGTCAAGCCGGTTTTGTGAATGGGAGGTCGAGACTCACAAACATTATTTGAGTTATTTGAGTAGGTCATTAAACTGGATGTCGGTTTGCTCACTGAATTGGAAAGTTCATTTCTAGACATTTCATCACCCTACGAGGTAACAATTTCAGTGGGTCTCCAGGCGAAGAACTGTTCATGATTCCTGTTTAAATTTTATATGTTTGGGGTTCTTCGGGTCGGTATGTAATTTCTGGTGGTGATGTCATTTCCTGTTATTTTTCCTCAGCGGGTAGTCGATGACGTCGAGCTCGAATTGTTTGTTGGAACAGTTCTGGTCGGAATGCCATGCTTCGAGGAATTCTTCTGCATGTATCTGTTTGGCTTGTCCTAGTATGGATGTGTTGCCTCAGTCGACTGTAGTGTTTGTCGAATGTAGTGTTTGTTTCCAGTTCTTGCACGGTATTTTGTAAATGTCATCAGTTTTTGAATATGGACAAATAAGCAGAAAACGAGCCACCAGGATACATGAACATCAACTAGCCACAAAACGACGTGACCCTCTCTCACTGGTATCCTTCCATACAGATAAGGAAAGGCACCACTTTGACTTGGACACCGCATCCATCCGAGCACAAGTGAAACAGAGACATACACGAGAATTCCGAGAAGCATAGCATTCCAAACGGAAATCTATCAAAAAGCACATCGAGGTGGACCCCATCTACAACCCCCTGAGAAAAAGAACAGGAAATTAATCACTACAGGAAATTACATGACCAACCCAAAGAACCCCAAACATGTCAATAGAAAGCAGAAAGCCTGAACAGTACGCCGCCCGAAGGCCCACTAAAGATGTTACCCAGGAGGATAAAGAAAAGTATGTAAGTGAGCCTTCTAGCTCAGCGAGCAAATCTTCATGTGGAAGCTAATCCTGAGCTACAAACTTGTTAAAACTCGCCAGGTGACTAAACAGATAGATGAGGATAATGCCGTTCATGTCATGCACGTTTGGATTTCAGTTAGCCGTTTGATAAATTTCGCCATGGTAGATGACTGCACAAAATACTGAGGTATGGGCTTGAGGAGGATTTCGTGCTTTGGACCAGGAATTAGCCAGCTGAAAGAGGACAGAGGGTGTTATTTGATGGGAAAACGTCATCCTGGAATTCAGTTGCTTTTGGTGTACTGCAACGATCAGTTTTGGGTTCACTGCTTTTTCTATTTTTTTATAAACGACCTGGATGGGGGCGGAGAAGAATGGGTTCGTAAATTTGCGGACGACACTAAGTTCGGTTCAGTTGTGCATAGTGCTGAAGGATATTGTAGGTTACATAGGGACACAGGTATGCTGCAGTGTTGGGCTGAGAGTTGGCAAATGGAATTTAATGCAGAAAAAATGTGAGAAAGAGCATGGCATTAAAATTAGCACAGAATATAAAGAGCGATAGCAGAAATTTCTATTAAAATATAAAATGAAAAAGAGTGGCAAAAGTAAACGTTGACACTTTCGTGGATAAGAAGGGGCATTTACTTATGGGATATGCAGAATAGCCTTGACATTGAACAGGCATTTGCGTCGGTCTTCACAGTGGAGAATATTAATTACATGCCAGTAATTGACAAAGTGATGACGGTTGGTGACGTTTTGGGAACAGTCATTATAACAAAAGAGCTTGTGTTGGATTATTGGAGCTAATTAACATCGCAGGGTGTTATACGCGATGGTGTGTTAAAAAGAAGTTTGCTGACGGTATTTTTCCAAAATTCATTGGTCTCTGGGGCAGTCCCAGCTGATTAGAAAACACAAATATGACATCACTGTTTAAAAAGGGAGGCAGACAGAATATGAGGAATTAGATCAGATTACTTACAGTGTCGAAACAGGCCCTTCGGCCCAACAAGTCCACACCGACTGCCGAAGCGCGACCAATCCAGACCCATTCCCCAACATTATAGAACTTTGTTTAACTTCTGTAGTGCAGAAATTTCTTGAGTCTATTATCGAGGAAGAAATAGCAGGGTATCTCGACAGAAACTGGAAAGACGCAGCATGGGTTAAAGAAGGGCAGGTCATGCCTGAAAAATCTTTTCGAGTTCTATGATGGCATTACGAGCATGTGTATAACGGGACCCAGTGAATTGGTGTACCTAGATTTTCAAAATGCCATCGACAATTTTTCTTCAGTGGCTGACAGCAAACGTATGCATGCTGTTAAGGGTAAAGTATGAGCATGGATTCAGGATTATTTGTCCAACAGGAAGAGCAGAGCAGAGATAAATCAGTGCTATTCTATTGTCCATCAACGGTGTGCTTCAGGGATTGGTACTGGGACCGCAATTACTTACAACTTCTATGATGATTTGGATTTTGGAGCTATGCGCATCGTGTCAAGGTCTGCGGTTGACAGAATGGTGAGTAGCTGAGCAAAGTGTGCGGAGGACAGTGAAAATTTGCAGAGGAACATTGAAATATTGGGTTAATGGGCAATATTCTGGCGGATAGAATTCCGGATTTGATGGTGTTCACTGATGACAAGAGACTATGTGGAATAGGATTGTATCGAAAATTCAGAAGAATTAGGCCGGATCTTATGGGAACATATAAAATTATGAAGGGCATGTGTGAGATTGAAGTAGAGAGCATGCTTCCATTGGAGGATGAAACGAGGACAAGAGGGCACATCCTCAAGATTATAAGGAGCCGATTTAGGACTGAATTGAGAAGGAATTTCTTCAACCAGAGGGCTGTTACTCTATGGAACTGCTTGCCCAACGAAGTAGTTGATGATACATCAATAAATGTTTTTTTTAAGCTAGGACTGATTTTTGTTTGAACAATAAAGGAAGTAATGATTACCTTCAGAGGTTGGTTAAGTGGATGCATATCCATGGAAAGATCAGGCATGATCTTATTGAATGGCGAAGCAGTCTCTAATGCCCGTATGGCATAGTCTTGCTCCTCGTTCTCATGTTCTATGAATGGATGTGTCACATATTCCGCGATTTTAGGGAAACCTCCATGGGAAGGTGTTGAGAGATAAGGCACAGTGCACGACGGTCCCGCGGAGGGAATGGTTCCTAGGGAAGGCGGACAAGGGCGGGGAGGGGAATATATGTTTGGTAATAGTATTTCGCTGGAGGTGGTGGAATTAGGAAAATATTTCGTTGATGACTTGGAGTACCATAGCGCTGAAGGTTCCAGACCATGTTCTGAAAAACATGGGATGAGAATGGAACGTTGCTTCATGACGGACATTTGAAAGATGTGTGCAAAGTCCTTGTTTGGTTCAGTGAAAGTCACAATGTCTTTGAGAAGCTAACTTTAGCAGCCAAAAGCATTGTGTCCACAAGAGCAGGTCATAGTCAGAGATTTCCGTGATTCCCGAAAGCCTGTCATGCACATAGCCTGCGACGACACGCCACCTATGATTTGTCACCGGCAGTCTCCACTAACAGCTGTTCACTCTCCGAGCGAGAGCGTTATTCACCTCATTGACCAAATGTTCTTCACTTTCTTTTGTTCTTTCCCGACCAACTCTTTACTCCTTTACAATACAGAAGGAAACATGATGGGATAGTTCCTGTTCGCCTGGATGATTGCAGTGTTAAAGAAACAATGCACAGGAGAAGCACAGCAGATTAGTCAGCATCTGAGTTGCAAGAGACATTTAAATCACAACCTTCTTGAGGATTCCTTAGTGCATTTGCAGCAAAACTGAAAAGCTCAACACCGTCCAGAACAGAGCAGCTGAATTGAGCAGCAACACACAACTAATAAAACATCGACCAACATCCATTCCCTCCACAACCAAACACTCAGACATGCAGTCTGCACCATCCACAAGATGCGCTGCAGATATTCACCAAGGCTCCTTAAACAGTACATTACAAACTCACAACTAGTTCCATCTAAAAGGAAAAGGTTAGTAGATAGATAGGAAAGACCTACAACCCACTTACCATCCTGCTCTGGAAATATATTGCCGTTCCTCCAGAATCACTGGGTCAAAATTGTGGATTTCACTCCCCTATAATTTGGGTCTACCGACAGCACACGGAAACGATGGTTCAAGAAAGCAACTCATCACCACCTTGTCCAGTCAAATCAGGAATGAACAATAAATGCTGACCTGTTCTGGAATACCAACACCCGACGAAGAATGAAAATCATACGCTTTGGTGTTTTGAGGAGTTCTCTCTTCCTGAGATATATCTGGTTTTATTTGACGGGTATCAAAGATGAGGATTTGCATTTGGGAAACTGAAACGAAGCATCACATCAGAATTTGATGGAGTTGCTTTGTTTCATGTAGCCTTAACCTCACCGGCCTTTGAAAATGAAAGCAGAAAGCTACATTCACAGTGGAGTGAAAGCATTCAATATCTGAACTATCGAGACATAATTGGAGGGAAACTGAGAGAAAGTGCGGAAATGTGGTGACGATTCAATTACTTGTCTGTACTGAAAATTCATCAGTACAACCATACCGGGGAAAAGCCAATCAACTGTTCTGAGAGTGAAAAGGGATTTACTCAGTTTTCTAACTTGCTGACTCACCACTGGGTTCACACGGAGAAGAAACCATTTAATTGTCCAGAGTATGGAAAAGGCTTCAAAAGTTTTCACGAACTGCTGTACCATCAATGTGTTCATGTTGATGAGAAACCATTCAAGTGTTCTCAGAGAGGGAGTGGGTTCAGGCCATCATTTGATCTCACTTTACATCTGCGAACCCAGTGGACAGAGGCCGTTCGCCTGTTCTAAGAATGGGAAAGCATTCAGTCAGTCATTCAATCTGCTGAGACACCAGTGAGTTCATACCATTCGTATGAGACCATTCGTCCGCTGCGATTTGAAGTAATTAATTGATTCCGGTAAACTGCTGAAATACAAGAGAGTTCAACTAGAAAGAGACCATTCACCTGCTCTGACGTTTCTCAAACTTACTGAAGGACGAGTGAATTGATATTGGCGAGAGGCCATTCATATGTACTGAATTGGGGAAAGGATGCACTTAAGCCATCCATCCTCCTGATACACCAACGGGTTCACTGTGACAATAATTTGTTTTAATGACGCAGTGTGGGAAATGCTTTATAAGTTTCCACTAATTGAGCTCGCATAAACATGTTCACGCTGATGAGAACACAATCTTATGCTCTCACTGTAGGATTGTTCTTTCTCTGATATAAGTGAATATACTTCACAAGGTCTTCATTTCGATGTGAAGAGCATTCATAAATGCTGAATGCATCGAAATAGTTTTTAGTACAAATCCACACTTAACAATGAATAAAAGGATCAAGAACAGGGCAGTCAATGGATATCTACCAGTCTCCTCTAATTGTACAGAAATTCGGGGAAAAGAATCTTTGAATTTGATGTGATTGAAAACTGAAAAATTAAACACCAGATCAATTGAAGAGATTAAACACATCCAATGAAGTAAACCCCGGCTGACAGAACGAACACAGTTCAATTCTCGATGCAATAACTCCATATCGCATTCACATGTGGCCTCACTGGATTGTTTGCACTATTAACGTCTTTCCAGACCGGAGAGGCTACTGCCTTCATTTGAGAAAGAAAGGGCTGTTCGGTGATTTAACCAGGTCAGAGAAGATTTAGAGATAGACAACTTTTAAATTAACCTCAAACCAATGATAGGAATTCGAACACGTTGCGACCATCACACTGCTTTATAAGCGAACAAAGCAGCCAACTGAGCGAAACAGATTCCACCTGACTGGGTTGTCACACGTGCGAGTGAGTAATTGAATCCCTTGCTACCCACAGTGCAAATTAACTGCCTCTCCACGCACGGTGGCTCAGTGTTTAGCACTGCTGCCTCAGAGCATGAGGGGCTGGCTTCGATTCCAGTCTCGGAGGCCTGTCTGTGTGGCGTTTGCACGGTCTCCACGTGTCTGCGTGAGTTTCCTCCAGGTCCTCAAATTTCATCCCACAAGACAAACTGGTGCGCCGGTTAGTTGAATTGGTCATGATATATTACCAATACCGTAGGTTAATAGTTGGGGTAAATATAAGGGAGGGTAATGGGTTTGAGTGCTTTTGGAGAGTTTGTGTGAACTTGTTGGGCCGAAGGGGCTGTTGCTGCACTGCAAGGATTCTCATGTGTTTTCTGGTGTTCGTCACATCATTGCTACTCCTTAAGCTCTTTTCAAAGTCAGACCATTGAAATTTTCTCTCATTTGAGGGAACAAGTCCATATCTGCTGAGATTGGAGACCCGAGTTAATCACTTCCTGGCAAGGAGCAAGTAAATGTTTCTCGCTAGTGTAAATATACTCGTGCTCACTGAATAGAGATGACCAGGTGAATCTCTTTCCACACTCAGTGCAGGCCTCTCTACAGTGTGCCCATTAATGTTTATCTGAACCTTTGCTGATTTAATAAATTCCTTCTCATACACAGAACAGACGAATGGTGTCTCTTCAGTGTCATGTCTTTGCAGATCTGAAAGTTTATTTTTCAACAGTATGGGAAATGACATGCAAACCTGCCTACACACTGCATGGCCAATAAGAACACAGAAAATCAAGCCTGTCCAAGCCATACAAGGAACACCCAAAAAGCCTCAGCATTGACCAAACAGGCTGACAAGGGAAACCATACATGATCAGAGTTATTCACAAACCAGGGAATACACTTCCCAAGACAATCTACCAATAAGCTTCCTCGACCCTATAAACACAGCTGAACCAAAGGCCGAAGGGTAATCTAGTACCCCAGTGATATCAAAGCCACATGAAGCTCAGGTCAGCCAGGGATGCACCGGAATACCTTGCTCATCTCTGGTGAGCACCAATGGTATCACCTTACTGCCAAGGAAAGGGACATTCTCACATACCCACGAAGAGAGCTCGAAACCCCTGATCCCATTCTTGAACTGATTAATGCTGCTGGATGCTTGATTGTGTCCAGATTGTATCAATCACGGCCAGAGCTTGTGCCGTAACCCGGATCCAGCCAGGGGAGAGCCAGAAGGGCAAAGGAAGCCTGGAAAAATAGAATGAGAGACTGCTGATGAAATTTTTCGCATCAATCCTAAGAGATTCCACAGCTCGAAGGAAATTGACCGGGGCTCCACCAGTTCACTTTTTGTTTCTAAGTGCAATGCTTAGCAGTCAGCGCAGGACGTCCAGTATGCCATGAAGGCAGGGAATTCCACCACTGCTGGGATGTGCTAGCTGGGCAACCCCAACCATGTGGTGAGAACGGCCCAGGACCGAAGTTGTACAAGACGATATTGAGGAGACATGTAAGTTTCAATTCCCTACAGTGTAGAAACAGGCCCGTCGACCCAACCAGTCCACCCCGACCCTCGGAAGAGGAAGCAGTGCAGACCCATTTCCCTCCCACCAATGCACCTGACACTATGGGCAATTTAGCACGGCCATTTCACCTGACTTACACACCTTTGTGATTGTGTGAGGAAACCGGAGCACACGGAGGAGTCCCAGGCAGACATGGGGAGAATGTGGGCTGAAAATGTGTTGCTGGAAAAGCGCAGCAGGTCAGGCAGCATCCAGGAACAGGAGAATCGACGTTTCGGGCATAAGCCCTTCTTCAGGGATCCCTGAAGAAGGGCTTATGTCCGAAACTTCGATTCTCCTGTTCCCTGAACGCTGCCTGACCTGCTGCGCTTTTCCAGCTACACATTTTCAGCTCTGATCTCCAGCATCTGCAGTCCTCACTTTCTCCCCATGGGGAGAATGTGTAAACTGCACACAGACAGTCGTCCAAGGTTGAAATCGAATCTGGGACTCTGGCTGTGAGGTTGCAGTGCTCACCACGCCCCCCTGTCAACACGTGAAAATCAAAATAAGGATATGAGATTCTCTTGTTATCCCTGATTCACTGGCAGACACTGTGCTGAAAGAGACAGGGGATGGCGGTTACTTTACCCACTTTACAGGAGACTTTTAAACATGTCCACAAGGAAATTGGCCAGATGGGAGGTCCTTTAAATTCGATAAGCTTGATTATTGGACCATATCCATTACGGGAGGGCACGTTGACCCCTCCTAGGACACTGTATACATGCTGCAGTGTCTTGCAAAGTTTCGGCAGGTTGCCCAGCAGTATCAGGCCGCGAAGGTGAAAGACTGCTGCAATAACAAGCGACACTGTGATCAAAATAATTCCGGATACAGCCACACCGCCCTATGCCCCACAGTACCCGAAATTTCCCGTGCTGGCTTCAAAGCCAGACCCGTTGGGCCTGAATGAAGTGGCTGCATTTTTTTTACCATGCATTACACAGCAAGCCCACGATGGAACACATTAGCCGCCGGGCAGTATGAATCACCACTGCTGCCCAACACAAACGATAACTCCAGACTCACAAGAAGCCCTAGTGCTTGCCGAAATTACCAGGCAACCAACTGTCAGTTTCCCCGCATCATGATTGGGTGCACTCCCCTGTCTAAGACCTGGACCCACGCAGAGATCCGGGCCATGCTACAAGATGCCCCAGGCCCGTTGAAGTGACTGCTCCCGTTCTACAATTGGGTCCTCGAAATTTCCTGTATTTTCAACTGTCGGTCCCACGATGTGCAGACCGTATTACAGCTTGTGCATATGACCCACTTGGTGACCATTAGCCCTGTTATTGACATCCCCCTGTGACACCGCTTCAGACTGGGAAAAAGTGGCTGGAAAGCAGCGTGAAGGATGCAATAAAGGCCAGTGCAAGACGGCACGCCGAGTTTGGGCTGTTATCCAGTGTCTGCAGAGCAGCCAAGCATTAGCTCGATGTCATTGTCCGCTTTAGGGAGATCTGTGACTCCTCGTCCGACATTCCATTAGCAGAGAACGAAAAGCTTGCCGTGCAGACCTTACATATGCTTACGTTTTCACATTGCACAATCGAACGACGAGCAGGACGGACAATTTAATTGTACTTAATAACTTGGACGGGAATGGGCGGTTCACTACACCAAAACGGACGTAGGCATTCGACTGGCTCGCACAACCCGACAACCACAGGGACACCACCAGGCCAGTACAGCAAACTAGGACAATTCAAAGAAGGCAGTGCTGTAGCAGTGTGAAATTGGAACACTGAGTGACACAGTGCTGGTCCAGGCAATGTCGCCCAGGGACATCTAACCTCTCCGTCGCCCCTCAGGCACGACAGCAGTCCACCACACAACACAGGCAGCTTCAGCAAGCTGCCTACACTGTGGCTGATCCCTTCCCCCGTGCTCCAGAAACTAACTAGGGCTATCGTGAGAGTGAGTTTTCACAGGCGATCTCAATATGTCTCTCACACGCCCCCTCTGAAATTCCGATGATGGATGTGGAGGTGCTGGGGTGCTGGTCATTTCTTTTGTGTTGGATACTGGGTCTGTCCATCCGTCTGCTGCTTCCGACTCGGAAAATTACCTGAGTTGCAAGACCCTCTGCACTATACGGTTTTTGAGAATACCCATAACAGACCCACTCTCCTAACCCATTTACTCCAGTATTGGCCCTGCCACTGCGACTGATGCTGCCATTATTTCAGACTCTTGCCCAGTCGCCCTCCTGAGCCGGCAGACCTTATATAAATTGAATGCCAGTATCCACTGTTCCTCTGAGGATCTCACATTAGAGAACCTGGACGTCCATTATTCCATGCTGCGAGCAGTAATTTCACAGAGCCCTGAACCCTCTGACCAGGTAAGCTCCTGATGCTCTTGGTCATGCTGCAATTCACCTATCTGCGCTCTTCTCGACCCCCACTTGCGCTGTTGTCAATGGCCCCTTTCTGTAGACAGTTCCCTGACTCCCTGCTCCCAGTGGGGTGCGCAATTGAAGGTATTGTCTTGTCATGCATCCCACCAGAATTAATTGAAAATAGCGACACACAACGGTGATATGTAATTACAAAATAGATACTTGTGAAATCTAAGGACTTCAAGGTAACCTTCTTAGCAAATGCGGGTACTATGATGTTGCTGTACCTCTGCACTGACAGCTGAAGTGATGTCAAGCTGCTATCTGTTTTCTCTATTGGTTTTGATCATTCTGGCTCTCGTCTAATTGCCTGAAGACGAGAGGTGCCGACAACCTAGGAGCTTGCTGCGTGGTTTCTCGTGTAATTTTCAGAGGGGATGTGGAGCTGCTGTTGGTCACGGGAAGTGACTGTGAGGCCCCCAACCCCCACAACCCCGAAACCCCACAACCCGCCATAATCCAGTTACTGCAGTCAGCAGCTGATCTACCCTGTCAGGGCACACTGGATCCTCCTTACCCTTAACTTTTGGAAGGACAGTCTGCTGCCATGAATTTGGCAATGGCTGGATATGATGTGTTTTGCTTTCAATTTCACTTTCATCTCTGGCCACATGTAAGTTCTTCAGTTTAACCATGTAACCCTTCCAGAAAATGTCCGTTCGCTGATCTCTTTTTGTCAACTTAACCAGGTTCCCCACACGTACTCACCACCTCAGCAATGTCTATTTGAACTTGCCCACATTGACTTATTGATCTTCTCCGGCCTTGATAGAACAGGGACTGTTCCTGTGCCCAAGCACCCTGCAGGAACTTTAATGAATCAGGGAGCAATCTGAATCTAATTGATGTTAAATCGTTGTTAGTAGCCAATATCTCTCCAGAGCTGTTGTTTGAAAGTATAGGTAACAGCCTTTAAATATGATTGCTGCATTCTCTGAACCGGAATATCCTCTGCCCACATTGATTGAACGACGCCCCCTGCTGACCGACCGTTAATTGACCAGTTCTGACAATGTTGCATTCAAGACTTTTCCGACCCTGGCCACGTGGCCACACCTCCTGATTCCAATCCTAGTCCCAGCATTTCATAGCTTCCAGTAATATTTTGGCACTTATGCTCAATTCCACCACAAACCCCATTCCCGACCTATTACTTTGTGCTTCCAAGCAACTTTGGGCAAGAAAGTTGGGATGCAGAGGTTCTGTTTTGCACCCTTATCATTTTGTTATCTCATCATTCCTGCACTTCCATTTTGTTTTCGTTGCCTCCGGTTTCCCTCTTTGTTCTTTGTCACTAAATCCTTTTAATTGCTGCATTTTTAATTTTTGACGAAAGTGGATGGAACTCAGACAAAGTAAGTGTCTACAGCAGATTGTGAGCATTTGTTAATTGGCAATATAATACGTAACGTATGATTAGGATTCATTAAAAATTAGGCTTAACATTTATTGATGTTGGAATATAAAGTCCACTTTCCCCCTTATTGACACGAAGTATGTTCCTCGATTTAATTTTCATATTTCAGAATCATTTCAGTTCAAATGGCAAACGACAGCGAGAGTTGCTGAAGTCACTGCATTCCAACCTGATTTTGGACACGTGAGAACTTCAGTTTCTCTCCCTACTAATCTCTCTACCCGAGCAACTTTCTCTGACTTCCTTTCCTTCACATTTAAGCGGCCGTTCTCCAGGGGGAAATACTATTGGATGTTGTTGAATCTCCAGCTCGAGCTGAGAGAGGGTTATCTCCCATTGTGAGGTCAAGAGACCCAGCCGCAGGTTGATGGGACTCAGGGATCAGGCCCCACTGCGCAGCCTCTGTAGAATCTCCATGTCTCAATGTTCCCCAAGGGGAAAGGCACATCCAGGAAGCAGTCACTGCGGGCCTAACTATAGGCTGCACAGAGGGACACTGAGAATTACACACGGAGCTTGGACAGCCAGTTCCAAGGGAACCGATGTGACACCTGTGCCCTGTGACTTTGCTTTGGAATTGAACCTGCGTGTGTTTAGGACAGGGACTCTTCCACTGGGTTAAATCCAGCAATTCAAAAGGGTCGAATATCTACTGTACGAATACCTGATATACTTCTGAACACCTCATGGAGACTATCATTTACAGCAGATTCTCGTCGATTGTACAACCAGAGAATTACACTGAAAAGTATAAATATTTCTCTGCATTAACTCATTCATAAACGAATCAATCCATTGGTCAGGTATTTGTTGGAGAAGCACAGGCTGGCGTTGCATGTCAGGCCCCTGCAAAAATCTGGACATAGACTCTGTTCTAATCAACTGGGGACCTGAAAACTCTGATGGGGAGACCCTCCTAAAGAATGTGACCTTCACTGTCTGTACTGTCACTTATTCCTCCCGAGAAGGTGGTGGAGAGTGAGCTCACTTGCTTAATCACTACAGATTACTGGAATATTGCGTGCATCTGTTCCTGGGTCCGGAACCTTCAATCTTGGGGATGGATTGGAAAGAATGGAACTGTTCAGATTGGGAATCTGATGGGACTTTCAAAAATCATGAGCCCTCTGGGAGTAACTGTTCCCCGAATATAAGGTTCAAGAATGAGACAACACAGGCTGAAATTATCTGCAAAAGTAACAGATGTATAGTAAGAGATGTTTTTTGTTGACACAACGCTTGGTGTTTGTGTGGAGGGCCCTGCTGACGTTCTAATGGAGGCGGCTCCAACTGACGCTTTTAACAGAGAACTAGGTCATTATTTGAATTTCACTGAGGGGTGGAAAGTCAATGGACAGAACAGAGTGTCACAGTTATTTAATTTCTGAATCTCAAACTCCCACTTTGTCAATGAGGACTTGGTCACTGACATCAAGAGATGTCAGCATGCTGACGCTTGGCTTGGGAGTCTTTGTTGTGGACATCGAGCTTTACTCACTGTCAACCTCCAGATAACAGGTCATGTCTTCAGAATTTGCAAATGACACAAATTGAAAATGCAGGAAACAGGGAAGAGAAGAGTAGCAGAATTTAGGAGGACACATGCAGAAGTTATTTCTAGTCGGTCTGAGGATGAACGTGGTCCACAGGATTCCTGCTATCCTCACAATGAACTAATCAGAGCCAGACTTCCTTATTGTTCGCGGCCAATTAATATGAAGCACAGAATTCCTGTGAAATAGACACGAGAGAGGCGAGAGCTTTCTGTTTGTCATAAAGAGCAAAACAGTCACGCAATGACCGTGGGGGAGTGACATTTCCTGGATTTAATCAAAATCACACCCTGACAAGGCGAACCCTCCAACTACCTGAGGGACTGTGATTTATAAAGCATATTCCACGTGAAGCTTGTTCAGAATCAGTCACAGATTTTTTTAAATCTGAAATCTGACTAGATTGATCCTGAAGGCAGAAGTTTTAGAGACACTGCAGAAAAGATTTACCACCTTGCTTCCTGGACTGGAGGGCATTTCTTATGCAGTAAGATTGAGGGGCTGGGGGCTTTTCTCATTAGAGTGAAGAAGGATGTGGGGTGAATTGATAAGGGTGTATATGATGATAAGAACTACAGATAGAATGAATTACCAGAGACTTCTTCCAAGTACAGAAATGTCTTCATAAGGGGGCATAATTTAAAAGTGATTAGAGGAAGGTTATTGGGGAGATGAGAGGTAAGTTCTTTCTATGCACCGACCAGACTCTGTGGCGGTGGTAGTTCAATCAGATGCATTATGGATGTTTCCGCGACTCTTGGATAGGCACATGGAAGATAGGTTATGCAGATTAGTTTGACCTTAAAGTAGATTAACCGATCAGCACATCATCGAGGGCTGAAGGGCCTGCACTGTACTCTTCTGTATGAATTGTCCTCCACATTATTGACTCCACTGTCAGTTAAAGTTCTGATACCATATATCCCCCTGAACGATAATGTTTAAGAACGTCTCACCATTTTCAACGGGATCATTCAATTTCTGTTCGATTCCTCCGACAGACGTGAACCAATTGTTGTAATTGTACCATTCTCCACCACGACCTCTGGAGAGCAAGTGGGAATATAGCGTTGAGATTGGGAATCAGGCATGATCACATTGAATGGAGAGGAGGCAGTAGGGGCTGAATGGTTTCGTCCTGCTCCTGGTTTCATTCAGCTAAATGTCCTCCTGAAAATCTCATCCTAAAAATTATCAGTGATTACATTGGGGAAGCACATCAGCAGTTGATTTCGTTGAGATTTTCCTGCATCTTGAAAATTTGATTTTTCTTTGCAATGACCATGAACAGTCAGTCTGAGACTTCTGATGGCGTCTCAGTGAAAAAAATCATAGGAACGCTTCCTTACTGTTAATGACCAATCGCATGCAACGTGGCCTGAGATTTGAAAGGGTTCCAGTCTATTGTTAGATTACTCGACAATGAACCTATTTATAGATTCCAGAAGCAACAACGATATTTTCTCCCTATCTAATCCTGCAGTTCCTCTCATTGACTCTCAAACTCTCATCATTTTAGACTATTCAAAATTGCAGGGACACAGTCCTGGGCTTCTGTCATTTCCCTGGCCATTGAACCCGTGCCGTCCAACTATAGTTCTATGAATCTACGCTGCATTCATTTGCACATGGATTCCCAAGTCCCCAACCCGTTCTTGCCTTTCCCTTATTATAAAGTCGCTGTCAGCGCTGTGCTGACATGAAATGGCTACCTGACACAAACATATAATGACTACTGACACTTTTGGAATCATTTGTCCTGGTTTGGCAGATTAAAACACATCGTACACTTTATACATTTTCATCTCTCGGCCTCCTGCAGATGAAATAAACTGGGATGTGAATCGATGGAATTTCGATGTAAGAGGAAGGATAATCTAAACCAAATGGTACAATGATAAACTGGATGCAGGAGCAGAGAAGCTTCAGTTTGAGTCTGAATACTGTCAGCACAGGTGAGGGGCAAATGTGTGAAAAGCTTTTTTTCCCATTCATGCATTCCTACATTGTAGAAATGTTAATTTACAAATTAAACTGTAAAAACAGGATATGGAGAACTCTGTTACAAAGTTTCCATTGATTAAGATGCAGATTCCAGAATCCTTTTAACGTCCGTGCCCTGAGATTTTTAAAAATATGTCTAACTTTCCAAACTTCAAGACAAAAATACGACAGGTCTGCTACTGAATTGTAGGTGTGTGGTCTTGTTCAGAATCTGTCAGAGATTTAGCGTGGAGTAAGATGTATTTTATCCAGATAACAGGCATTTATCAAGGACCAGCCGGACGTAATTTGTCTTCAAATTTTGTGTTCTCTAAAAATAAAGAAATTGATTCACCATTAAGCAAGCCTCTCGGATTGTGCATCATTAGTATACATTTGTGAAAGAGTAACTGTGTATGTGAATGAGCGAGTGTGGCTTTGAGGTGTCTGTGACTGATTGACTGAGAGTTGGTGGCTGAGATTGGCTGAGTGAGAGGTTGTGTTCGAGTGTGAGATTCTGAGATCGGGAGTTTGCAATGCTCTACTCTGCGTGTGACTGAACATGTGTGACTGCATGACAGTGTGTCTGTGTGTATGAGCTATGTACGAGTTTGTGATAGACACTGTAGAGGCAGCTTTACTCTGTAATCTAACACACAACTTCCCTGACACGGGAGTGTTTGTGGACACATCTGTCCTTTGTATGTAACCCTATTTTTCCCGGACCCTAGGAGGTTTAGTTGGAGAAAGTGTACAGGGAAATGTACTCTGCCTATAAACCAGTGATATAACTGTGCTAAGTGCATTTGATAGGGACAGTGTGGGGATAGGGGTTGACTTCGTCATTATCTAATTCCACAGTGAACATGGTCTGGGAGTTAGAAAATCTGAAGTGCAGAAACAACTTTACTCTGAACTTAACCCCATTCACTACCTAAATACAATCTGAAGGAACTGCAGATTCTGTCAATCAGAAACAAAACCAAAAGTTACTGAAAAACCTCAGCAGGTCTGGCAGCAACTTTGAAGAGAAATCAACGTTAAAGTTTCAGGTCTGGCTCAGATAAACGGTGACCGGAAACGACGTGGTAACTCTGGTTTCTCTGTTCAGATGTTGCCAAAACTGCTGAGCTTTTATCAGCAATTTGTTTTTCCCTATTCTCTCCCTGTTCTACGAATTGCTCCCCTCAATTAGCTTAGACACTTTGTTCTGTTGTACATCAGCTTGTTGACAACACATGGAATTCCAGTCTCTCACTCAGACTAGACTAAATGAATATAAAATCCCAGCGGTGTGAAATTCCCCTGCCCTATCACTGTACATTTCCCTGACTAATGCACCTAACCTTCACATGTCTGATCACTATGGGCAATTTAGCATGGCCAATATTACTGAACCCGCACATGTCGAAGCAAACCAGACCATCCGAAAGAACCCCACGCAAACACGGGGAGAACTTACAAACTCCATTTACAGTCGCACGATACTGGAATCAAACACGAGTCCCTGGAACTCTGAGGCAGCAATGCTAACCACTGAGTCACTGTGCCACCCAAACAGTTAAGTTTAAAAGCTGCAGTTTAATTTCTGCGACATTCAGTTTCTCCAAAAATAATGTTTTATGGAGTACATCAGTTCAATAAGGCAGTTCACTACCATCTTCTCAAGGGCTGATGGGAATGAGGGATAAATGCTGAGCCCAGGCAGTGATACTCACGTCCGATGAACAAACGAAAACTTCATCCCTTTGCCTTGCTAATACCTTGCTGCCCCTGCAGATTAACTCAATGTGTTTTAATATCCCAGGACACACAGATCCCTCTCTACGTCAGAGTCCTAGAACATCTCCCCATTTAAACTAAAGTCTCTGTCGATTCTCCCTGACACTCTCCACTTTGTATTGTAAAAGACAAGGCTTTGCTCATTCACTTACCATCGCTACATCGATCTGTTTGACAGCAGCTTACTTCCACTTCAGAGTTTACTTCTAAACGAGTTTCACCAATAATGTACTCAGTTTTTAGATCAAGACTGACTTGAGCAGATGCCTTTTGAAACCCTCAAAATCCTTCTGTCACTCTCTGTTCCTTATTCAGTGTGTCTGCCTGTTTCGATCTCCTCGCCCAGAATATCTGTGAATTGCCACATTCATCCGTTATCATTTTGGAGATGCTTCATGGTGTCCATACCTCCTGTACGATCATAGTAAAAGTTCTTCACCTCCCTAGGCCCAAGTCCTGGTCATAATTGCCAAACTGTCCAAATATTTGGTGACGTCATCACTTTAACTCTCCCGATTTGTGTCCAAGGTTGTGGACAATGATGTTGAATCAATTAATAGGATCCAGAATAAAGGTGTACTTGACTAAAAGTAAATACAGTTCTCCTGAGGGACTGTAAAAAAAATAACATCAGGATTTCCAAACATCAAAGCTTCATTAAACAATCCTGGATGTCAGATAAACAGGACATTCACACACCTGGGTCGGACTCAAGACTCAATCCCCCCGACACCGAAAGGTTCCTGTATCAAACAACATACGGTATTGGAATCAAATGCAGTTTTTGTGAGCAGGACATAGCACATGTGTTGAGGAAAATTGTCCATGTGGATGTTACGAATCAGGAATATAATTGGGAATCCAAACTGAACAGAAACAATCCAGTAAATAACTCTGTGATGAAGTTCTGGAATACATCTATTTTTTGTTTGAAAATTGGAACCCTCTTGGATAACAATCGAGAATTACTGCTTGTGTGCGTGTGTGTGTGCGCGCCCGCGCGTATGCGCGTGTGTTTCTGTGGTGATAGTTGAGAGTGAGTTAAATTTCTATCACTTCTCAGATTATACATATCTTCCAAATGTTTGGTTAGGCGTCATCGATGGAACTTTACTTTGTATTTAACCCTGTGTTGTCAATTAATCTCACAGCTTCCTGTGTACTGTTTTCAAGGCTCCAACCGTTGCCACATCTTATATTTGCTAGTATCCTTTTCAGACTGTCCTTCAGCCACTCAGTGAGATCCCAGACTCTGCAACCAGGGAGGCAGTGTGCTACCTGGTGTCGCATCTACACTGTCACAGACATCTGCCTGATGCCCGAACAATGCAGTCCCCTTATCACTATTGCTCTCCACTTCTTTTGTTTTCCTTCATTAAATTCAGAGAAGGATCATTTAAACTCGGAAGCAACAAATGTAACTTTTCGATTTGAAAATGGAGGGAGGCAGAAAACAGGGCCACTGCTGAAATTCTGTCCAAGCAACAATGTTAAACCTTTTCATCGTTCTGTGTTTCCTAATATTTATACATTTCCTGTACTATAGTATTGAAGTATTTCAGGGGGTGGGTGCTGCCTTGTTACAGAATGATGAAATGAGAATAAACGACCTAGTTCTCCAAAAATATCGAGTTGCTTTCATTCAGAAAGTGGTTGCTGGTTCCTCTCGTGGCGGCCAGAGGGCTTCGCTCTCCCTCACGTCACGGCCCTGGCACGAGTCACCTGTTGCCTCCTCTCACTTCCTCGGTGTCAGACTTTCCCCGCTGGTTGTGGCCATCCTTTTTGTGACGTCACTGCGCAGCCGTTGCGCCTTTGCGTCATTCAGCGCATTGTGAGACTGTCAGAAATAAAAGAATGAACAGGGACAGGAGCAAAGTGTCCCAGAGAGAAAAAAAAAATCTGCTGCTTGTACAGTGACACTGGGAGGCCAGCAGAGGGCGGTATTTTATCACTTTTAAAAAAAGAGGGACAGAGAGAGTCAGATATATTTCTTCAACAAATTTTAATTAATTCATTTATTGATCAACTCACGTTAACACTTCTGGTAATATTGGATCGACACCCTCACTCCCAGGCCCCCCTCCACTGTCTTGGGTAGTTCTTGTGCAGGATGCCCTATTTCGAACAACTTTTGCAGCTCTTGGACTGCTTGTGCTCCTTTCTCTGATACCCTCCTCTTTGCAGTTCCTGCTGAGGTTCATTTTACAGTCGGCTATCATACACCCAGAAGAACGTAAAGTCTCACACACTCTCATTTCTAGGATGAATGTTTGAATCATAAGCATTCATATTACCTGTGTGGTATTTCAATAATGAAACTTTATTGCTGGAACAGCACAGCAGGTCAGGCAGCATCCAGGGAACAGGAGATTCGACGTTTCGGGCACAGGCCCTTCTTCAGGACCTCACTGCAGACCTCACTTTCTCCTGGTATTTCAATAATCCCATGCATTGCTGAAATCTTCAGGACGATGGGCTTATAGCCGAGAAATGGGATTTGTGTATGTGGATCTTCATTGTCTGCCAGGACCATTCGTTAACATGTGTCCCTCTGAGCTATAAAGAACAAATGAACACAAGAAATAGGAGCATGAGTCTGGAATTCGGCTTCTCGAACCTGCTCCGATTTTTAATGCAATCATGGCCGTTCTCATTTATGAAGTGCTTTAAGAGGTTAGGAATGGCAAACATTAACTCCCAGATTGCTCAGGCCCTCGATAATTCGCCACGATCGTAATAGATCCATGCAGACCCCATCTCTCTGGCACTTCACTCATCTCTGGAACATCTGGATAACATGGACACCTACATCAGACTTCTGTATATTGGCTTTAGCTCTGCCTTGAAGACCCTAATGCCAACAAGACTCATCGACATTTCTGAGTCCTTGGACTTTCCTCACATCGAGAACTGGATCTTTAACTTTCTGACCTGCAGATCACAATGAATGAGGAGAGTTGAAAACTCCTCCTCTTCAATAATACGCAATACTGGTGCCCTTCAAGGCTGTGTACTCAGCTCCCTTCAATATTTCTTACCCCCTTATGAGTGTACCGCCAAATCCAGCTCTAACTCCATTTACAGATTTACTAATGACACCACGATAGTGGGTAGGTCTCAAAACCGACCTAGATTACACCTCCTCCCACCATGCCCCCTGTAATAATGCCATCCCATATTCTCAATTCCTTCACTTCCTCCGCATCTGCTCCCAGGTGGACCAATTCCAATACCGAACAACCCAGATGGCCTCCTTCTTCAAAGACCGCAATTTCCCCTCAGACGTGGTTGACGATGCTCTCCACCGCATCTCCACCACTTCCCGCTCCTCCGCCCTTGAACCCCGCCCCTCCAATCGCCACGAGGACCGAACCCCACTGGTCCTCACCTACCACCCCACCAACCTCCAGATATCGTATCATCCTTCGTCGTTTCTGCCACCTCCAAACAGACCCCACCACCAAGGATATGTTTCCCTCCCCTCCCCTACCAGCGTTCTGGAAAGACTCCCTCCACGACTCCCTTGTCAGTTTCACAACCCCCACGAACTCAACCTCCACTCCCAGCACCTTCCCCTGCAACCGCAAGAAATGCAAAACTTGCGCCCACACCTCCCCCTCACTTCACTCCACGGCCCCAAGGGATCCTCCCATATCCGTCACAAATTCACCTGCACCTCAACACACAACATTTACTGCATTCACTGCACCCGGTGTGGCCTCCTCTACATTGGGGAGACAGGCCACTTACTTGCGGAACATTTCAGAGAACACCTCTGGGACACCCGCACCAAACAACCCAGCCGCCCTTTGGCTGAACACTTTAACTCCCCCTCCCACTCCGCCAAGGACATGCAGGTCCTTGGCCTTCTCCATCGCCAGACCATGGCAAGAGACGCCTGGAAGAAGAGCACCTCATCTTCCGCCGAGGAACCCTCCAACCACAAGAGATGAATGCAGATATCTCCAGCTTCCACATTTCACCTCCCCCCACATTATCTCAGTGCCAACCCTCCGACTCAGCACCGCCTTCTTGACCTGCAATCTTCTACCTGACCTCTCCCCGCCTACCCTCTCTCTGACCTATCACCCTCACCTTAATCTCCTTCCACCTACGCATTCCCAACGCCCCTCCCTCATGTTCCTCCTGCCTACCTTTTATCTTAGCCTGCTTGGCACACCTTCCTCATTCATGAAGAAGGGCTTATGCTCGAAACGTCGATTCTTCTGCTCCCTGGATGCTGCCTGACCTGCTGCGCTTTTCCAGCAACATATTTTTCAGCTCTGATCTCCAGCATTTGCAGTCCTCACTTTCTCCTACAGGAAATAGAGCTTCGTGACATGGTGAAAAGACAACAATCTTTCCCTCAATGTCAGCAAAACAAGGGAACTGGCCATTGACTTCAGGAATTGGACTGAAGGACACACACGGTCTCTGTCATTGGTGCTGATTTGGAGGTGATGGACAGCTTCAAGTTCCGAGTAATATCACAAACAATCAGTCTATCCATGTCACCTCTACAGCCAAGAAAGCACATCAATGCATCTACCACCTCAGAAGGGGAAGGAAATTTAGCATTTTGGTAATGACTCTGATCAATTTTAATATTGCACTGCAGAAAACATTCTATCCAGACGCTTCGTATGGTAACTGCTCTGGCCGTCCTGCAAGAAATTGCAGAGATGCATGTACATAACACAATCTATCACTCAAATCATATTTCCTTCCATTGACTCAGTCTTGAATTCCCACTGCTTCAGAAATGCAGCCAACACAATCAAAGGCCCCTCCCACCACCGCAATGCTCTTTCCCAACCTCTTCCATCGGACAGAAGATGCAAATGTTTGAAAATACGCACCAATGGATTCAGGAGCAATTTCTTCCGTGTTGTTCTCAAACTTGTTAATGGGCCTGTCATATATAGAGTTGATCCTTTTCTGCACCTGTTCAAAAGCTGTGAAACTATATTAAACTGATGTCCTTATGTAAGGTATGATTTGTACTGGAGAGAATGCAACACAATATTCTTCACTGTTTCTCAGAATGTATGACTATCATAAAATATGCAAAATCAATCTGCATACCACACATCTGGGTCTGGTCTGCTCGATAACACTTTAAACCTATGTCTCCTGTGGTCTGTGTAAAAGATTTCCATTATCCATTACTTCCATGCCTGTCATAATTTCGAAAGGATCTATTTCGTATCCCTCAGCCTCGTCGTTCATGTGAAAGAAATGATTTATTATATTGTCCCGCATCATTTGTGATGGGAGCTGGCAGGACTGCAGATATTATGTCTGATCCGTGAGTGATAAAGTCAATTAGCCTTGTCTATCCGTTGCTTCTTATGGTTTCTAGCATGCAACTATTTCTGAGTCGTAGCTTCACCAGGTTGACACCTTACGTTTAGATATACCAAGTGTACACACTCATAGAACATAGAACATAGTAAAGTACAACACAGAACAGGCCGTTTGGCCCACGAGATTTAATTCTAATGTCAAATATAGTAACATAACCTACGCACCCCTCAACTCACTGCTATCCATGTGCATGTCCAGGAGTCGCACCATGTCCCCAATGACTCTGCTTCCACGACCACAGCTGGCAACCGATTCCATGCATTCACAACCCTCTGCGTAAAGAACCTACCTCTGACATTTCCTTTATACCTTCCTCCTAATATCTAGAAACTATGACTTCTCATAACAGTCAATCCTGGCCGTGGGAAAAGTCTCTTCCTATTGATTGTATCTTTTCCACGCATTATTTTCTATACCTCGATCAGGTCTCCTCTCTTCCTCCTTCTCTCCAGAGAGAAAAGTCCGAGCTTATTTCTTCATAAGGCAAGCCCTCCAGTCCAGGCAGCAACCTGGTAAACCTTCTTTGCGCTTTCTCCGAAGCCTCGGCATTTTCCTGTAGTAGGGCGACCAGAAGTAGACACAATATTCAAAGAGTGGTTTCACCAGGGACTTGTAGAGCTGCAGCAAAACCTCGCAGCCCTTAACCTCAATCCCCCTTATTGAAAGCGAATACTCCATATGCTTTCTTAATAACCCTATCCACTTGGGTGGCAACTTTGAGGGATCTATGTACTTGCATACCCAGATCCCTCTGCTCATCCACACTACCAAGGATCCTGTCTTTAATCTTATATTCAGCATTCGTGTTCCTCCTTCCAAAATGCATCACTTCGCGTTTATCCAGGTTGAACTCCATCTGCCATGCCCAGATCTGCATCCTATCTATGTCACGCTGCAGCCTGACGTAGCCGTTTATACCGTCGACAATACCTGCAACCTTAGTGCCATCTGCAAACTTACTAACCCACTCTTCAACCTCCTCATCCAAGTCATTTATAAAAACTACAAAGAGCAGAGGCCCAAGAACAGAGCCCTGCGGGACCCCAATCACCACTTTCCTCCAGGCAGAATATTTTCCATCTACAAGCACATTCTGCCTTCTGTCAGCCAGCCAATTCTGAATCCAGATCGCCAAATCTCACTGTATCCCATACTTCCTGACGTTATCTACTCTACTCTTCATTTCTCTTCGTCTACTCTTCATTTAACCAGGTTTGATCACTGGCTTCAAGTCCTAAGCCTCCCATTCATCTGCTTCCCCTGCCCTTCCATTTCTTCGTTGTCATGTCTTTCGAGCCTTGGTAGATTTGTACAGTGCATCTTGGAGGCTGTCATTGAGTTACACCATGCAGAAGGACTCGCTCATACTTACAAACAGTCTCTAACACACTCATTAAAAGGCAGAGCGCATAGGAACAGCTGAAACAAAAATAAACCAGGTTTCTTCAGGATTAAAGCACCTATCACTGCCGCGAACAGAGAGAGCTCCTGAGCAGTTGAAGACTTCCCTGTATCTTGTTCAGAGTCCCAAGCTGTTTAGTTACCTGAGAACCAATCACATCGTTGCTGGTAGCTGACAGCCTTTGTCAGTGGTGAACTCGTGGCCAATAATCAATGAGCTCCTTGTCACAAACAAAGGCTGCATCTGTGTATAACTCCGTTCATCTCCAATCACATTTCAATTATTGGGTCACTATCAGGTAAATTGCTGTCAAACCTTGCAGCTATCCTCCACTTTCGATCTGTTTATAAGGTCGTTCTTTTCACCTTTTAGTCCACAATCACACTCAATTCTTTTTTAAAATATGTTTTATATGTATTCGCCCTGAGAAAACTAAAATGCCATTTCAAAAACGCATTTACTTGCAAAATACATGATGCACATTTTTTATAACAAGTACAGTCTATTTATTAATTCTCCCTTCTTGCAATGTTATGCAACCTTCGCATTTCTTAAAGTTTTTACGTATTTCACCATTTGTATTTTAGGACAATATATCTGAATTCACATTCGGTTTTCTGGTGATGTGTATAATAAAATGGTTACAACAAACGACACCATCAAAATATGTTGCATTGTTAATTTGAAACTTTTAAAGAAGGCCAGTGGATTATAATCTGTGTAATTTTGTATTTCATTGTTCTTTGTTTGGTGGTCTTCATAGTACTAAAGATCTAACAGCAATCCCAAAGTCCCCTTTCCTATGGAAGAGTACTTTTCCAATGTTCGGCATTGATTCTAATAGAACTATCCTCCAGGTTCTCAATTCCTAATTTATCATCCTGGAACAAGAAAGCACTTAGACCCAATTCAGAAGCATCAGCGGCCATTTTGAAAAGACTGGAAACGCAAGGATGGTAAAATAGGTTCATCAATTCAAATTGCTTTCATCCTTTCAACATTAACCTCGCACTCTACTAACTAAACCATCTTTTTCTTATTTCATTCAAAAACATGTTAAAGGCGCAGCTGTCCGGACAAAATTATGGACAAATTTCCTGTAAAAGTCAAACAATCCAAAAATCTATTAATTTCTCATTTCGTTTTAGGAAAGAAATTCTAATAGTATCACTTTTGCTGTCTCCATCAACATCTGTGCGCATGTGTGTGTATGTCTGTGTGACTGTATGTGCACGTGTGTCTCTTTAAGTCGATATGTGTGCTTCTGTCTGTATGTGTCTTTGCACATCTCTCTGCATGTGTGATTGTGTCTGAGTCTCTGTACGTATTTCCGTCTGTCACACACACAAAGAGACAGGCACAAAACACACACACACACACACACACAACACACACACGATATCTGGAGGTTCCAGAGGCGGAAGATCAGGCGTTTTTCCTCAAGGCGTTGGGTGGTGAGTGAGTGGTTATGGAGAAATTCCTGGTCCTGCATGTCCTCGGCAGATTCGGAAGGGGAATTCAATTCTCCCTCCGACAGTTGCTGTTTTGTATGATGCTCCTGACCCATCAAAACACCGATCTGTGTGAATGCGCAAACAACCTCTCTCTATACATTTCACTCAAAATAATGTCAATAACAGGACGGATTAAAACAAAATGCAAACTGTGTTGAATGCTGGATGTCGGGAATCATGTTACTGTAGAGCCTTTACAGCACTGAGATCAGGCTTTCGGCCCATCATTCACAAACCAGTCTGCACTCCCTCTTGAAACCTCTCCAATTACCCAGATCCCAGTCTTATTGAAGACTGTCTGTGTGGAGTTTGCACATTCTCCCCGTGTCTGCGTGAGTTTCCTCCGGGTGCTCCAGTTTCCTCGCACAGTCCAAAGATGCGCAGGTTAGGGTGGATTTGCAACGCTCAATAGTCAATAGTGTCCAGGTGAGTGTTGGTTATATGGTTAGCCATGAGAAATGCGGGGTTACAGGAATAGCGTAGAGGGTGAGACTTGGTGGGATGCATGATGAGCCGAACAGCCTGTTTCTACACTGTAAGAATTTTATGATCCTATACTCCATCCCATCTATATCTGTGTATGAAGAGGACAATCACCTGATCAAATACCCCTTCAATGGGTCAACGTTTGTTTTATATCTGACTAAGAACTGCAGATGTTGCAGATCTGAGAGACAGCACAAAAATTGCTGGGAAACTCAGCAGGTCCGGCAGCATTTGTGAGGTCTGAACCTTTTGGATCCAGTGATTGTTCTTAAGGGCTGAAGGCTTCTGATTCTGGTGTTTTCAGACCTGTTGACGTTTGACAAGCAATTTCTTGTTTTGCTTTCAGCCCCAGTTCAGTTGGTGACGATCACGGCCTTGTTATGTGTGTTTCGGAAAAGAGAGAGTTTGGCTGCGAGCGCGGTGGTGGTGTAGTGGTGAGCAGAGCTGCCTTACAAGCAGTTGACCTGGGTTCGATTCCCGGCCATCGCAGTGTTGTGGCTTTTCCTGCGGTTTTACAAGGAAAAGTCTTGAGCACCAACGTTGCATTCTGTGGCGAAACGGATTTGTCAGGTTGCTTTAGGGTTTTCATGGCGATGGTTCTTGTAAATTGCCATGACAATCCGGGCAGCGTTGCTCGAAAGCTTTCCACTCTGCTGCCCATTGCTTATTTGAATATTGCTCGCAACATAAGGTTCGTTTTGTTTTGTTCGAAAAGTAAGAGATTGCTATCGTCAGAAACCTTAAATAATTACAGAAGCCCCTGGAAATTCGGACCAGATTCAACAGCTTCTATCGTGGACAGGAAGGAGGTTTAAATGCATCAAATTTCTTCAAGGTTAAAATACATTCGCACCTCAAAACCATTTGGAAGCTTAAGAATTACAAACATCACATTATACCTTTTTCTCATCTGTTCAAGTTTCACAATATCATTCCGGTAGCAGGAAGGCCAGATTTGTGTAGTTTATGCAATGTTACGATATTCGAACATTGGCTGATTCGTAGTTAAATGATATTTCATTTTGTTAAGTTTTCTAATAGAGTTAGGTTAGTCCACACTTTGTTTTTTGTTTGTGTTACAACGATAGTGTGAAGTAAATTGTGTTTCGGTTCAAGCCTGGAAGTTTCACCAATTGAATTGCATTGCCGTACATTTGCCTTCAGGGGAAAAGAAAAAAGGATCTAGACCATCTTCTTAACTCATGGGAGTTTGATCTGGTTCAAAACCTCCTCAATGTCGGTCAATAAATGTTCCTACAGTCCGCAACAATGATTTTCACAGATTAGAGTAGGATGCACAGACATCGTTATTAATTGTTGTTACCTCGGACATGAGACGTTTGGGAATGATATTCCTCAGACCATCGACTGTCTGTTCAGCCAAGGTTAAAGGCCTGGAATCCGACAAAATTGGGAACAATGCAATTCCCAGGAGACTGAGAGGTTACTAACAGAGCGGGAGGTGGAGAGTCGGGAGCAGAACTACAGGGACAGTCCTCTCTGATCACTGACAATTCAACGTTAGTAAATCCAGTGCCAGGAATGACTGCCTTTGGTCAGAATGACAAAATGTTATTATGGAAAATAAAGAGCATGAAAGCAAGGGAAGGCTTAAAGCATGTAAGCACGGGAAGGCTTAAAGCATGAACCCCACTGGCGATCTATTGCAAGGGGTGTGTAGAATGCAGGATGAGATAAGAATAGTGGAATGCTCTCACACCAATTAGCAAAGAAAGGTTGACGCTGAAAGGTCTCGATGGTGAGATTAGATTACAGTTAGTAAAGTTAGGCTTCCTGTTAAGTATCATTATGACTCGATTGGGAACATAAATATTTGGGACATGACATTAAATATCTAATTAATAGTTAATAGAGTCAGCCTGATTGAGATTATTGACAATAAATGACTAATTATGACATCGGGAAAATATGAAGTAGCGTCTGGAATGAAAGCCCATTGTTGCGAAAGGTGAGATTAAATATCTAACCGTCACATGAGAATAACGTTAAGTAGAATGAACAATTAAAGAGATGTTGGAACTAACATCACTGGTTTATTGTGTTGCAAGTGTGAGGTACTTTGATTAATATATTTAGACATGCTGATAAACAAACAAAGTATGGGAAAAATTTATAAAAAACCATGGACAATGAAGTTCGAGAGCATTCGAGAATCTGCTTTCTCGGTGTCACGGTTTTTCGTTTGCAAATAATAGACCGACTTCTTGAAGAACACTCTACATCTCCTGGTGATTCTCTATATTTTTTCCACGACAAAACTCAGCAGGTCTGGCAGCATCGTGACAATAGAGAATCGTGGACAATATTTAACAACTTCATCAGAACTCAATAATCTCCCACAGGTACTGCCAAACGAGATAGTTTTGTCAGCAGTTTCTGATTTTGTTTCAGATTCCCAGAGTCCACAGTTCATTACATTAACCTTTAAACCATTGCAGAAAGTTCTTTGTGGTTCTTCACACGGAAATTTTCCGTTTGAGGAACATTTTCCTGCCCCCATTAGAAACAAGAAACCCTGCAGCAGAGAAAACAGATGCTTTACCAACAACGATCGTTGTCGCTTTTGGAGGGCTTGAACGACCAGCCTTTCATTTAACGGTCTAATACGCTGAAACTTCCAACTTAAAACCTTGCCCGGACTTCAGTCTGTCCTTCCCAGACCGAGAAGTGTCCTCTTATCAGTTTTATTTTTCCAGAATAACGTCTGGAGCACTCATTATGGAGGCATGTGAACAGTCTTATCCCATCCACGACAGACACACCCATGTCACTGAGCACCAGCTCTCCTCCAACTGGGACCATATCCCTTCAAGCCTCCTAGTCCCTTGTGTGGTCCCGAGTTTTTTCATTGTCCCGGAGTCTAGATGAGGTTTGTATTTGTCATGTAGGGGAACGAGAATTATTTCAATGTCTCAGATCAGTTCATGTCCCGAGAACATCAAAGTTAATGGTCTGTCCTCTTAAAGAAGTGGAAGCTGTCTTGACTGTCTCTGCTCATTCGGGCAGTTCACACTTCTTCATTCTCCTTGGATTTCACTTCTTACGGAGTTTCTGACGATTCACAATGCTGGAGACTGGGTTATATGATTGCCTCATTAACATTTTTTCCACCTGCCAATTGATAATATTTTCCCAAAATCTCTTTAACCCTCCTCTGCCTTGCACCATGCCCAGGGTCGAGCTTTCCTGGCATGTGAAGAGATTCCCGAGGTTTTCTTTGGAGCCAAGAGGGTTAACTGAAGATATTCTCCTGCTGTTTATCTTGATAGGGGAGGGAGCGGTAGGGATTGGTACATTGACGAGCAGGAGGAAATATTGTCACTGAACAGGATCAGTGTCCAGAGGACTGTGATTGAAGGAATTTAATAAAATGCAGCACTTGTGCACAGTAAATTTACAGAATACTGCAGAAAACCGACGGATCTAGCGGTAATTGTGGAAAGAGAAACAGAGATAACATTTTGAGAGTGATATATTTGTGATCAAGCACTCGACTTTCTAGCGCACCATACTGCCAGCGAAATTACAGCCAAAGAAGTGTTTTTGAAGAAGATTCAGGTCTATTTGTTCATTCAAAAGTCAAAAAAGACAATCCTGCAAATACTCAGAGCTGGCACTGGACAGTGCAGACCGACCTTGAGGGTATTTTTTCTGCTCTGATATGCACCTGGGATAATGTGGCACCAGAAGACCTCCTCACAGCGGAAGGGGTCAATTATGTAAGACTTCGGTGTGGAGGATATTTTCTCTTGCAGAGGGTAGCAAATCTGTGAAGTTTTTGGCAACAGAGGGTTGTCAAGGCTGCATGCATGCAAGGCTGAGAAAGATAGACTTTTGGTCACTTCGGGAATCTATGGGCAGAGAAATGAGGCCGAAAAGGGATTTGAGGATTAACCAAATCAGCCGTGATCTCATTGAAACCTGTCGCTGACTTGATGGGTTAAATTGCTTCCATCTGCTCTAATGTCTTTGTTGTCATTTCGAAAATGTGAACCACCATTGCAAACTAAGAAAAGCTGAAAGTTTAGAAGAGATGAGTACAGTCAAACTGAGTCAACATCATTTTTGAAAGGAAAATCACACGATGATAATCCGACAGATTTCTTTGGTAGCATGACCTGCAGACTTGGTGAAGGACGATGCTCAGTAAAGTTCATTTGAATTTTAGCAAGCAATCAATAAGGGGCTATGTAAAAGTCCATTGCACAAGAAAAGGAGTTCTTGGTGTTGGATAATAAAGCAGCACTGTCTGTCCGTTGTCTATTTAACAGAAATCACCGAATCGAGATTAATGAGCAGTTTTCAAGTTGGAAAGATATCTTTTGTGAAATCCAGATTGTTCAATCATCGGATTTAATGTTTTATCTGACCGAATGACTTGGAGGAAGTGGCAGAGTGAAATGCAGCGATACACAATATATTGTGAGCATATTGTGATAACGATGTGGAATTTTACAAACAGATATCGATAGTGTGAGTGAGTGGAGAAGTCTTGGCAGATGCAGTTTCATGGAGGGGCATTTTTATCTGTTAATAGGTTCACAGCTCTCCATTCAATTTGCAATGTTGCAACCCCACACAAGAGCGCATTCGCTCGCTGTTGCAGATTTTGTTGACACATTGTTACCACCGTTTTGATCATGTGTTGGTTTCTGATTGAAAATTGTTTCCACTGTACCGGAGGTGCCAGAGACACGTTTATCAGTTCAGCCGAATATACGATAAACATTGTCCCCCTCAAAACGTGAAGTTCCATTCCAACCATGCACCAACCAAAATATCCAGAGCCGTGGAATGCGAATGGCCACATGCTCGGGGGATTGACAATAACGTCTCTATGTCAAATAGTGCTGAAACAAAAGTAACTGATTTAGAATGCTCTGAATGAAACCGAATGGAACTCTCCCTAAACTTTCCTCAATTCACTCGGAAAATGATGCTGTTGCGTGCACGTAGATTTACATAATGAACACTTTATTGTCAGTAACAGGGGTGGGGTGGGGCAGGATAGTGAGATTTTCGTGTGGCTGACATGTGATCTGGTCGAACGGGGAATTCAAACGCCCACAGAACAGAGAGAGCTGGTTGATCCAGGAACTCACTCCCATCTTCTGTTTCAGTACCAACAAAAGAAATTGCCAGAAAATCTCAGCAGGTCTGGTAGAAGCTTGGAAAGGAAAATAGAGTTATGACATCAAGACCAGTGACATTTCTTTCTCCATGTCCATCTCCCTCTGCCTTACACACCCTTCCTTTTTATTGAATATCTCCTGACTTCCAACTTTATCCTCAGATCCTCTTTTATTACTTCGTCTCCAAACATTTTCCCAGTCTCTAAACTTACATCAGACTTCCCAGTATCTCACCTCACCCAGTTATGACCGGAGGACTTCGAACTGAAAAACAAACTCTTTTTCTATTTCCTTAGATTCCGGATGGCCAGGGACCAGAAGGCATCGGTGGACAGTTAGAACTTTCAGCCCATCTAGTCTGCCCGACCATTCGATCATGGCTGATATCTTTCCCAACCCAATTCTCCAGCCTTCTGTCTGTGACACTAAGCTCCCCTGAATTCCGGATCCAGTCTATTTCCCAGAATGGGTCTGAATCCGCCCCAACCTTCTCCACATCTGCTGGCAGCTGTAACACCGCGTCTGTGTTTGATCGAGCACAGTTTCAGTCCAACACAGCAAACCCTGTCTGTTCGGAGCAAAGCAATACCCGCTGCGGGACAGATATATGGGTCTCTGGCCCCAATTGTGTTTCTGCGAGGGAGTAGTTAGCTCCTTCACCACTCACGGCAAGGACTGGTGCTTCAAAATGTGGGGAGAAAGAAAATAGGTACAAAAGTTTGGACAGGTTAGGTCAAGGGTTATTTGTCAGCATCAGGGGAGTCCCTGCTTCAGAGTCTGAGTTTGAATTGCACAGACTTGGATCCAATTCGCATTCAGGAAATAAAGATTTGTTTCTCTTCTTTTGGTTTATCTGAATGAAAACTATTTCCTGCTTCCACACAGAGCACAGACGCGGATCTGCCAGAATCAATCCAGTGATTGATTGCATCCAACTGGAAGGATAATTGCGGCAGATACACGAGACACCTGTCACCGCAAATCGCCTCTAAGAATCTCGCCTTTCTCAGCTGAAACTATCTCACTGTTCCTTCAATGTCGTTTGTTTTAATTCTTGGAATTCCCTAGCGACATCAGGGATGCATCTCTGTGCTGAGTACTTCCACGATTCTGTAAAGTAACTTATTATCGCAAGCTCTGGAGTAATTATGGATGGGCAGTGAAGCTGGTCCCAAAGAGTGACGTGCATATTCCAGAAATTCGTTTCAAACGGCTGCAATTTCGAAGTGGAAACCCGAAAGTATTCGGGAACAAGTGAGAAGTTCCGAAGGGGGAGTAGGATAAACTGAAAATCAATGATGACTGGCAGACGTGAGGCAAGAAGTGAATGAGGTGCTGTTGGTGCAAGGCTCAACGTCAGTGCTAATGGGTTAGCCCTTACTACCCACTGTCAACACCACTCCTGGTAAATTCATCACAATTACCCTGATCTTTTTGTATGAGATTCCCTCTGTGCATATTCACGCGTTTTATCGGCCCCGAGAGGATGAACGCATCTTCTTTACCCTGTCAGATTACAGAGAGGAAGGCAATAGTTTGAAAGCAAAGCAAGATGAGATTGCCCCTTTCGGTGCATTTTCAATGAAGGAAGACGAGCTGTGACCTGTTCTCTCCTGCAGGTTGATATATATTCTCATCGAGCAGGTTTATTACTGCAAGGAAGTCCGAGTTACTGTGATCAATAGTTAATTAAATGCACAAACGGATTTGAAGAACACCGTATGTGGCTTTGTCAGTTAAAGCATCTGGTAATAACCAGGCGGGAATAGTATCAATGCTCTAAAATGTTCCGTACATTGAAAGTTCATTGCATAAACTTATTGTAAAAGCCGTGTTGTTGATCCAATATCGCGACAGTGACGGCTCAGCATGCTTCTTGTGTTTGAGCTCAGCCCGTTGTTATTTGGTGATACCAAGCCCTGCCGCCTGCTGTGGACCCATTAGTCAATGTTCTATCCTGCTCATCCAACGCCGAGATTCTTTACAGTGTTCAACAATGATTTCTCCATCTCTTCTACTTTTAGTCTCTCGCTGTCAGAGCAAGTCTTTTTAAAATAATGAAGTGAGGCAGGAGACACTGCAGACTTGCCAGGAAATGTTGTGGTAATAACGCATCCATTGCGAGATGACAGCTCTCATTGTCTGCTGTCACCATTCATTAATTTTAGGCAAACTGCAATGACGTCATTGAAATCCTATAATTGGAGAGAAACTGCTTTTCTTCTGGTCGGTTATGAATTCTAATTACAATTGTAAATGATCATATTTTGAGTGAAGAAATGTCACCTGACCGCAGACCTAAGTGACAGAGATATTACCTGGAGACTGTGAGCCCAGTTCGACACACTCTGGCGGGGGGGTGGGGGGGGGTGGTTGGGGGGAGGGGTGGGGGGGCGGGTTGGGGGGGAGGTGGAGAAAGCTACAAAACAGGTATACTCTCAAACTGTCACCGAATTTCAGACTTTTCCAAGTGTAGGAATAGAAGTTGAGGGATATTGACAGAGAGTGGAAGAATGTAGAAGAGAGTGAGATGGTACAGAGAGACAAAGGGAGACAAATATATAAGCATACGAAGGTAGACACTGAAAACAGAAGCTCTCCATTCAACGTTGTTGCTCATGGACAGAAAGGAGAAGATAAAGGTAATGAGTAAGGCCAGCCTTTCACCAACGCAGGAGAACAGCAACAGCATTACAGCCGATATGACATTTTTCATTTTACAGATGACGTATGTCAGCTAATGAGAGATTCTGATATGTATACTGATTCGTGAAGTGAAACTGGCAATTACCCTGGAAGTAAAACAATAAAATGCACAAGTAACCTGATTCTGTCGATAGGAAAAATTAAATCTTTTTGTCTCCACGGATGCTTTCAGGCCGGCTGAATTTGTCTGTCAATTCCTGTTGTTGATTCAGATTTCCAGGATTCGCACTTATTTGTTTTACGCCAGTCTGAATCGTGTTTGTGACAAAACTCCATCAATTGCCAGCACCATACAACATTCCCTGCTTTTGGAAGGCTGTCAACAAGATAACCGGTCAGAGGAAATCTCCCATTGCCACAGCAGTAAGAGTACTGAATCCTTACCACGAGACTTCCAGGGAAATTGAAATATGTGCTGTATGTTTCCTTAATGAATCCCCTTTTATTTTTTCATTTGTGATCATTTTAGCTGCACATCAATTTCCTTCTTTCTTCCATTTCTTTCAGCGTGGAAAAGGCCTTTCCGCCTATCTGCAGTGCAAGAGACTGGATATTCATCTACTCTAGTCCCAGTTTCCATGATGAGGCACTTAACCTTACATGTTCTGATGTTTCCAGCGTAAATTTCAATGAGATACTCCCTGTGCTTTAAATGATACAATCATAGGACTGAACTTTGACGCGGTCACACTGTATGGTAATCGCCCTGAGGAAATCATCCTCATTTTCATCCACACAGGTGGACAGACAGACAAATCCCGCGAGAGCAGGAGAGATGTCAGGATGAGACCAGTTTAACGTGCTTCATATCTGCCAGTTTCTCTGACCACCACACCGCAGCATGTCAAAGATTTCTGCAGCACAGAAAATGCACTTCAGCTGAACAAGTTTGCACCAGTCGAACACAAGTCCCTGACTGTTCTCGTCTCATTTTCCAACAGTTGCCTCACAGCTTCAAACGCAGTTGGTGGTAGAAGTGTACATATCAATGCGTCTCAAATTTCTCTAGAAATTGCTGCTTGCTGCACCCTGACAGGCAGTGGGTTGCAGATTCCCACCATGCCCAATTTGCCTGTTTTTGTTGTTAAGCTGACTATTCCAGTCGAAGTCCGGGAGCAATTTCCCTTCGCAATTATTGGCATTTCTCCATCAACATCAGTAGGATTCGAGACTGCATAGTTTAAGCCATATGTATTTCAATTCCATTGCCTTAACCACTCCTCCAGGACGACAGGACGACACTGTGCAATTCACTTTCCAGGTCTCTTTCCTAGTGGAGATTACGAAGAGTAAATCATTATTGGGTTTGTTTGAATCCAATCATTTCACAACTTCCAAACGTGTAAAATTTCGGTGCGTGGTGAGGCTGGCTGCATCAAACTGATGGATGGAATGGGCATTCAGTTAAAATAAAAACAGAACTTGCAAGAGAACCTCAGCAGGTCTAGCAGCATTTCTGGAGAGACATTAAGAGGCAATGTTTCAGAACGTCATCAGCGCTGTGTTTTCTCCCACAGGTCCTCCCAAATTGGCTTGTTTCTGCAGCAGTTTCTTTTTGGTTTCAGATTCCCACAAGTTACAGTTCTTGACATTAATCTTGACAGAAATGCTGAAATGTCATTGTGGTTAGTCACACGATAGTGTTTCCATTTGGAGAATACCTGTTGACCTCATTAGAAATTGAAACAGTGCAGCAAAGCAAACAGATGCATTAAGGGCAGCAATCGCTGTCGCCCGCGGGGCTCTTGAATCAGCTATCTTTCATTCAGCAGACTAATGCGCTGACATGTGCAATCGAGCACATCACACGATCCTCCAAAGTAGGCGGTTACTGAATCTCAACTTCAGTCTGCCCTTCCCAGAATGACAACTGTCCTCTATCAGATGCATTTTTCCAAAATAAAGCCTGGGACGCCCAATATGGAGACCTAGGAACAGTCTGATCCCACTCACTGCAGGCGTACCCATGTCACTGGGAAGCCTCTCACCCACAATCGGGACAGTCTGGGTTCCAGCCTCTCAGTGTTTGTCTGGCCCGAGCTTTTTCAATGTCCTGGAGTCCTCATATACAAAAACGAGAAATCTTTCAATGTCTCAGATCAGTTCGTGTCCAGAGAACATCAGAGTTAATGTCCCGTCCCCTTAAAGAGGGGGAAGCTGTCCTGACAGTTTCTGCTCAGTTCGACAGTTCACCCTTGCTCATTGCCCTCCGATTCCACTTCCCAAAAAGTTCCTGAAGATCTACAAAGCTGGAGACTGGTTTCCATATTTTGCCTCCTTAACATCGTTTCGCTCTCAAATGTCAATATTTCCCCAAAATCTCTTCACTATCCTCTGTCTTTCACCATGTCCGGGGATGAGAATTCCCTTTATGAGGAGAGAGTCCAGAGGCTGGTAAGTTTCACTTTGGAGCGAAGAAGATGAACCAGCGATTTCCTGCGGCGGTTTATAATGATGTGGGAGGCAGCGGTGGCGATGGGCCCTTTGACGAACAGGAAGAAAACTTGCCACCGTCCAGGGTCAGGACATGGAGGACTGTGATTAACGGAATCGAATGTAAAGTTGCACTTTTGCACAGTACATTCAGAGTATACTGCAAAAACTCAATGAATCCAGCAGTATCCGTGGGAAGAGAAACGGTCAAGGTTTTGATCGTGGCACAGTTCTGATTAAGAACTCGAGGTGACAAAATCAAATCGAACAACTGGCATGGTTTGTTGAGATTGTTCTTTTTTCAAGTTTGAGCGCGAAATCGTCCTTTCGAAATCATTGAAAACGTCGTCGGCAGAATTCGAAACTGCGTGGGGAAGTCCCAATGGATATCTAACCCATCACCTTTCCCACTCGGACCCGACTACACATTTAACTCCTGTGCTTAATACATCTCATGAAATGAATTTTTCCAACCTGAAACACCAGTATTTGGCTTGCCCGGTCCGCGGCCTGACCCCAGTATTCGCTGTCCCCCTCTCTTGGTTCAGAACGGAGTAGGATGCTGGGAGATCTAGTTGAATTACACGCGTTGATGAGAGATAATTGTGGCTCAGCAGTTAGCACTGCTGCCTCGCACCACCATGGTCCCAGGTTTGCTTCCAACGTCGGGCCACTGTCTGTGTGCTGTTTGCACATTCTCCCCCTGTCTGCGTGGGTTTCCTTCCACAGTCCAAACATGTGTTCGTCAGGTGAATTTGCCGTGGTAAATTGCCCATAGTGTTTGGTACATTACTCACAGGGAAAGGAGTCTGGGTGTGTTAATCTTCAGAGGGTCAGTGTGGACTGGTAGGGCCAAAGGGCCACACTGGAGGGAATTTAATCCATTAAAGTGGATGGGAAGGATCCATTTTCATGTGCAGAGAGATTAAAAAAACATAGCAATGGATCGAAAAAATAAAAACGTTGTTGTATTGGTCCAATGCTTTCATCGCCAGCTGAGTTACTGAGGGTTACCTCAGATTACAACAGGATCTGTACCAGATGGGTCAATTGGCTGAGAAGTAGCAGCAGGAATTTAATTGAGATAAATGCGAGGTGCTGTATTTTGGGAAAGCAAATCTTAGCAGGACTTATGCCATTAATGGTAAGATCCTAGGGAGTGTTGCTGAACAAGGAGACCTTCGAATGCAGGTTCGTAGCTCCTTGAAAGTGGAGTCGCAGGTAGGTAGAATAGTGAACAAGGCGTCTGATATGCTTTCCTTTATTGGTCAGAGTCCTGAGTACAGGAGTTGGGAGGTCGTGTTGCGGCTGTAAAGGACATTGTTTAAGCCAATGTTGGAATATTGCGTGCAATTTTGTTCACCTTCCTATCGGACAGATGTTGTGAAGTTTGAAAGTGCTCAGAATAGATTTACAAGGATGTTACCAGGGTTGGAGAATCTGAGCTGCAGGGAGAGGCTGATCAGGCTGGGGCTATTTTCCCTGCTGCGTCGGAGGCTGAGGGGTGACCTTCTCGAGGTTTACAAAATTATGAGGGGCATGGATCGGATTAATCGACAAAGTCTTTTTCCTGGGGTCGGGGAGTCCATAACTAGAGGGTTTAGGGTTAGAGGTGAAAGATATAGAAGAGACCTATGGAGCAATGTTTTCACGCAGAGGATGGTACGTGTATAGAATGAGCTGCCAGAGAATATGGTGAATGCCGGTATAATAGCAACATTTAAGAGGCATTTTGATGGGCAAATGAATGGAAAGCGTTTGTAGGGATGTGGGCCGGGTGCTGGCAGGTGTGACTAGATTGGGTTGGGATATCTGGTCGGCATGGACGGGTTGGACTGAAGTGTCTGTTTCCATGATGTATATCTCTATAACTCTATGATTCTATCTGATCTTGAAGAAGATTCGCTTTTGGCAAATCTAATGTGCAATTCATGTCTGTTTGTGTCATCTGAGGTCAAGATATGAAAATGTGCCAAATACTCACAGCTGGTTCTGCATAGTGAAGACCGATCTTCCGCTGTTTATTCTGCTCTGATTTACACCTGGGAAGATGTGGGACCAGTGGGCCTTATCACAGCAGATGGGGTCAAACATGTAAGACTGACGTGAGGAAAATATTCTCTCTTTCGGAGGATAGCAAGTCTGTGGAAATGCATCCAAAAGAGGTCTGTCAAGAATGAGTACATTCAAGGCTGAGGTAGACAGTTACTCAGTCAGCCCGCAATCAAGGGCCACGGAGATAAGGCTGAAAAGTGGAGTTGAGGATTATACAAATAAGCCGAGATATCATTGGAAGCTGTCGCTGACTTGATGGACTAAATTGCTTCTATCTGCTCTAATGTCTTTGCTGTCATTTGGAAAATGCGAGACGCCATTTAAAATGAGTAAAAACACACCGTTAGGAAGAGATGTTTGCACTCAAACTGGGTCAACATTATTTATTGAAAGGTAAATCACACTTGCCAATTTGCCGGATTTCTTTGCTACCATGACCAGCGGAGCTGATCAAGGGAGCTGTTCGGTATAGTCCTTTCGAATTTCTGTCAAATACTCAATTAGGAGCGATATAATAGATCATTGCACACTGAGAGAGCTCACGGTGCTGGGTAATAAATCAGCATTAACTGTCCACTGTCTACTCACAAGAAGTCACCGAATCGGGATTATTGAACAGTTTTCAAGTTGAAAACATATAATTAGTGAAATCCAAAATGGTCAGTCATCGGGCTTCAATGATTTATCTGTCTTAATGACTTGAAGGAAGTGGCAGAGTGAAATGTGTCCCGTTCTGCTATCGATAGACAACCAGTGAGCGGGCTTATTTTGATGAGGACGTGCAAAACTGCAAAAAGATAATGATAGTATGAGTGAATGGAGAAATCTTGCAGTTTCATGTGAGTGTGAGGTCATGCACTTTGTTAGGAATAATCAAAAGACAGACTAATATTAATATGGAAAGAAACCCAATAAAAGTGTGGTTCAGATGGTTTCCAAGAAAAGACGGAAACTAAGTCGCCTGTAAAGTAATCGATGACCAAGATATGGCTCGTCTTGGTCTATGGGCCATACATATTTTATTGATTATTGTTCTCCAAACATTCTTTACAATAGAACCGGGAGTGGGAGAGGGGAAATTAAGATCACCCATGATTACTGCCATTTTAGCACTCACACACACTACTTTTTCTTGAACGTCTTATTTCTCACTCTGGTTACTGCTTGTCAACTACACCTGCTGCTGACTTCTTTTGTCACTGTTCCTTATCTCGACACAAAACACATTTTACATCCTTATTTCCTGAATCAAAGCTCTAATCATTGCATAAATATCACTAAAATCTCGGCATTTCGCACGCCTCTGAATGTCATCTTCCAATATTAATTGATTCTTTACTGTGTTGTAATTGCACATGATAAGAGAAAGACAAAAAAAAGACATTGGTGGACCTGGGCTTCACACGCGCGTTATTGAAGTTAAAACGCAGATTACTGCCCACAATACGATCATAGAAGCACTCACTTAATCTTCTGGAAGCACAGAATAAGTACAGTGTTGTAGGGCATGTCAAGAGTAGCACCAGAAACACAACAGAAATACTGCTCTGGGCTACTATTTTGTATGTATTTCTCAATGAGCAATAGACTTTTACATGTGTTCCATCAGGAGGTACTTCACACAAGGAAGTAACCAGTGCTGCAGACGGTCATATAATTCCAGTTCCAACTCCCGGGATCAGAAATACTCAGTGTCCTGCATATCGATATGAGGAACAGCTGTCCGTGGCATTTACGGGCTAGATGAACTTTATGAATGCGGCTCGCACGTTGTCAGCCTCTTTCTCCTATATATTGTTTCGTGCAGTCCCTTGGTGGAATCTCGTCAAATACTTTGTCCTGCACTTGATGGGTATTGGGTCTTGTGTTCTCAAACCCCAACAATCGGAAGCAGAAACTATTGATTGAAACTAATTCAATTCATAACACTCACAGGACCGCAGCGTTTCACATGAGCTTCAGCAGCGCTGAGAATGTCATCGAGAAAAGGAAGGAAAAGGCTGGAAACCTTCTTCACAGCTCAGCTGAAAATTCCAACAACAACTCCGAGGACCGGAGCTTCACATCTTTCTGCTCCAAAACTCTATGGTTTTCTGCCGCAGAGAATTGCACCCTCAACTCCCGCGTGCAAGGTGAGGATACCAAGCCCTATACTATCAAGGATGGTAGTTAGAGCGAGGGCAACACCGGTCACTATCATATGGACAGCCACAAACAAACTCTTTGCATATGGAAGTCCATTCCTTCACACTCTCTTCATGTTACCATCATCCCAGAGATTATTCTGATAAAACAGCTTTGCACCGCTTCTGTGACAAGGAGACCATTGATTTATAAAGGTCAGAAAGTCTGTCCATAATAGCCGAAATACTGCCTCAACAACACTCCACAACTCCTACACATGATTCATTTTGTAATGAAGGCTGACATTTCATTTCCTGTCCTGGTTAATGGATGCCCTGCATGAATTCTGTTCGTGACGTGTGACCAAGGACATTCCGGTCCTGTTTGATAAAAGCACTTCCCAACCTCTCACCTTCTAATAAATACAACATGAAAAGGAATGTATAAGTTAACAAAAAAGAACAAAGGAAATTTACAGCCCAGGAACAGGCCCTTCGCCCTCCAAACTTGAACCGATCCAAATGTACTGTCTAAACCTGTCGGTTAATTCCCAAGCATCTGTATGCCTCTGCTCTCCATCTACTACATCTGTCCACACGCATCTTAAATGAATCTACCGTGCCTGCCTCTACCACCTCTGCTGGCAACGCCTTCCACACGGCCACCACCCTCTGTGTGAAGTACTTGCCGCGTGTATCCCCTTAATCTTTCCACCTCTCACCTTGAAAGCGTGACCTCTCGTTATTGAATCCTTCACCCTGGGAAAAAGCTTGTCTCTATCCACCCTGTCTATACCCTTCACGATTTTGTAAACCTCAATCAGGTCCCCCCTCAATCTCCTTTTTATTAATGAAAATAGACCTAACCTACTCAACCTTTCTTCATAGCTAGCACCTTCCATCCTCATAAACCTTCTTTGCACCCTTCAAAAGGCGTCCATATCCTTTTGATAATGTGGCGACCAGAACTGTATACAGATTTCTAAGTGCGGCTGAACCAATGTCTTGTACAATGTTAACATGACTTGCCAGCTCGTATACTCAATACGCCATCCAATGAAGGCAAGCAAACCATATGCCTTCTTGACTACTCTATCCACCTGTGCAGCAACCTTCAGGGTACAATGGACCTGCACTCCCAGATCTCTCTGCCCAACAACTTCTCTCAGGGCTCTTCCGTTCATTGTATGATTCGCTCTAGAATTAGTCTTGCCTACATGCATTACCTCACATTTGTCTGGATTGAAAACCATCTGCCACTTTCCGCCCAAATCTCCAGTTCCTCTATATCCTCCTGCATTCTCTGACAGTCCCTTATGCTTACTGCTACTCCAACAATCTTCGTGTCATCTGCAATCTTGCTGATCATACCAACAGTGTCCTCTTCCAGATCATTTATTTCTTCACAAACAACAGTTGCCCCAACACTGACCCCTGTGGATCACCACTGATCACTTTTCACCATTTCGAGAAACGCCCTTCAAATACTCCTCTCTGTCTCCTGTTTCTCAACCAGTTCTTTATCCACCTAGCTAGAATACCCTGCACACCATATGACTTCAATTTCTCCATTAGTCTACCATGGGGAATCTTATCAAACGCCTTACTAAAGTCCATGTATATGACATGTACAGCCCTTCTTTCATCTAGCAAATTGCTCACTTCCTCAAAGAGCTCAATTAAGTTGGTAAGGCACGATCTCGGCTGCACAAAACCAATTTGCCTATCACTGTAAACCCATTCATTTCTAAATATAAGTAGATCCTATCCCTCAGTACCTTCTCCAGCAACTTTCCCACCACTGACGTCATGCACACTCGTCTTTGGTTACCCAGAATATTCCTACTTCCCTTCTTGTACAGGGGGACAACATAAGCTACCCTCCAATCCTCCGGCACCTCTCCTGTATTTAAAGATTCCATAAAGATATCTGTCAGGGCCCCAGCTATTTCCCCTCTCGCCTCCCTCAGCAACTTGGGATAGATCCTATCCGGTCCTGGGGATTTGTCCACTTTAATAACCTCTAGCCTACCCAACACATTTTCGTTACTTATGTCAGCATGATCAAGACTAATCAAACTTCTATCTCTAATCTCAACATTCATCATGTTCCTCTCCTCAGTGAACACTGATGCAAAGTAATCATTCAGAATCTCACCCATTCTCTCAGGTTCGACACACAGCCTTCCTTCGTTATCCTTTAGTGGACCAATCCTTTCTCTAGTTACCCTCTTGCTTCTTGTATAAAAATAAAATGCTTAGTGATTCTCCTTAATTCTGCTCGCTAAAGTTATTTCATAACCCGTTTAAGCTCGCTAGATTCCTCGTTTAAGACTTGTCCTACTTTTCCAATATTCTTCCAGGGCTCGTTCTGTTCTTAGCTGCCCAGACCTTATGTATGCTTCCCTTTTCCTCTTGGCTAGTCGTAGAATTTCTCCTGTCATCCACAGTTCACGAATGTTGCACTTCCTATTCTTTGCCTTCAACATGCCTATCCTGCACTATCCTTAAGCTACCTTTCAAAGCATGCCACGTCTCAAATGTGGACTTCCCTTCAAATAGCTGTGTCCATTCCACATTTCCGAGCTTCTGCCGAATTTTGATATACTTGGTCTTGGCTCAGTTTAGTACTCTTCCCTTAGGACCACTCTCTTCTGTATCCATGAGTATTCTAAAACTTACAGAATTGTGGTCACCGTTCGCAAAGAAATCCCCCACCGCAACTTTTACCACCTGCCCTGGCTTGTTCCCCAGTACCAGGTCCAATATGACCCTTCCCTCGTCGGACTATTGACATACTGCAGTAGAAAACTCTCCTGGACATTTCTTACAAATTCCACCCCATCCAGACCTCTGACGCTAAGTATATCCCAGTCAATGTTGGGAAAATTAAAATCTCTCATCACCACTACCCTGTTGCCTTTACATATTTCTAAAATCTGTTTACCTATTTGTTCTTCTACCACATGCTCACTGTTGGGAGGCCTGTAATACAGCCCCAACAGTGTAACTGCACTCTTCTAATTTCTCTGCTCCACCCATAAGGCCTCACTAACCAAGACCTCCACAGTGTGCTCCTTTCGCACAGCCGTGATATCATCCTTGACCAGCAATGCAACTCCACCCCTTCATTTTACTTCCCTCCCTGTCCTGTCTGAAGCGTCTATATCCAGGAATGTTTAATTGCCAATCTTCATGCCATTACTTCAACCAAGCCTCTGTGATTGCAATGACATGATACTCCCAGGCACCAATCCAAGCCCTAAGTTCATCTGCCTTTCACACTATACTCCTTGAATTAAAGCAGACGCATTTTAGGCTCCCAGTTTTTTTGTGCTCATCTACTCTCTGTCTACTCTTCCCTTTATGAATGCAATCTTCATAATTCTTACAGTCTCCGGTTTCCACATCACTGCCTACTTGTTTTCTCTTCTGGTTCCCAGTCTCCTGCCACATTAGTTTAAATATTCCCAAATGCATTAGCAAAAAACCCACTAAGGACATTGGTTTTAGTCTGGTTCAGATGTAGACCGTCCATTTTGTAATAGTCCCACCTGCCCCAGAACCGGTCCCAATGTCCAACAAATTGAGCCCCTCCCTTCTACACCATCTCTCAAGCCATGTGTTCAACCTGTCTTTTTTTTAAATTTCTACGCTGGCTAGCACGTGGCACTGGTAGTAATCCCGAGATCACTACCTTTGAGGTCCTCCTCTTTAACTTCTCTCCTAGCTCCCTGAATTCTTCTTTGAGTTCCTCATCTCATTTTCTACTTGTATCGTTGGTGTCCATAAGCACCAAGACAACTGGCTGTTCACCCTCCCCTTTTAGAACGCTCTGCAGCTGATCGGTGGCATACCTGACCTGAGCATCTGTGAGGCAACATACCATCCAGAAGTCCCATTCCAGCACAGAACCGCCTATCTACTCCCTTCACAAGAGAATTCCCTGTGACAATGGTCCTACGAGTCGTTTTACCGCCCTTCTGAACAGCAGTGCCTGCCACGATGCCATGAACCATGCAACTGCTGCCCTCCCCTGGTAAGTAATCTCCACCAACAGTATGCAAAACGGTATACCTGTTTTGGAGGGAGATGACGGCAGGGGACACCTGCACTGTCTTCTTACTCTTTTTCTGTCTTTTGGTTACCCATTTACTGTCTCCCTCAGCAATTCTAAACTGTGTTGTGACCAGCTCACTAAACGTGCTATCCACGGCATCCTCAGCATTACAAATGCTCCACGTTGAGTCCATCCGCAGCTCCAAAGTCATCATGCGGTCAAATAAGAGCTGCAGCTAGACACACTTCTTGCAAGTGTAAGAGTCTGGAGCGTCAGCCACGTTCCTAAGCTCCCACATCAAGCAAGAGGCACAGGCCACGGGTCTGAGACAACCATTGTTGTTTTGCTAAAAGGTTGACATAATACAGTGGAAGTTTATAGTATCCATTTGCCTTACAGACATCCTTATCCATGGTGTGTCTGTATATGTGTGTGTGTGTGTTTGTGTGTGTGTGTGTTTGTGTGTGTGTGTGTTTGTGTGTGTGAGAGAGAGTGACAGAGAGAGAGGGGTGCTGACAAGAATCCTATTGTTATTTTGGTATACTCTAATTATATTCAGGGGTTCAGCCTTTTTTACATGAATGTTCATTACTTCGGTGTTTGTTTGGAACTGAGAATTAACCGGAGTTCAGAATGGTTAGGATCATATAACTTGAGCAGCTATTTAAAACAAATCTGTATCTGCTCAAATCTTCCAATTATTGACTCACAGTCCATGACTCACGAAGGAATTAATATAAAGCTGACATGACAAAGAAAGGCTAAAAAATAACTTCAGAAGACATTAGGGCGCTATAGAGAAATATAGGTTCAGTGAGTAGTCAAAGGCCTGACAAATAGAGCTTTACGTGGATAAAAGTGAAGTTGTCCATTTTGACTGGAAGAAAAGCATTCTGTTTTGATAGAGGGAGATTCCATAGTTCTGACATGCAGTGGGATCAGAGTGTAACATTACCTGAATCACAAAGTGTTAGCAGTACGTAATTAGGACAGTGAATAAATGTTTTCCATTTATCATGGGGGAATTTCATGGGGGAACACAAAAGTAGAGAGCACTGTTGAGCTTGTGTCTTGAATGCTCTAATTCTTATCGGTCACCTTGTTTATGGAAGGAAGTGAATACGTTGGAGGCAATTCGGAGAAAGCTGACCAGAACAATACTTACAGAATGACTTGCCATACAAAGGGAATCCGGATAGTCTAGGCTTTCTGTCAGTTTGTGGTTAGGAGAGGAAGAGGCAAATTAATTGAAACAAGACGTTTCCTCTGACAGAAGGGACGCGAATGAAGGATTGCTGTCTAAATGTCAGTGGTTGCCCATTTAAAACACATCCAGATGATTTGTTTTCTCTCAAAATGTGGACACTCTGGCACGCTATTAAAGCAGATTTACGGAATATTTTAAAGGCAAACATAAACAGTTTATTGTTGAGAGAGAGATGGCGAAAGGTTTTCAGGGTAGGCAGGAATGTGGATTTAAAGTTACAATTAATGAGACATATTCATGTTGAATATCTAACTCATCCCTGTTTGTATGGGATGTGGCAGGTTGATTAAACTGATAAATTGGAGTTTCAATGTAAAGATCCAACAAACAAGTTTATAATGCTGAAATCCTCCATCTTCAGAGCTTTTTCAATGGTTGAATTTTTCAAGTGTTTGTTTAAAATCACTTAATTTGTGCTGTAACACCAATTGCCGATATGGAAACTGTGACACTTCCAAGGCAGAAGAGATTCCAGTAATGAATGCAGTGATCACAAATAAAGTTTTAGTCCAATGTGTGACTTAATTCAGATTCATCTCGAACACAACAATGTGAAAGAAAATTAGTGCCACTTCCTGTAAGTTCTATGGAGGGGCTTCTGTCTGAGTAATGCCACAGTCATGCAACAAACACCAACCTACGGCAGTCACATTAACAAAGTTGCTTTAATATGTCTACAATGTTTGCATTTTTCTGAGAGATTAGAGATTTTGTTTGCTTAAAAAATAGTTGCATCAATACAAAACCTTCAAAAGTGGTCAGTGGAAAATTGCTTGCCCATACAACATTCAGATTCCAATTTATATTCGAACATTTAGATAGCTGAACTCTGAAGAAAGAATAAATATATTGAACAATTAGGTTTCCTATATCCTCTGCTCCCCTCATTCTGCCTGTGATGACTTTCAAAGCCCCTATGAAAGTTTTAAAGAAAAAAACCTACTGTTTTCCATTGTCCCATTAACTCTGGAAGTTGATCTACTTAATAAATACAGTTGATCAAATAATATAATACTGAATCCCTGAGCATCCAGCAATTTTATACCAGCCATCAGCCAATTGTGCATACAAGACCTAGCTTAACATGTCTTATTTCATGACTAATTTCAGCTGCGTATACTGTGAAGAACCGGGAAATCTAATTTCCCCAGCGACAGTTGCAGAAAATAAGTTTGCTCCAGTTTGTGTGTAAATGATAATTGATTCAGAAATCAAAGATGTGAAAGGATATTGCTGGAGAGCTGCTGTTTAGATTGTTCAGGGGCTTCCTCTTGAAAGCATGTGACAGCAGTGCAACAAACACCTTTGCAGACCAGACCACAGCAATCGCACTAAATTTGCATCCCTAATGCTTGCTTTGTTCATACTGATTGATGCTCTTATTTAACTAGAACAACAGAAAGCATTCAAATAAAACTCGAAAGAACTGCGAATGCTGTAAATCAGAAAGAAAAACAGAGTTGCTGGAAAAGCCATTGCTTTAAAACATCCAAATCTCTTCAGTGAAACGTTTCCCCTTCATCAGCCCGGTCCTGAACGTTTTACCTCCCATTGACCTCTCTGGTCTATCCTGCAAGGAAAAATTCCATCTCCCCGACATTCTCTGCCTCTCCCCCTACCTGTTCTCTGACTTCTTGCAAACCAGTTATGTAAGTTTGACAAAACAAACCACCAACACATGCAGTCATCCTTCTGCAGTGTGAGCAGTTTTTTAAAAAAAAACAGCTGAATAAGTGCTGTAATACTGAATCCAGATCCTTCAGCCGTTCCAGCAGCTGGCACACAATTGTATATGCAGACAAATGCTGATTTCAGTGACTAAACTTGCCTGTTCAATTGCAAGCCTGGTAAACGTGACAGCCTAAACTGTGATGGAGATGGAAAACCGTACCTTCCAAATCTAAGGCGGTCTCGAAAAAGTATGTTTGATACGATATGTGACCATGATTTTGCTTCATTCAGAGTACAAGAAAGTGAAAGTAAGTTGCTGGTGGGCAGGCAGTTATGGTAAGGTAACGTACAGACCTCTCATGAAAACACCACACAGCAGTGCAGAGATTGCCATTCCCGACCATAGCAATCACATACTGCCTCTCCATTACCCACATTGTCCTTTGGGTTGGAGAGTTCTTTTCAAAACAAAAAGTTTTAGGAGAGGACATCAAGGAAGCTTGAATTCAAAATTGCTTGCAAATTTGGGTTACTTATTCCTGATCATTTTAGTCTCTTAAAATGAATATATTCAAAAAATATGTATCCCATCACACACTCACCCTTATCACCAGCTGTAGTGTCCTATGAAAGGGGTTGAAGAATAAAATCAGTATTTGATTGCAGTATCCGTCTGGATTGTAAGAAGTTTAACAAAAGCAGCTGAACTCAAGCTGCAAAAATGAATCTTCAGAGTCTTCAGCCATTCAAGCAGCGAGATTAGATTAGATTACTTACAGTGTGGAAACAGGCCCTTCGGCCCAACCAGTCCACACCGCCCCGCCGAAGCGCAACCCACCCATACCCCTAACCTAACTCTACGGTCAATTTAGCATGGCCAATTCACCTGACCTGCACGTCTTTGGAATGTGGGAGGAAACCGGAGCACCCGGAGGAGACCCGTGCAGACACGGGTGCAAACTCCACACAGTCAGTCGCCTGAGGCGGGAATTGAACTCAGGTCTCTGGCGCTGTGGGGCAGCAGTGCTCACCACTGTGCCACGTTCTGCACATCAATCATACACAATAGCTGGCACTCAATAGTAGCTGGAGGCAAATGCTAACATAAGGACTTAATTTATCTTGTCTGTCCAGTTACAGGCATGGCAAGTTTGACAATTCAAACTGCTTGGGATATGGAAAATATAGTTCTCCAGGATTGTTTGCAATAAGTACAAAATATGTTTGATCATTTATGTAATTCGTGCTTCATTTGATATTATATTCTCCATGGCAATTACTGGAGAACAAACAGTTCCTGTGAAGTTATGTAGATATTTCCTTCTGCATCCAGGAACCATGTGGCAGGCCCTAGTTACCACACTCAGTTTAACCCGCAAAATATGTATTACATCCTGAAGTTGGAATTTGGTGTTCTTTCTTACACAAGACCTTTGCAATCATAATTTTATGAATTCTGGTGAAGCCTGCTGATTGAACTGAGAGCTGGATTATAACGCGATGGTTGGCAGTGCCAAGGGTGGCATGGTAATGACAGTAGCTAATACAGAAGTTGCTGCCTGGTCACAAACCATTATTGAAATGGCATGATTCCAGGAGCTAACAGCAATAACAGAGTGAAGGCAGGGCAACGACGTTTCCTTTGCTGCCATTAGTGATGGGTATTGCTGAGCCTGTACTAAAGAGATTTGCAGGCAAAAGCTCACTGTGGGAGTTGAGGAGCTCTATTATTCACAACATAGACAGACATGAGTGGTTCTCAAATGGTGCCTTCATTTGCCCACCACTGACAAGATAATATAATGGTGCAGGAAGGATTGGGCTTTGCTCCTGAACTCCCCTCCACTTGGCCTGACTCATCAGAATCTTGGCAAGAGCAAATTGTCGTGGAAAATTCAGCCCTGTATGTCGAGACAGTACCAAAGGTCCTCATTGGAGACATTGGAAAATTGGTTGCCTCGTCTCCATTTGGGCCTGGAGCTCTTTAGTTGAGATATTTTGAGACGTTTCAACAAGTATAAAGTATTGAAGAGATGAACTGGTTGCATCGTATCTCCCTTTCTTTGCTCCCACACTCCAGCCTCATTACCTTGTCTTGCAAACAGCCAGTGAGGGTTTTGGGGTAATAAATCACCATCTACTGTAATTGTGCCTTGAACTAGTTTTACAAAACTAGCTGTCCATGGCTTGAAATACTTACTCAATGTTTCAGGTTAATAATGATGATTTTATTGTGGATGTAGATGTACGCTTAAAATGACCGAATAGCACTTTTCTGACTATAAGCAGACCACCTGACAGTCCATAGTCCAAGTTCGATGGAAAACTGTACACTCCAAAATCTATCACGAAGAAAGTAAGTTTGAAAACAAAATGTGATTAATGTTTTGTTTCATTCAGAGTACACAAAATAGAAAGGAAATTACTTTTCAGGTACTTTTCAGGAAACATGACACAGCAGCGCAGGGAACACCACTCCAGGCAAGAGCATTTGCATTACTGTCTCTCTGTTATCTGCATTAGAATTAGGGATTCAGAATTTTGGTTCAAAAATATTGTATCAGGAGAGGACATCAAAGACACTTCATTGTAAGTTTGCTTGCATTTTGTTATTGAAATTTCTAAATTCACCATCTATTGCAGTCACCCATCTGGAGTGTGACCGGTTTCACTCAAACGGCTGAATGCAGGCTGCAGTCCTGAATCCAGAATCTTCAGTCTTTCAAACAGCTGGCACACAATTGTGGGATGGAGGCAAATGCTTATTTAAATAACTTCATTTATCTTAATGATGAATTGCAGGCATGGTAAGTGCGACAATCCAAACTGCGCTGGAAATGAAACCTATAGTCCGTCAGGAACAACTGAAGAAATTAAAGAGTCAGTTTGATCCAAAGTGCAATTTAATTCCTGATTAATATTGTATTTGGAATAAAGGTTCTTGCTGGAGAACCAACAATTCCTGTGAAGTTATGTAGATGTTTCCTTCTGCATACATCCGAGAACAATGTCAAATACGCTATTCCAGGCCATAGTTAGCACATGACGGAAACTGCTGGGCTCTGCCTCCCAAGTGTGTATTTATTCTAGAAGTTAGATTGTGGTGGTTTTTCTTAAAAACAAGCCATTTGCAGTAATAGTGTTGTGAATTGTGGTGGAGCCCTGCTGCTTGGACTGAGAGCTGGACCCAGCGCTGCTGTGAATGATGGTACCACTAATGTTGGCATGCTGCTGATGTGGAATGTTGCTGGGTCACTATCCCAAGAAGGAAACGGCCAAATCTAAAGAGCTGATGGATCAATTGGAGCAATAGCAGAGTGGCAAACCTTTCTGTGCCACTATTAATGTTTGCAATTGCTGAGGCAATACCCATTGATGAGGAAAAGTCAATCCTGTATGTAGAACCAGAATCCAAAGCTCTTAAGTGGAGAAATTGTACAGTTAGTTGCCCTTCTCTAATTGCCTTAAGCTCTTTATTTGAGACTTTTCTAGACTGTGCAACACGTGTAAAGTATTGAAGAAATGGGTTTGTCACATCCTTCATTTCCATGTTCCAGCCTAACTGTCAGTGGCTTGTAATCCTGACTCTCCTATTCAAGTTTCTAAAAATGTTTTTAATCTGAACGTTAATGTTTGCTTCAATTGACTTAATGGCACTTGATGACCATTTGCAGCTCTGAAAACATCAACTGCTGAAAGTTCAAGGGAGCTGGTGTTTCTGCTTCTCCAGAAACTAAGAAGGTCATTGAAAAGTAAGCTGAACACAATGTGTGACTGTCTACTAACAGCTAGCAGATCTGGCTGCATTTGTGGAGTGAAAGCAGAGTTAATGTTTTTCGTTGAATGACGCATGTTCACAACTTCAGATCTCTCTGAAGAAGGGTCACTTGACTCCAGATGAACTCTGCTTTCTCTCCACAGATGCTGCAAAATATGTTGAGTTTCTCCAGCAACTTCTGCATTTCTTTCAGATTGTCAACTTCCACAGTTTGTTATTTTACATTAAATAAATTATTGACTGGCATGTAATCCTTGCTCTATCGTTAGTCTTGTAAAAAAACATTTTAGGTGAAGCTTGCAGTGAACGCTGCAGACCTGATGCTGGGAATGAAACCTGGAGGTTTTGGCGTATGCTAAGGATGGTATATTGCCAGCAGTGACCAATGAAGAGATTCTTCATTGATGAAGGGCTTTTACCCGAAACGGCGATTTTCCTGCTCCTCAGATGCTGCCTGACCTGCTGTGCTTTTCCAGCACCATTCTAATCTAAAATGAAGAGATTCTTGCCAGGGTTACTCATCAGTTGACAGCGCAGCTTAGTTTCAAGAGTTGCTACTCCAGTAAGAGGGAGGACAGATCAACACATTTCTGAGCCCTACTGTTCATAATGATCATTGCTGAGGCTGCAAAGGTGGGCACAATCAGGGAAATGAGGGAGGCAGGCTTGAGATATCATGGAGAGTCAAGATGTCAAAGAGAACTCGTCTATGTCAGCATGGCTTAGCAATGAGAAGGTGCCAGAGTCCCGACCTGCCATTTTCTAAATCCTACCACCTCCCAGTTAAAAGCCAGTGAATAATTGAGCATGCATTAACACAAAGTCGTTCAATAATCATTTCCAGCCCTTCAATGTTCAGGCCTTCAGTTCTTCACTTCAAAGCACTGGACTGTGCAATGAGGCTAAACATATTGAAAACACATTGACTACCTAACTCTCTGCTTCCCAATACTATTACATCGGCCACCTCCCCTCACCCCATCTCTTCAAAAAGAACTGACCATGGTTCAAGTTGAAAAAAAGGCAACATATATTGCAGTCATAGCTTTTGAAAGTGGCCTTTTTTAACAGAATGTAATGTGAACAGGAGTTTCTGGAAAGCAGGAGTTTCTGTAAGATTCCTCTTGACAACATCTCCCAGTGCTATAGCAAACACCACCATTCCAGACTACAGCCCCTCCCAATATTTGCATTACTCCTGGTGAGTAGAGTGATTCCTCTTTTTTTTGAACAAAATGTTGTATCAGCTCAACAGAGCTTTTTGATCTTCAGGGTTTATTACCAAATGTTTGCAAGTTGTTTATAGGTGTAAGCCTTTTGCTTAATTTGTGCTTCATTTTGACAGACCAGATTGTCAGGAGGATGGGAATCAAAGTTTGCCAGACGTGAGGGCAACCATGAGGAAGCAAGTTTGATTTGATCTGATTTTGATGTGATTTAATTATGCTTCATTTGTGAAAAGGGAATGTTGGAGAACCACTGATTCCTTTAAAATGTTTTGTGCAATGCGACAAATGCCAGTTCAGACAACAGCAGCTACATTAAAGAGGCTGCTAGACTGCCTCCCAAGGAATTTAATATTAGTGACAGAGTTGTCTTAAACAGTAGTACCACCACCCTAAATGCTGAGAAGGGAAATTACTTGCTGATCAATATTGAGGTTCTGTTTCTGGCCATTGGAGCTATAGTGAAGATACTGAAGAATTGGGTTCCGCTCCTTCACCCCACCTCATCGCTTCTCTTTGTTTCTCTTTCCTGCTCATCCTCACTCCCCCACCCACCATTCCACATTCCCTCCAAAATCATTGCCATGGCCTCCAGACTTTGGTGACATTTGATGAAAAGGGAATGAAAAGGCTATGGATTGGGACCAGCTCCTGGTCTCCTCGCCTTGTCTATCTCCCATACAATGTCGCCATTGAATGCTTCGCACTTTTTATAATTTAAGTTGACCAGAGGCCATGTGTATCCACGGAGTGAGGAACATTTCCTAGTAATAGTTATTTGTTTGAATCAAACTTAGAAAGTGCTTTCATGTGGAATTCAATACAGGCAGCATCACATCCACACCGTTTCACTGATGTCATCAATTAATCGAAGCCTAAATACTGAGGTCATTACACTGCTCTGGGTCAGAGACCTGTAATTACTTCTGGGTTTATTATGATCAGATCTTGCAGTAAACTCCGAATGGATGAAGGAGCAGAAAAGGAAAAGGAATAAAATTGTCTTTTCAACAAACAGCCAATACTGACTAATATGACATGAACCTTCAGTGAATTTGAGAAATGAGAAATTACTATATTCGGATTCTGAATCAAACAAATTGTGACTGTAAGTGTTAAATTAGCAATAGTATGTGAAGAGCTTGAGTTTCTTTTTCTAAGATCAGGAAGTTAAACTTAAATCCTTGCATTTGGATGTTTTTCCTCTGTCCTCATGCAGAAAGTCTTTATTTGACCTCTTTACTACCCAACCACCAGCTCCTGCCCTCACAGCCAAAACTCTCGATGATGATAAGAAGTGCCAAATATTAACTTGGTGATCATGCACATATTTAAAATGATCTAACTGGTACTTTATGATGAGTTGCAGCTGTGAAAATGTTGACACCTCATACTGTGAATTAGGTGGAAACCTAAGTTTGTCAGAAACAAAAGGAAACAGATTGGCAAGTAAGTCTGGTATAATGTCAGATTTAAATCTGCAATGTTAGGGATCCAATATTGTGAAAGGGAAGTGCTAGCAGTTGTTGTAAGATTATGTCAGGGTTGAATCACGAAGGCATCCAATGGCAGTGTGGTGAACACTAACAGAGATGAGAACAATCACAGAAAACAACTGCTTGATTGGTTCAGAAATGTTTGGCTTATTTTGAGAGACCAATCTTGAATCAGCATAAAACATCCAAAGTTTTTCAATGGTCTGTTGAATTTTGCTTGATTTTTAATATGAAGGTCTTGCATAACCCAGAAATGGCTATAAACAATGGTGACATACTAAATAAATGATTCTCTCTTCTTTTCACCCTGTACTGTCTCTTCCACACCCCAACCCCAGCATTCCCTCAGTGTGGTGTACTGTAGACATCCTGTGGAAGTTAAAAGAACCACTACCAACATGACCATGATGGTTCATGATGCATCTTGAAAACAAATAAAGTCCCAGCAACATTTTCCAGATCATAGGACAGCATTGCCAATACACTCCAGGGGGATGGGTGGTGAACGCAGCAATAACTAATAACATTAGCAAGATTACAAGACTGGGATTCAAGGTATACTGCTTTGTCATTACTCCCCCCCCCCCCCCCCCCCCCATTAACTTCACCATTACAAGGCTAAAATCGGGAGCATTGGAATCTTCACTGCTCACCTGGTGATTGGTTTAATTGCAACAATAGTCAGGAAGCTCAATATCATCAAAGAGAGAGCAGTTTGATTGACTGGCAAAAGAACTAACGTACCTAACTGCCACTCCCTTAACCATCACTGAGCTACAATGTTGGGCTACCTTGCACTTACACTCCACGGAATGGACTACAGCAACTCATTAGACTTACACTGAAAGGATATTTCCTGTCTATAATCTCTATTTCTGAAGAGAACAACGATCAGCTAAAGATCTGTTACACCTGATTCTCACTTTGCATGGATATCTCTGTTCTTTTATTATCACTGTGGCAAAATAATGTGATTTATTAAAATTGCACAGTCATTGACTAACTTACGAAAACTATTCTGTCAGGCTTGGAAGATTGAATCTCAAGTCTGCGATTTTTTTTTTGTTAAATTGCTTTGGACTTAATTCTGGATAAGTTTACTGATGTTAAATGACTGAATTTTTGCTCTTTGATGAATTGCTGTTCTGGAAACATTGTCAGTGCAAACAGTGAGGGAAATCGGAATGCAGGTTCTCCAAGATCAAGTGAAGTAATTGCAAATTAATTTTAGTTGCAGGCATGACTAAGTTAGTCATTATATCAGAATATGACAAACCATAAGGAAATAACTGGTGAGCTGGTAGTTTGTGCAATGTTATACAACGATCAATGGTAACAGATCGGACGCAATGTTTTGATCAGCTCTCACAGAGGAAGTTGCCTATGTTCACTCCCAAGTCCTTTTACTATGTGATACTGCAAAACCTCTCCTTATGAAAATTGTTGATTCCTTTTGAAGACCTCAGTTGAAGCTGCCTCCTCCACTAGACCATTAGGCAGAACATTCCAGTTTCCGAACAATGCAGTTTTTTTTAAGTATTCCTTGTCACCATTGATTTATTTTGCTGAACATCTTAAATCAGTGTCCTTTTCTTCTCAAGCCTTTTTAAATAGAATCCGCACAGTATGGAAACAGGCCACTTGGCCCAATAAGTCCAAGCAACCCTCCACAGAGTTACCAATCCAGATGCATTCTCCTACCCTTTTACTCTACTCTATCCAAATCCCTCATGATTTTGAACACTTGTAAAATGTCTTATTTGTCTTCAGTTCTCCAAAAAGAGCAGCCCGAGCTTCTTCAAACTATCCACATAGTTGTCCAGTTACTCAACTCTGGTACCAATTTTGTGTACCTTTTGTGCACCATCTCAAATCCCTTCCTGAAGCATGCTGCATAAATACTAGACATGAGGGAAAAGCAGGACTGTTTATAACCATTTGTCATAATTTCCTTATTTTGAATGCCACGGTCCTATTTATAATATTCAGAATCCTAATGATATCTTCAATCTGCACTGCCAACTATATATTTTGTGTGCATACACACAATATGTATAAAATGCATTAAATATTAGACTGGGATCATTTAAGGAAGCATTGATACTTGTAGAGAAAGAATTTAGCTTGTGCATAAAATGAACAAGGAACAATCCAGAAAAGTTCTGAGTTGGAGGAGGGCTGAATTCAATAGGCCAAGAGGGCATTTGAGCAAGGACATTTGAGCACAAATCTGGGCAATGTTCAGCTTCAGCTGTACAGTACAGCTTAACATTTCCACAAACAGGAAATGGTGGCAAAAACAATACTCTAATTCCCTGCATGATGTTGCAAAGAATATGGGATTATTGTTAACCCCAATGAGAACCATACTAAATATAGACAGTTCAGAGGGGAAATAAAGATTACGGGAGACTGACAGCTAACTTTAAAACGAAATCTAAAAGTTATCATTAGTCACAAACAGTGAAAGGGCGGCAAAAGAATGAGTGGGGCCAATTATCATGAATCCCCTGTTTAAACTTCACAGGTGCAGGGGCCTGGCTGTGGTATTATGAAGAGGAAGTTCATGCCCAGTTCATGGTGAAAAAAAGTAGTTGAGACTTGGATGAGATGAAATTTGACAGAATTTTAGAAATGCTAAAATAAATCAAAATTGCAAATGCTGGAAATCTGAAACAAAAATGAAACTGCTGGAGAATCTCAGCTGGTTTAGCAGCATCTGTGGCGGGAAAGCAGAGTTAATGTTTTTGAGTCGTGTGACACTTGAGCATCTCCAGCTATTTCTGCTTCATTTCAAAAGGCTGATTGTCATTGAGTGTTGGTAGCTGATAACAACTGAATTGGAGACACCTGAGGATACAGGGAAAAGTAAAATTGAAGCTGCAGTGGTAATATCCACAACAACCTAATCCTGTCCAAATAGAAGCTTGGAATCAGAGACTAGAGAATCACAACATTTAAAATAATTTTGTTCAAAATTGTCTGGATAAATCCAGCAACCAGATTCATCTTAGTGATGGGAAAGCTTCAAATGAACTGTAATCTCAGCCTCAAGCAACAATACTGGGAAATCATATGGACTAACTTTATATGCTGACTAGAAAATCTAATGTGTAACCTGTTTACCTAAAACATCTGATGACGGCTTATAATTCTGAATCTTCAGTTTTCTTGGGTATTTAAGCCGGTTTAGAAATGTAGAAAATAGGAGCAGGAGGAGGCCATGCAATCTTTCGAGCTTGCTCTGCCATTCATCACGATCATGGCTGATTGTCCAACTCAATAGCCTAATCATGCTTTCTCCCCATAACATTCGATCCCAATTGCCCCAAGTGCTATATCAAGCTGCTTCTTTAATTGTAGTTGAAAGTGCTTGCTTGAAGTGTCTTAATTTGTCCTTACATTCAATTGAAGCTGAGAAACAAACATGGAATCCAAACTCTGTCCAAATTCTGAGGAAGTTGACAATTTAAGTTCACGAGAAAAGAAAGTGACAGTCAAAAAGTAAGTTTGATCCAATGTACGACCATGTTATGCTTCAGCATGTGTTCAGTCTCTTTCTGAACCTGTGCCAACCTTCGAAGTTTAAGTCTGTAGGATGTTGCTTGATTGGAACAGCATTTCCTCAATTAATATTATGTGTAGTGAGATTAGTAATTCCCCGGTTATTCCCACATATCTCCCCATGAGATTATACCAACTCTTTCAGGTCATTCCGATTTTCATCTGGAAGTAACTCAGCAGTTTATCCCAGTATTCCAGAACTTCCTCATTGTTCAATTTAATTTGAGGAATGTCTAATTCACAATCATCTTGATGAGTTTTTGAACAAAATCCATCTCTTCAAGCCACAGAATGGTCACAGAAATTGGTGGAGCAGTCAGCCATTCAGCCCCTTAAGCATGCGCTGCTGTTCAAAATGATGATGGCTGATTATCCAACTCAGTACTCTGTTCCATCATTCTTTGATCCCTTTAGTCCGAAAAAACATCTATTTTTGAACTCAATAAATTTCTATGACAGTGAATTCCAAAGACTCACCACTGTCAGGGTGAACAAAAATTTCCTCATCTCAGTCCAAAATGCCCGAGCCAGTCTCCTTAGACCATAAGGCCTGGTTCGGGATCCCCAGCCGTGGAGAACATCATTCCTGGTTATCTAATTCTGGGCATAAACACTGGCTTGTGCTGCATCTTGTGATCTTCGCCTGGGTCATGTATGGGGAGGGTTGTTCTCTGTATTGCCACACTTTGACAGTGCAAGTTAACCTCTTGCTGATAGCAAGCTGGAAGCAAGGTAGCCATTTGTTGCTAATAAAGAGATAGGACTGAGTGCTCACTGCCCATATTCAAAAGGGAAGAATGACCTACTGAGGAGAGATATTAGAGAACTTTTTGTAGCTTTAACGGTGGACACTGACAGGAATTACTGACTCCTGTAGAACACACAGGGAATCAGCAAAGGTGACCCAAAGTGCTGATTCCTAATTACACATATTGCATTTTCCAAATGACAACAGCCCATTGGTTGAGAGGTTTTCCTTTTTTTAAAATTAAAATGTTCAGCGATGTATGACACACCTCTGTAGCAGGTGGGACAGGAATCCAAGTCTACTAAATCTAATTTCGGAACTTAAGCCTACTGACCAAGGGTAGGGAGACTATCATTCTATCATCAGAGGTCTGTTTTGCATCTCATACAGAATTCATGCAATTGCCCTTAATTGCTTCATTTATCCCTGGGGATGTAAATAAAAAGCCACTTGTCAGAGCATTGTGTGTTGCTCAGGTGCCACTGAGTATAATGCTGATCGTTTGTCGGAGGGTTCAAGATCTACCCTCGGGGTTAGAATACAGTAATTGATACTGCCACGGCAGTGCAATCCTGAGATAATCCTGCACATCAGACGTGTATGAGGCATTAAACCAAAGCCACTCTGCACTCTAATGGGACCCTTATTACTTTGAATTGAAGTGAGATTATATCTGGTGTCCCGCCAATATTTATCGCTCAATCCCGATGAGCAGACGATCTGGTCATCATCTCCTTCCTGCTTTTCTCACGGTACACAAATTAGATATCACATTTCTGACATGTGACTACATGATCAAAAGTACTTTGGTTGTTGTATAGAACATCTCTGATTGAAAATTGGCTTTGTCAGAACCTGCATGTATAATTACTCAACTTGGCTGTTCATTTTTCACTCTCTTGACCCTCTGTTGTAAGAAAGCACTCCTTTCCAACTTCCACCAAAGGAGAATGAGACAAAACTCAGTGCTGTAACATTTCACTTTATACTAACATCTGGATCAAACTAAAATACCATTCAATGCAAATATAAAACGAACTGAACCAGATTTAAAGGATTAAAACAAATTATACTTTTCACCAAATGAGTGTATTGAAATATTTCAATAGTTCTCATTGTATCAAGTACCAGCAAACAGTGGAGTCTGTTGCAATCTATTTTATCTTGTCTAAAGAATAGGCTGAGGAAAAGCATTGCAGGCTCTTTAAATTCGAGAATGAGGAAAGGAGTACAGTGTGGAACAGTGACTAACAGCAGGAAAATTATTCTCCAGATTAGAATATATGTGTAGTGGAATATACTAAAATGATAGAATGAGAGAAGTTAAAGTGGGCTATTGCAAGCGGAATGTTTTATAAGCTTGTTAATATCGGGTCAGTCAGGATCTTATTCAATGGTGGAACAGGCTCGAAGCGCCAAGTGACATATTCTCATTTACTGTTCATACCTCGAAACAATTTTGTTAGTTACTCGAGCGGAGGTATTAAACACATTTTAAACTGTTACTTGGGCAAAACTGATATTCCGTCTATGATTCCCTGGGTTTGATAGTATGTAGTTGACAGTCGCCTTAGGGGTTCTGCACTTGTTTCAGACATCTGGAAAGAGATGCTTTGGATACTCTGAGGTGGCATTAAGATGTTATAAAAATGTGCAACTTTTCTACTCTGCAAGGGTAGAGAGGGTTTTGCTCTCTATCAAACCTGTGCATCATTTGACTTCAATCTGCTTTTCTTTGTTGCATTATTGTATGGAGTTTATTCTCTTAAGTCAATAGCCTGGGCTTTGCCCAACGTTTAAGAGGTTTTTACTCACATTGGTGAGTTTCTGTATCCCATGAGATAGATTCATTGTAGTCAGTAATGGGAAATATAGCAGATCAAATATAATGTTGTTAATTGTTATTACATCTTTAAACATGGATAACTATGTGCTGTTCTATAAACCTCAAGATTTAAACGCCTTTTCAGTGGAGCCACTGCTGATTTAACCAATGCGCTGTACTGGTGAACTCACTGATACTGAAACCTCTATAATCTGGGACAATGATGAAATAGAAACTGACTGGAACTGCAACTTATCAAGAAAACTAGGAATCAGCGAGAGGTTGAGGCCGAAGCTCAGAATACAGAGGCACTGCAAACCCAAGCACCCCATTGACACAGTTTCACAAGATGAATTATGATGTGGTTCTGCACTATTCGGTTCTGATCTCCGTGGTTTGTGGAAAAAAAATGATATCTGCTAGAAGACAACTACAAAGCTCTCTTGCGATAATGTGACACAGAATCAAGTGAAATTTGGAGTTCTCCTTATGGGACTTCTTTCATCCTTTTAAGTGGCAGCTGAATTTGGTGATCAGGTATCAGTTATTATCAAATTGGATGAAATCTTGATAGTGATTCCTTTATTTACATTTCCCTATCTCTGAGGTTTGCCCCATTTCTTTATTAAAGGGCCAATGGGTGTGAAATCTCTTTAGTGCTGTCCATAGGATAGCCGTGCTCCTGCCACTGTCCAACTTCATATTGATATCTGCCTTTAAAAGCAATCTGAATCTATGGTCACATACTGGTGTCGGAACTAACCGGGGTTCATAATAGAATGACTAATTCTTCAACTGCTGCAAACCAATATGGGCTAGATTTTCAAACTGTCATTATCCCAAAGGTGCTTTTGGTGCCATATTCAGTATTCGGAATGACAATGAGGTTTTTTGTTAGTGCAGAATTTCTCTCTATTACTTTAAATAATAGTGTGCTGTGTGTATGTGCATGTGGTTTGTTTCTATTTATTTCTGTTCCTCAATGGCTTTGAAATTGCTGCTGTATAGGATCAAAGGCAAAGTATTGTCTCCACAAGGACATTGTTGCTGGTTTTCCTCTGAGACCAGTGCAGAACTTTACCAGTTCATTATAGTTAAGTTTCACCTCTGTCAGCTGGTACAACATGGAAATTTGAGTATTGATGAAAATAAAGTTTTTTTATTCAAGTCTTTAATATTGTACTAAGCAGGACACTCTCAAGAATTCCAATGGAAAGGGAGAAAGCATTTAATCTATCTGGGTAATGAGTGCTGATTGATAAAGGCATGGAGAGTGGACCAGGTGATGGTTGGCAGTTAACTGCCAATGCTTGTTTTGATTCGACTAAATTGGCGATGACCATTCTCTGCCTCATTTGGCATGATAATACCTTGACCACTCAGGCAACCTGCCAATTGAAAACATAACAAAGTTCAGTTGTCAACTATCCATCACCATCGGCACAGTGGTTAGCACTGCTGCCTCACAGCGCCAGAGACCCGGGTTCAATTCCCGCCTCAGGCGACCGACTGTGTGGAGTTTGCACATTCTCCCCGTGTCTGCGTGGGTTTCCTCCGGGTGCTCCGGTTTCCTCCCACACTCCAAAAATGTGCAGGTTAGGTGAATTGGCCACGCGAAATTGCCTGTAGTGCTAGGTGCAGGGGTAAATGTAGGGGAATGGGTCTGGGTGGGTGCGCTTCGGCGGGTCGGTGTGGACTTGTTGGGCCGAAGGGCCTGTTTCCACACTGCAAGTAATCTAATCTAATCTGACCAGTCCATTTTTACATTGGGAACATCTCGATCAATCATTGTGCACTTTCCAATGCATCAGAACTCTTTTCTTGTTCAGTATAAAATGTTGTTTCCCTTTATGTCAAAATATTTCTGTATTTGCAAACAATCATTTGAATTTGGGACCTTTTGTTAATGGAGTATCCAACATCCAGCTGATATGATTAAAATGGAATCTAGTTTTCGAATTTGAAATGATTTAACCCCCTGACACGCCCACTTTGTTCATGAAGATCCTCTTTGAATATTGTATCAGTCTGGCTGTTGAAAGACAGCTTTGGAAAGTTGTTTACTTTGGTCAATTTCTATTTAATGAATTGCTGAAACGGTGCAAAATGCATTCTATTGCATTTACAAAACTATGATATCTTGTGAAATCAGGAGATGTGCACAATGCAAATAAAAATCCCATTTACTGCTCGCCTGGACAAGACTGGTAAACTTAAACTTGTGCTTATAGAGAAAGGACTGAGATCTTAACTGGCTCATTATCATCTAATGTATTGAGTTTAAACTTATGTCTATCTCTAAATTCTTCAAGGCCTTGATCCACGCTGTCTCTTGTACCCCTTATATACACACACTGTTCTTTGGTTCTCTGAATGCTTTATATCTTTTTGTCCATGAGTGTGGCCAAAGCCCCTTAATTAGCTGTACTTTACTGATAAACTTCCTCAGATGCCCTCTGGTACTCATTCTCTCTTTGAAAGCTTGCTTAAAAGCCGGTTTCATGTTTTTGATCTTGGTCCTAACTTTTCTGATACATGCCAACAAACTTCCCCTGTTTGGCATTTGGTGCATCCTTTTCTAGTTTGGAGGGTCGAACTCAAATAAATATAGGGTTAAAGACAGGATTCTTGGCAGTGTGGAGGAACAGAGGGATCTGGCTGTGCAGTACATAGATCCCTCAAAGTTAACACCCAAATGGATAGTGTTGTTAAGAAAGCATTTGGTGTTTTGGCTTTCATTAACAGGGGGATCGCGTTTGAGAGCCCCGAGGTTTTGCGACAGCTCTACAAGTCCCTGGTGAGACCACACTTGGAATATTGTGTCCAGTTCTGGTCGCCCTACTATAAGAAAGATGTAGAGGCTTTGGAGAGCATGCAAAGGGGGTTTCCCAGGATGCTGCCTGGACTGGAGGGCTTGCCTTATGAAGAAAGGTTGAATAAGCTGAGATGTTTCTCTCTGGAGAGAAGGAGGAAAAGAGGAGACCTGATTAAGGTATACAAGATAATGAGAGGAATAGGTAAAGTCAACAGCTAGACACTTTTCCCCAGGGCAGGATTGACTGGTACAAGGGGTCATATTTTTAAGATATTAGTAGAAAGGTATAGAGGAGACGTCAGTGGTAGGTTCTTTACGTAGAGAGTTGTGAATGCATGGAATGCATTGCCAGTGGTGGTGCAGGAAGCAGAGTCATTAGGGAATTTTAAGCGACTGCTGGACATGCACATGGTTAGCAGTGAGTTGAGGGGTGTGTAGGTTGTTATTAAATTTTGCATTAGGATTAAACCTCGGCCCACTGTCGTGGGCCAAAGGGCCTGTTCTGTGCTGTACTTTTCTATGTTCTATGTTAAAGCATCTCATAAATGTGAGTATTTAATGTCCACTTTGGCAGATTTAATTGATTCTAATTGGAATGTATCTGCCAAAGCTTTTGCAAACCTGAAACAGCAAACAGCTTCAAACTGTGCACACATCCATCATATAACATTGCTGCTCCACATTAACTTTCAAATGCACTGCTCCATTCCAAATAGCGGACTACCCGTTCCCAGTCATAGAAATTTGTTTCTGATGGATGGAAGTGGTTGTTTCGGTACTTCTGCCATTGTTATTGAACTCATCTCAAGTTACATTTTAGAATTTAACAGTCAGGTCCAGACTGTTTGTGTTAAGCTTTATCAATTTTGACCAGTTTGCCAGCTCTTCGTGTTCTTGAATATTGGAATGGGTCTGGGTTCTATCAGCCCTCTTGGGACAGGCTGCAAGTTCATTAGGTGGATAATAATAAGGGAAGGAAGGAGATTCAGTGGCTCTCATATTTCCACCTCTGTAGTATTTCATTGATCCCAAATTAGGGAAGGGATGGCCACTCAGGTGGTCAATGTAGAGTCTTTTCCCGCCAATGCTGGCAGTTTGTGTGGGAGACCTCCTCCTGCATCCTAGAGACACGCCTGCAGGATTTCCCTCCGAATGAAGTACTTATGGCTCATAACAGGGTATCCTATCTGCATACTGGAACAGTCTCCTGTCCATGGTGGCGATCATTACAGGAACTGGAAATCAGAGTAAGTGAGTGAAAGAAGCCGTGAGGGCTAGTGTGTTCACAACATTCCCAGGACGAGGTTGGCAGGTCCTACGGAAACCATTAATAAGTCATTAAGATCCCCCAATTGGTGCATGGACACAGTAAGAGTACTGTGATTACTGCTGTTTCAGTGCTATCAGGAAAATAGTGAAGTGTGGCCATGTGATAAAATCATTTACATTCAGTGCTGAATACTTGAGACTTTTTTGTGAGAAACTTTATAATTCTTCTCGATGTTCTTAATACACTTTTTGTTTCATAGAATGGTGATTTTCTACATAGGATTACAGAGGAAAAACAGACCATTTGGCACAATCAGTTCATGCCAGCGCTTATGTTCCACTCAAGGTGTTTCACATCTTTTCTCATCGAAATCGCCCATTGTTATTCTCTATTCCTATCCCTTCCAAGTGCTCGCCTAGTTTCCTTGAAATACATCTAAATTATTGATTTCTACTATTCCGACTGATCACATATTCCCCGTTCTCATCATTCTTTCAGTGAAGAGGTTTTTTTCTGAATTCCCTTTTGGATTTCTTGGGGTCCCGTCTTGTATTGACAGGCTCCAGTTATGTTTTCTCTGTACCTTTTCTTTTCAAAACCTTTCATAATTTTAGTACTGTCAACCTTCTTTTCAAGAGAAAAGTGAAGAGCGCAACAATTCTTCCTTGATATACACAGCCAGAAACTTGTGTATCATTCTTATAAATCTTCTCTTCACTCTCTCTCATACATTCTATAATATGTCAACTCGAACTGCAGGCAATACTCTTAATTATAGTCAACCAAATTTCTATAGTAACCCTACTTTCAAATCTATCCCTTTAGATATAAAGCTTAGAGCTTTGTTTGCATTTTTATGGCCTTTGGAACCTGTGGTGAAATTGTTAGTGACTGATGTAATTGTCTGAAATCCCTTTGTTTGTCTCCCTCACTTAGACGTGCATCTTTGAATAAATGACCTGCACATTATTCCTACCAAGACGTAACACCTTACGTTTATCTGTGTGGATCTTCATTTGCTAATTATTTGAACATGCCGTAAATTAATTAATGATCTCTTGCAACTTCTTGTAGTCCTCAGAATTGGCTACATTTCAACATTCCTTTCCAATTTGGTGTCATTGAATTGCTAATTTTTTTTCTCGTAATTAGATGCAATATTAATTTGCAGTTTTACTTTATTTTGTTTTGAATTTTTAGAGAGGTGCAGTAATCCACACGGTAACTATAACAACTAAATGTAGAATGACAGATAGATGCAAATTATTACACGCACAGGACTAATTGATAGACTCTATTAACTTCAAGGTAAAAACAGGGAATTATTTTTACACGAATGATATGGTGAGGTTATCCGTAGTGCAATCACTTTTGTCCATTTCTTTTTTGTTGCAGTTTATTTCCCCAGGTCTTTCTGTGCTACTGGTATGAAATTGAAAAGGCACCCATCCTCCATTTTAAACTAAATGATAACAAAAAAACAGCGTTTATATAAAATGTAACATGATTTATGAAACCATCCCTCTAGGCTTATACATATTCACAGCCATGTAGAGTTATATTGGGAGAGGCTGAATGAGCTGGGGCTGATTTCCCTGGAGCGTTGGAGGCTGAGGGGTGACTTTATAAAGGTTTATAAAATCATCAGAGGCATGGATACAGTGAATAGACAAGGTCTTTTTCCCTGGGGTGGGTGGAGTCTCATCTAAACCTCGTTTAGAGTGAGAGGGGAAAAAGTTGAAAGTACCCAAGGAGTAGCTTTTTCATGCAGGGGATAGTGTGTATGGAATGAACTGCCACAGGAAGCAGTGGAGGCTGGTGCAATTTCAACATTTAAAAGGCATCTGAGTGTGTAGACGAATAGGAGGGTTTCGAGGGATATGGGCCAAGTACTGGCAAATGGGACTAGATTAGTTTAGGATATCTGGTCAGCATGGGCAAGTGAGACTGAAAGATCTGTTTCCAAGTTGTACATCTCTATGACTCTATGATCTACCCCTTTGCTCTTAATGTACTAGTCGAATCTCTGGATTATCTTTAACATTATCTCCCAAGGTTATCTCATTTTCCTTTCTTGCCCTCCTCATTTCCCTCTTTACAATGTCCCTGCACCTCTTGTACTCTTCGGGATTCACTTGATCTCATTTCTCTTTATCTAATATACGATTCATTCTTAATCTAAACCAGAGCCTCAATATCTTTATTCTTCCAATGTTCCCTCCTCTTACCAGCCTTATCTTCACACCAACAGGAACATCACGACTCCGAACTCTCGTTATCTCACTTCTGAAATCCTCACTCTTGCTGGCCATCCCTTGAGCTGCAAACAGTCTACTCCAATCAACCCTTGAAAGTTTTTGTCTCATACTATCAAAATTTGCCCTCGTCCAATTAAGAACTTTAACTTATATATAAGGCCAATCCTTTCCATAAATATTTTACAACTAATCGAATTATGATCCTGGCCCCAAAAAGCTCCCCTACTAACCATTCAGTCACTTGCCCTGCCTTATATCACAAGAGTAGGTCAGATTTGCTCCTTCTGTGATAGTTACATCTGGATATTAATGAAGAAAATTTACTTTAGCACTTGGCAAATTCCTCACCATCCAAACTCTTAAGATCATGGCTGTCCCACTTTATGTTTGGAAGGTTAAAATTTGCTATTATTCCAATCCTATTATTCTCACGTATAAATAAGATCTTTCGACATATTTGCTACTCAATTTCACTCTGACTACTGGGGGGACTATTACAATCGCATAAAAGTAATCATGCTTTTCTTATTTCTGAGTTCCATCCACATAGCTTCACTAGACCATCCCTCAGAAATCCCTTGTGTTAGAACAGTAGTAATGTTTCACCACAAGAAAAATTGACTCCAATCTCCTTCTAGCTCTTCCTACTTCTGCCGTACCTTTGATGATGGGAGGGGCTTTGAACATAAATTATTCAACTTACTGGTGATGGTTAGTAGCTGAAAATAACGATACTGTGGGTGACTTGGGTGATGGGAAATAAAAGGTTGCATTGTGTGGAAGGAAAATTCTGGATAGAAACAAGAATTTTAAAAAACGAACTCCATTCTGTCTGCCCAGGTCTTGCCTACACCGCTCTACCTCCAGATTACTTTCCTTTTATTTTGATGAGTTGAAGTTAATCTCAGCCGCTGTTTTGTACTTGTTACCCATTTGTTAACGGGTGTTTGCCGTTTCAGAATGTAGGTTGCCTTATCGTGTACGTTCTCAGAGTTCAGTGTTTGGAATCCTTGTTGGTTCAACCTGTGCTTTGGTCTATAATGCAAAATTACAGAAAAATATTAATAGCAATTTAAAATAAAATGTTAGGATATTGGAAGAACAGCTAAGAGCTTCAAAGCTTGACAGACGGCTTGTGGGAAATGACATGGAAAGCAGCAAGGTTTCCAGAACTTCTAATCTCTGCCTTCCCTGATCGAAATCAACCTGTGATTTATAATTTTTGAGGATTGTTATTCATTAATATCGGTGTGTCAGATAGATCTCAGTCTCAGGGAGGTGTGACGTGCTTCTTTGTTTTGTGATGAACTCAGGGGAACATACAATAGTAAGGGGGTAAAGCCAAAGGGGTGCAGGAGCAGAGGATCCCCCGTGTGTATGTGCACAAATAAGGGAATGTACCATGACACGTGGACAGAAGAGCAAATACACCCGACTTCATCACCTTACGCTGTAGAGAACAAACACACAGCAATTATGTTAAACTGAAATAAAACAGTCTCTTGTCTCATCTGGAATGTTGCATCTAGTTTCAGGTGCCACGTTTTTGAAAAAAATGCAAAGTTATGAGATTGGGTGCGTGACTGATTCACAACACTATTCCCGGGATGATACACCTCACCACCTCTGAGAAATTGAGAATGTTCTCCTCTGCTGATAGTTTCCAGACTCTGTGAACAGTTGCTATGATTGGTTCTCAATTCCGTCTTGCGTCATATAGATCTCAATGGCTGAATATTTCAAGTACTCATGAGCTGTGCCTTGCCTGATCACAGCGCCCTCTGATTTATTATTTTTGAGGGTTGCTGTTCAGTAATATCCCTGTATCAGACAGATCTCAGTCTCATTCCGTGGGATTTGACAAGTGTGGTTATGTCAAGTAGATCCCAGGAATTGTGCTCCATGAGCTTTATGTGTGAGAAAAACTCCAGTTATGAGAATCCGCCCTTGGATTGTGCACGTGTTGTGTCTGAATACCTGACTGAACGTTGACATTTTTGGCTGATGAATGTTTCGTTGGGCGCTTTAGGTGGCGATTTCTGCATTACTAACCCAGGCTGCCCTGACATTGGGAGTACTTTTAGTTTTGACAGTGTAGAGTAAACTTTCAAACTCCGTTGTCTGCCTTTTTTCGGCTTCTGGTGGAGCCTATAAAATTATCATGAGGTGACCCGAGGCCGTGACCCTTGGTGCATAAGCGGAAATGTTCTCTCATCATTCTGCCTCTGGAGTGTTCCATCAGGCATATCGTGTGAAAGATGCATTTACATTAGTGGGCTGCATGGTAGCGCAGCATTAAACTAAATGGCTGGATAAAATACAACCAAACAGAACAAGCGAAAGTATTTGGCTGGGAAAGGAGTAGGATGTGGGAAAATGTATTATTACTGACTGGCCTTGAAGAAAGAATTAAGCAAACTCAAGATTAGTGCATATTCATTCGAGATTTATTAACCATTTCAGAAAGCATTTTTATCCAAAAGGTTGATGTAAAAGCTAACAGAAGTGAATATAATGGCTGGATGCCACATTGAGACGAGAACACATGCGCTGTGAGCTGGGAATTTTCTGTACATCAGTAACAGTCACAAGAAAGGGAATACAACGGCTCATCAAAAAGGGTAGGCAACCACTCTGAGGAAGGAACAAATAAAAACAAAACAAACGGGCTTCAAACATCTGGGAAGCTACAAATTCTTCCAAAAACAACCATCTCAAAGATATCAAAAGAGGAAAATCCATCAATAATTGTCTCAGTTACAGGCTGATAAACTGAAGTAATCTCACTGTTAGAGTCAGCAACAGGACAGATTGGAGATTGGGAATTCAGAGATCAGGAAAATCAAAGGGGTCCACAACTCATTCACGTAACCTGGAAAAGAGAGAGAAAGCAATGACGCAGATATTTATGATCAGGGACTTTCAGATTTATGTTTTATTCAATAGCACACTTAGAGATTTCACAAAACATATTGGGCTGCTTGGCGTGAGAAAGATGTGATTATTCTCACCTTCACCAGAGTGACGGCAGCGCTGTAGAAAATACTCAGGAAGAACAAGGTGATGAACGTGGAAGCAGTTGTCCAGATGTTGCTGTTATCATCCTCATAGTCTTCAATCCAAGTGCGATCTATTGAATCTATGAATATAAAGCCGAGAGAACGCATTTAGATTGTTTATTGATCCAGATCAATCTATCTGCATCCAAGTCATGTAATTGGAGACCATTACATCTTCATAAAGCAGTCAGGGATTTCTCAAGTGTGACTCTTATCTGTATCTATTAGTGCATTATTGACTCAGCAAGAAATTACAAGTGCTAACTGCACATGTTCTTTCTTCATTGTCCAGGTCAGAACGTTTTAAATTATTTTTCTTTTCATCTATTATTTAAGGATATTATTATTTGAGGAATGCTTATTACGAATGATGATTTTAATTATATCATTATATTATAAATATAGGCTGTGACAGCACTTTAGTTGAAAATTGTAGCCATCACTGAATAAAAGTTCAAATGTGATTCTCATCTTTTGTATTGGTGACCAATTCCTTGGCAAATCATAAATATAAGTGACATCACAGTCAGGACATTGCTTCATATTTTAGTTTGTAGGATCTGCATATTTAGGAATAATTTTTTGTACGTGTGTCCCTTAATTTATTTGATCTACTGCTTGGTGTGTTTGGTTTCCCTTTAATGTTTGTGTATGTGGTTATGAGAGTCTCTTACTTCACTCTAGCCCATGTTGGAGTCTGTGCATGAATAAACATATTCCTGTTCCTTTACTGTTGGTGTGCTCATGTGTTTGTGCACCTAAATTTTGGTCTTTTCCCAGTGTGTAAGCATCATCATGCTAATATGCCACTTCGTTGCTGCCTATGCTTATCTTGTAATGTCTTTGTGAGTGTTCACTTTTCATTAGTGCTGTCTAAAACGTGTGCTTATGTGTCTGTTTCAGATCCTACCTACACTAGGTTATTTTCATGTTTATGCTTAATAAATGTTAGCATGCAATGTTATGTTTTGATGGATGTTTATATTTATATGATGATGATTGCTTGTGTGGCAATCTTTCCCAAACCATCTCCTGATAAGCTTGTTTGTGTTATTGTTTGTGGATACTTGCTGATCCTTGTGCCCATTATCCTTATTTAATAAACGCCCTCTATTTGTTCATCTATGCACTTGTGTGTCTGCATGTGAGACTCGGAATTTGTGTGTGCGTGTGATATTGTATACATGCTGATCAATGTGGTTTAATAATAACTAATTAAGCTGCCTCTGTCATCGTATGTTTGTGATTCTGAAAATGGGAAAATAATGATATTGATGTTTATCTCTGTGCACTTACGTGCCTGTGTGAGTTGACATGTGGGAGGACATTTTTCGGAATTTGTATCTGTGTGTTCATGTGTGTATTGTGCTGTCCGCATTGTGCTGTATGAATGTATATGTATTCATGCCCATTTGTGTGTAACCGTGTGTCGATGTTTCTCATGGTTATGTGTGAGTACTCCTGTTCATTTGTGCAAATGATTTTCTTTCGGTGTATGTGAGTTTTTGTATGAGCTTAGGTGAGTGTTCAAGTACCACTTGCATGTGTGGCTCTGTGCGAGTATGCGTGTGTGACATCTTATCTATATGCACATTTGAGTGTGCACATAAATATGTGTCTTTAGGTGAGAGCCCGTATATGTGTCATTACGTGTGTATTTGCGATCATCTCTCTGTATCTGTTCTTATACCAGACTGCAATTTTCATTATTCTAATTTATTGTTTTAATTTTAATGCATTGCCCATAATTACATTTGACCTTGGTGTTACAGGAAACATTTCCCATCGTCGTGCAGAGATAAGCGTTTTATGAGCAACTCTTCTGTTGCAGAGATAGAACTTCTGTCTCTGAGAGAAAAGGCGTGAGTTCAAATCCCCACTGCCCCAGAGATAACATTTCTTAATATGTTTATTAGAAAATGTCTACTTGTGTTCCGTATGTGAAACAAAATGATATCAGGTATTCGAATACCAGAATTGATCCCATGTGCTCCAGAAAACTGAGACAAAACTATGGAATTCAAACTGGGACGATGCAAACACCAGTTTTGGATTATGGGAATCAATGTTAATCATTTGTTGACAGAGCCAAGCGTGTCTAACATGCTTCAAAGGTAATGTTTTGCATGGAAATGTTAAATCTTTGGACAGTAAGCAAGAAGCTGACTGTTCCTGTTAGCAACTGGGTTACATTACAGAGGACATCCACCATGAAAATTCTGCACAGGGAGCAAGATGACAGACCATTCATCGTTCCCCTCCCCTCTGCTCCACAACAACTTATCTGTTGATTCTCTTTGGTGTGAAAGTGAAGATACATTCTGTCAACTCATGCGCTGGCGCAAAATCCCTGGCAGTTCCCCAGAAACAAAGGTTACATTCAAACTGTTCGGCACTCTTTACGATTGGTATGTTCCAATCAAATTTAATTTTAAAGTGTCTTAAATTTACATTTCCAATTGGTGCAATTTGGCAGTTTAAAACTGACATGAATTTTGTAAGAATATCAAATGGGGGGGAATCAAAAACACCAAGTTCAAAACTCGCGCCCTACTCTTGACATAAAATGGACATTGTCAGATTTTGTCACAGAGGGATTTAGGATGAATAAGGTACTTGGTGGAATCCTGCAATGAATGAGCTTTATTCTGTCACTGACCCAGGGTGTATCTGAGCAGAGAACATTAACTGCACAAGACACTCATCCTAGACCTGTTAATAATCCACTTTAACTACACAGATGGAATGTAAGTCAGAGTGAGAAACAACTAATTCAGTATTTAACTCACTACGGGAGGAAAAAAAAACACTTCATTACTTCTGTTGAATTATTAAATGCAACTTTGGGATTTTTATTGACATGAATTAACTGTGTCCATCAGTGCAAGTGAAATGTTTACAAAACTCGGTTTACCGCTGGATTTATCGACTGTTTTGTTGATGATCTTCAATGGAATCGCTTCATGTCCCACCACACAGGAGTAAGAAGCACCGCTGGCCCACTCCTCCGCTGTAATGGATAACAGGCTGTAGATGAAGAAGGAGGCGTTGTCGCTCTCCGCCATCACCTCGGTGTTCTTGTAGTTACTGGGGTCACCGGCTTGTCATTGTTTGTCCACTTGACGAAGATCTCTCGGGGGGAGAAACCTCTCACGAAACAGGTGAGGGAGAGAAACCTCTGAGCGGAGATTTCTTCTGTTGGTGGCAGGAGGACCGACACTGATGGCTCCAGCGGATTAATCACTGCAGAATATTTGAGACAAATATAAATCAACCAAAAAAATCCTGAACCAATATCACAATTTCACGAAATATTAAAATACGGCAGTTTTAATTTGGGATTTATTCACTTTCGTTTTCTTAAGGAGCAGTATGGTACACATTCTGTTCAGTAAAAAAAGGAAAGTTTAATGTGAAAGTTGCCTCCATGTTTCCAACCCACAACGAGGACATTCTGTCCATTTGTTATTGCTGATGGTGACTTCACAACGCAGGCTTCTTCCCCCCTTATCTGACTTAATCAGAATACAATATCCTTTGGTCCATCTTTTTCTGAATCAGCTACTTAGCTATCCTGCCTTCAGATGCATCATTAATGCCCCCAACGGTGTTGGTTCATTACCAATCAAAGCCTGCCATTGATGTTACTGGTTCTGGATTACACATGGGATCCTTTGTGCTTTAATCTCACCGCTCACCTTTCTCCTTGTGGATGGAGTCTCTCAGCGGAGTCGGTAGATTCTGATGGTACACCACACATTCAAAAGTAACGCCACTCAGCCAGGCTTCAGTAGAAATGTCTAATTTGCTGATCACACTGTCGGGATTCTGTCCAGGCTGCTCAGCAATCTCTGATTTCAGAGGCTTCTTTTCTTGTCTCCAGGTCACATTGACTCCAGAAGGAAGATTGGACACAACGCAGGTTAACGTCACCGTTGCCTCCAGTAAGACTTGTTCTACTGGCGGTGGGAGGATTTTAACGGTGTTAGGGTGGCACTCGGTATCTTCTATGAAACAAAAATCAAAGTCAATGAAAAATGCCCCTTTCTGATACAAGCAGCCAATCTTCAGATTACTCCTTCACAGGGTGAAGACACCACCTTAAAAATGGCAACTCCAACTATTCTGAAACGATGCTTACTATTGTTGATGTATTTTGATCTGTGAAACTTTTGTGATTACCTATAACATACCCTGTGTAATTATTCATAAAGAACACTGGCTTTGTAACAAGTGAAACCTGTGAAAAAAGTAAAATAGTCGAAGATACCATCATGTAACCCCAGGAATTATCTTTCTTTCGGAGTTTGTCTATCACTTAAGACCATCTATTGATACTTGTGACAAGAGTAATCTGAATATAATGAATTAATTTCTATGTTCATAACCCTTAGGTACAAGTGCTGCTGATCACACTGGCTGCTGGTCACACTGACTGCCAAATCACATCCCAAATTTTGGACAGATTATAATAAATAATAATTATTCTCTTTGCAGAGTTCTAAAGTGTTACAGGAGCGGTGAACAGCCATGGAAATTCTCTTCATTATATTTAACGTGATCAAAAATACTTTGCGCTATTGGTGTGATGTCATTCTCTATTTTTTGTCATTGTTCCTCGTGGGCTGTGTTTGGAATAGATCTGAAAACAAGACACTGAGTACAGCATTGGATATCGAGAAGGACACCCATCTCCTTAAGTATTTCCCTCCATTCAGTTAGTTCATGACTGGTCTGTACTTTCACTTTATTTACCAAGCTGCATTTTTTAGTTTCTTCATAGAGCAGGGGAGAAAAAAAAAACAAACAAAAGCGTCTTAAATTAATCTACAAACGCGATGGAAATGTACACTAATTTTATAGACATCCACTACTCACTGTGTAAACATCGCCACCCCAAACCAGGCTAAATCAGCCTGTCTCGAGTTCCTAGTTCATTCATCCCTATTGTAGCATTCTTACCAGACTTTATTCTGCTGCCTCATCCACTAATTACAGAGAGCATCTTAAAGAAGCTCAATGAGATCACGTTTATCCCAGTTCATCAAATGTGATAGCCACTTGGTCTGTGGTCTGATCCCATAAATGAAGTTAAAGAGCTCAGTACCAGACAAAAATCGATGTCGTACAGTGTCCAAGGCCAACAGGTCATTCCTGAGCAGGGAATGAAGCATTGAACGCATTTTGATTTATTTTCAATAAGGGTCACTGCATATTTTAACCACATCAATTTGAAAGAGGATCAGAATAAGACTGTTCGGCCAATCCAGAGTTTAAATCAGAATGATGCTGGAAAAGCACAGCAGGTCAGGCAGCATCCGACGAGCAGGAAAATCGACGTTTCGGGCCAAAACTGGGATACTGTCTTCTCCCCGTACTAAACAAGAGCCGATCTATCTCTGGCTTGAATACACACAATGTCCTGGCCTCCACAGCCCTCTGCAGCAACATGTTCCACAGACTCATCACCCTCTGGCTGAAGAAATACCTCCCCATCTCAGTTCTAAACGGTGCCCCTTTGACCCTGAGACTGTGCCCTTGGGTCCTAGTCTCGCCTACCAGTCAAAACACCTATTCCACATTCACTCGACCTCAGTCTCTCAGTATTTTCTATGTTTCAATCAGATATCTCTCCAATATCCCCCCTCCACCCCAAACTTACCCTTGAAGCGGCTACCAGGCAAGGATTCAGCACTCTGAATGCCTCTCCCAGCATGGTCAGGCAACAAACTATTTAACAAAGCTCACTGTCTATATATCTATCTTCAACAGAGTGGAAACATGCTTTTCTGACTTGCCAAAAGGTTGCATTATGAGCAATGCTAATGTAACACTCAAACTGAAATGAGACACGTGGCATGTTGGGAAATGAGAAGCTGCACTATGCTGTTTACTACGCCTGATAAATTCGTGTGTTTGATTCACATCAGAGTTCAGAATGATTTGTAGCTCTCTCAGTGTGTGTCTCTTACCCTGGAGTGCGGTGATGTTTTTACTTTGAGTGTTCTCTCCATGGGTGACCTGGCCGGTATAGACCGCACTGTTGAACCATTCACCATAAGGGATCATTAGCCGACTCGTCACCGAGAAGTTCCCGTTCGCCTCACACACGGGAGACGTGAAGAAGCCAGAATCCAAGGGTCGGCCATTTTTCAACCAACTCACGGAGATTGACTTCGGATGGAACTCGATGATTGAACAGACGACGGTTGCAAACTTGCTGCTTGCGATTTCTTCACTGGAGCTCACAGTTAGGAGAAGAGTTGGTTGGAAATCTGTACCTTTAGGAAACACATCGCATAAATTATCTGATGAATTTCATAACAAATACAATAAGTTCTCAAATATCAAGGTTTCTTATGGTTAATGGATACAAGAATCATAATTGTGCAGAGTGCTGGAGAAGCTGGGATCCACACAGAAAGATCAGCAGGACAATGTGAAAGGCTAAAATTATAGGACACTGCAAGTGAGTCAAAGAGGTCTAGAAACTATAGGCCAGTTAAATCAGAAGGGAGATAGCAACGTTGGATGGTATTCGTTTTAATGACAGAGTCTGATGAACAAGACAGATTAATTACCGGCATAAATGAGGAAATGACGCAGTTGCTATCACGGAGACATATTGAGAGCCGGGCAGGAGTGGCTATTCAATATTCCAGGATTTGGTGCCTTCAGGCGAGACAGGGAAAGATGGAAAATGATGGGGGCGGGGGTGTGCGGGACAGAATGTTGCTTCTGTCGCAATTCTGACAAGAGTACTTTAGGCTGTAAAGAGAAATGAAATCATTGATACCTCCTTGAACAAAGGCAAATGGACAGTACTTCAAAACCAAAACACAGCAAACATAACTACTGGGAGAGCACGATAGACCTTACTATTGGTCCAGATGACGAAGTGCAAATACATGGGCAAATTTCAGAGACATGTAAATTAAATAGGGGAATGAGAAAAGAGGTTTTTAACTTCCTCCGCATAGGCTGGGATATTCATTTTGTCAAAACAGTTGGGAGCACAATTCTGAAAATACCCCCAGGAGAATATTTGAACAAAGTATGTGTTTAATACAGAGAATTTTAATCCAGACCTTGCAAGAGAGGGGTGAACCTGAACTTAACTTTAGGGAATGAAGTCGACCCAGTGGGTAAAACATCAATGGTGGAGCACTTTGCAGACAGTGATGGTAAATCAGTTGGATTTCAGATTGTACTGCAAAGGAATAGAAATTGGCCCAAAGTTCTGAAAAGGGGAAGGACAATTTTAGTAAGATCAGGTAATGACTTGACCAGAGTGGACTGGAAGCTGACACTTATTGGTAAATCTGAGTCAGAGCAGTGTGACACATTTAAGAAAGAGATAGGAAAATCACAGGGAGGGCATTTCCCAGGAAGCCACTGCGTGGGACCAAGAATGCAGCGGGCTCTGGACACCAAAGGTCATGGAGGGGGAGATAAAGAGAAACAAGGGAGGCTTCTGGTCTATACTGAAATCTCAAAACAATAGAAACTAATATGGAGTACAGAACGTGCAAGGGGGAGTTTGAAAGACAAAGGAATTAGAAGAGCAAAAGGCACCACGAGAAAATAATAGCAGTCAAAATAAAGGAAAATATTTTCAAAAGTTACAGGCTCATTCATAATAAAAGAATTATTCGGGAAACAGTAATGCCCATTATGTGTTATTATTGGAGTGGAACCGGAGGATTAGGTTGTGGTCAAAACGAATGTGTTGTGTCAGTGTTCACCAGTAAGAGGGACAATGTGGGGACAGAAATCATGGAGGGGTATTGTGATGTACTTTCAGAAATTAGGACACATGACGTGATGTTCTGTGTTGTCTTGCTGAATGAAAAGTGGTTATATTTCCAGGGCAGATGAAAAGTATACCAAACGGTTGAGCGATGCAAAGGATGAAATAGTTGGGTCGCTGACAATAATTTAGAATTCCTGTCTGGCCACAGCAGTTGTGCCAAGTGAGTGTGGATCAGCCAACGTTGCACTGTTATGCAGGACGAAGAAAGGGATAAACAATGAAAACACAGATCTGTCAAGCTAGTCTCAGTGGTAAGGAAACTATTGAGAAGTGAAATTAGTCTTCATTTGGAAGATAAATCAACAATTTTCAGCACGGTTTTATTGAGAGGAAGTCACGTGTAACAATTTGATAGTAGTTTTCATAGAGATAACTCGATGTCCAGATGATAGCAATAAACAGAGCCAATGGGATCCGAGTTAATTTGACAGATTGGATCTAGAACTGGCTGAGTGGTGGGAGCTGGCGATAATAGTCATCGGGTGTCTGCGTGACTGGAAATCTATGTCTCCTGGTGTTCTGTAGGGATTAGTGTTGATTTCCGTGCTATTTCTCTTACATACCAATGATTGAGACTCAAATTTAGGAGGATTAACAGTGAATTCACAGATGAAATGAAAACTGTCATGTTGGTAAGTCATGACCATAATGGCTTTAGATTGCAGGAGGATATAAAAGGGTTGGTTGTATGTGAAGAGAAAAGTTGCAAATGGATATTATTCTGAATAAATGTAAGGTGATGTAATTCGGCAGAAAAATCTGTGAGGTATGACGTTTTGAATGGTGGAACCCTGGAAAGGCCTGAGGATCTTTGGTGCATATACCCATCGATCCCCGAAAGTACTGTGTCGTCTGAATAAAGAGGCTAAGAAAGTGGGAGGATATTTGCTTTTATTAGCCTAGACATTGACAATGAAGAGTGGTGAGATGATACTGGAACTTAATAAAACACTGGTTAGGCCATACTGAAGCGTTGTGGGCATGTTATGGAAGGAATGTGATTACACTGAAGGCAGTATTGATGAGATTTGCCAGGGTCTTGCCTGGGTTGGAGGGTTTTAGTTATGAAACTAGTTTAGATAGACAGGGGGTTTCCTTGGAGCAGAGGAGAATTATGCAGAAGATTATCATGATGTCTAGAATTATTTTAGGCATAGACAGGGTAAACTGGATGAAACCTTTCCCCTTGATGGAGAGATCAATGCCTCAGGGGCACAGGGTGAAGGTAAGGCCAGGAGGTTCCAAGTGGATCTCAGGGGAAAACAAAATCAAACAGAGGGTGGTATTAGCCTGAAGCTCAGCACCTATAAGTCATGTAGAGACTGAGCCCCTCATAATAAGTATGAAGTATCTTTGCAAGGGCAAGTCACACAAGGCAATGGATCGTGTGCTGGCACATGAGACTGGAATAGTTAGGTGGTTGTTATTGACATGCGTGAATTGGATGTATCAAAGGGCCTTTTTCCTGTGCTGTATAAGGTGATTCTGTGAAAACGGTTATAAATAATGCCTTCTTCATGTTAATCACAGATGATCTGTTTATCTCAGTTCCCACAACACTTACCTGGACATGGCATTTCTTTGCTCTTGTGTGACCCGCTGTGTTGAACCTCACAGTAGATTTTGCTGGGGCAATCTACTGCTGACTCTGGCAGGGTTAACTGGCTGCTCAGGGTGTAGGTTCCCTTTTTGTTTCTCACTGATGGGTAAGTCTTCAATCCAGTCGTGATTAGCTCCCCACCTTTCTTCCAGGTTATCTTGGTGACGTCAGGGGAATAGTCCATCGCCAAACAACCAAAGATCACAGAACCGGTGTTGTGCTCCTGACAGGAGGAGACCAGGCCATAAAGCGTGGGGGGAGATGGTGTCTCTACAATAGAATGACCAATTGAGCATGTTAGTTTCTGTTAATTTGACCTTATCAGTTACTCAAATGTATCCTCAGTGTAAACGTTTGCCAGTATGCTCCCGCTGAAGTCGAGAGCATAACTGGGGTTTATTTTTGTTTCCTACCAGTTGCTGATCATGATCATTGGTTCCCTCTTTAGAAACATGCCCTCGACCTTGACCATTGACATATAATTTAGGAAGAAGAACATCCTGATCACACCCCAGTAACTGATTGAAGATCTCACCAACTGACACTTTCACTGGATTGCTGTGAAGAGCAGAGACATTTCACAAAATACAAACCAAGGAAATGCAGATTCATCGAAATTCTACAGTGTGTGCAAACAGGCCATTTGGCCCAACAAGTCCACATCCAACCTCTGAAAAGTAACTCATCCAGACCCATTCCCCTACCCTATTATGCTACAGTTAACCCTGACTAATGCACCTAACCTCCCAATCACTGAATAAAACATTTGAAATTCCCCCAGCTTGCACATCTTTGGACTGTGGGAGGAAATGCACACAGACATGGGAGAAAGTGCCAACTCCACACAGACAGTCACCCGAGGCTGGAATGGAACCCGAGTCCCTAGCACTGTGAGGCAGCAGCACTAACCACGGAACCAGCGTGCCGCCCCACTAGGTACCGTGCTGCTGGAAATACCCAACAGCTGGCAGTACCCCCGGAGAGAAATCAGAGAGAATCATAGAACATAGAACATTACAGCGCAGTACAGGCCCTTCGGCCCTCGATGTTGTGCTGTCCTGTCATACTAATCTGAAGCCCATCCCACCTACACTATCCCATGTACGTCCATATGTTTGCCCAATGACGACTTAAATGTTTTGGCGAATCTACTACCGTTACAGGCAAAGCATTCCATACCCTTATTACTCAATGATTAAAGAAACTACCTCTGCCATCTGTCTTATACCTATCTCCCCTCACTTTAAAGTTGTGTCCCCTCGTGTTTGCCGTCCCCATACTTGGAAATCAGGTCCAATGAGCCTTTCTCACTTATCAATGCAAGGCAGAATGTTCTCTCTGGGAGGGAGGTCACTGCAGCAGCATGTTCTCTCTGGGAGGGAGGTCACAGGCAGGAGCTGAACACTGGGACTAGGAGGATGGTTGTCACGTCTGAACTCATGCCAATTGTCTGGAAGTTGAAACATCTCATTTACAATTATCTGAATTCTGGAGGCCTCTGAAAAATGGAGGACCATTAAGGTTCAGAGACTTTGGAGTGTTACAGCTGAGTATTTACGTAAATATGATTTGAGAAATGAACAAGTAATCTTTAACTTTAATAACTAACAAACTGACACGCAGTTCACCACCAAACCTCATGTCTCAGACTAACCACTGCACTTACTCTGTCTAGACCTAAATTCCCACTCACATTGACAAACCCTACCCTGCTATACACCCATTCATGACCGGAACACACAACCCCTTTCACACGAAACACATCCAAGGCAATCCATATTGGTAGTGTAGCTGAGCAGAGAGATCTCGGTGTCCATGTACATAGATCCCTAAAAGTTGCCAGTCAGTTTGATAGAGTTGTTAAGAAGACATACTTGGTGTTGGCTTTCATCGATAGAGGGACTGAGTTTCAGAACCACGACGTTAGGCTGCAGCTGTACAAAATTCTGGTGTGGCCGCACTTGGGAGTATTGTGTACTGTTCTGGTCACCACATTATAGAAAGAATGTGGAAGCTTTGTAAGAGTTGAGAAGAGGTTTACCAGGATGTTGTTTGGTATGGCGGGAAGGTTTAATGAGGAAAGGGTGAGGGTCTTGAGGCTGTTTTTATTTGAGAGAAGAAGGTTGAGAGGTGACTTAATTGAGACATAAAAGATAAACAGAGGGTGGACAGTGAAAGTCTTTTTCCTTGAATAGTGATGGCTAGCAGGAGAGGACATAGATGACGGATGTCAGAGGTTGTTTCTTTACTCAGAGAGTAGTAGGGCCATGGAACGCACTGCCTGCAACAATAGTACACTCGCCAACTTTTAAGGGCATTTAAAAGGTCATTGGATAAACATATGGATGAAAATGAAATCGTGTAGGATAGATAGGCTTCAGATTGGTTCCACAGGTCAGCGCAACATCGAGGACAGAAGGGCCTGTACTGCACCGTAATGTTCTATATTCTATATTCCAGATGGACATATGATCTCAATTCCTTTCACTCATTTACACTCCTGCCGCCCTGCACCTGGCCCATGGTGAATCTGGCCCTGACTGGACCTGGCATCATCATTTTCACAACCTCGGACAAAAGCCCACTACCCAAGACATGACCTCAGTCCTTGATCACTGACCTCTCATCTTACCCAAGTCAACCTGTGCACATTGCATCCTAGCTCCTTTCCCATCTGTGCTTTACAACCTACCATTTTGCCAGACTCCGAGCTTTGCATTTTGACAACACATCCACCTGTCACTTCATTACAGTGACCTTCCACCCCCGAAACATCCTGGCACTCTGCCCACCTCTACACTAACCAGCCTGGCATCCTGCCCACCTCTCCATAAACCAGCCTGGCAAAGACAGACCTCCTGCATTTCAGCTCAAACTTCCCCTCACCTACCAAGCACAATTCGACCAAATTATCCTGTGACCATTACCATTTACCTTGATGCCACCTTGCCAGACATAGTGCATGCAAGCTTACCCAGCAGCCAGCCAACACCTCACAGCCTACCAGCCCAAACTCTCCCTCATGCCTAATCTAGCCCCTCACTTGCTCACCACCTTCCAACTGTGAGCCTACTCCACCATAAAGTCAGTGAGTCATAAAGTCATACAGCACAGAAACAGTTTCTTTGGTCAGCATGGATGAGCTGGACCAGAGTTTCCAAATGAAACTAATTCCACTTGCCTGCCTTTGGCCCATATCCATCCAGACCTATCCAGTTCCTGGAGCTGTTCAAATGTCTTCTAAATGTTGGACCTATCTCTGCATTTACCACTTCCTCTGGCAGTTCGTTCCAATGTTTTGGACAGTTACAACATGAAGCCCCAACTCCTGCACTCAGTGCTCTGACCAATGAAGGTACATGTGCCAAACACCTTCAACATACTAGCTACTTGAGACAACGCTTTCAAGAATCTATGAGTCTGAACCCTCAGGGTCCTCAGTGTTCAATATCACTACCTAGTGCCTTACCATGAACTCTGTAAGACTCTATGAGTCTGGATCCTCAGGGCCCTGTGTTCAACATCATTATCCAGTGCCCTACCATTAACTCTGTAAGTTGTGACCTGATTTGTCTTCTCAAAAAGCAACACGTTGTATTCATTTAAATTACACTCCATCTGCCACTCCTCAGCCCATTGGCCCAGCTAATCAAGATCTCATTGTACGTTTAGATAACTTTCACTGCCAATTATAACACCAATTTTGGCGTTACGTGCAAACTTACAAACCATGTCCCATTCAATGTTTTCATGGCTTTCAACCAATATTGTACCCTGTTTGCCTTTCTCCCACATATCCGGAGCATTTTTTTAAGGATTGAATGAATCTATCTCCTTATTGAAATCATTTAATGTTTTGTCCTCAATCAATTTCTGTGGTGGAGAATTCCAAAGTTTCACCATTCTTTTGCTGAACAGTAAACAATCAGGTTCAATGTTATCGGTGTGTTGGGAAGAGTGGTGAGCAGCAAGATTAATGATGATCCCATGAATGGAGCAGCATTCTAGAGGGGCCGAGGGGCCTTCTTCAGCTTCCAGTTTGCATGGTGACATGTCCCTTCGGCAGCATGTTCCAAAACTGTGATCCTTGAGGATAAGGCGCACATACGTGCAAAGGCTTCACCTGAAAGCTCTCCTCCAAATTAGACTTCAACTTGACACTCAACTATTTCTCTGCCGTTTCCTCTTCCTCAATCACAGCCATGGGACTCACTTCCTAACAGCGCTGTGAATGTGCCAATACCACACAAACTTCAGCAATTCAAATAGACTGATGACAACCGGTTTCTCAAGGCGATATAAAAAGTCTGACACTTCCACACCTGTCTAGAGATTCAAACAACCACTGGAAGAATTGAAAATTATTTAAGGCACTTGAGTGTCTACACAAGATGACGTAGTTTCCTTTTGTGTGATTTGACTGTGTTTTCACTGAACGAGCAGAGCTATTTCTTAATCATATTATAGGAATGAAGCTTCCCTCATTTTTAGCAAGGCAATCACACATTATATTTCTTTATTCCAGGGAAGTATAGTGTTAAATTAAAGAAATATGATGATTGGGATGTTTCAATTGGAAATTGTCAGAGATTTAAGGTTTACTTTCATGAGCAATTAATTTCAGCCTCATTGTGTCACAGTACTCACAGGAATGTCTTTCAGAAATGGTGTCTCCCTTTGTTACGGGCAGTCGAATCAGTAAATCTGGGATAGTTTTTGCTTGTTAATCAAAGGTGTTGAAGAGTTTTAGCCAAAGGGAGACCTGTGTATTTAGCTCACAGATGCTCCATGATCTAAGTAAGTGGTGGAACAGCTCGAGGGGCTGAGTGCCCTCCTCTTGCTCCGACCTTCCTATCATTGTGTCATTTTTAAGCTAGCACTGGCGGTGAACACTTTTTATTAAAATATTTCAACAAATGAATTGTTTCACACATGCTTTAGAAAAAACCTTCTGTTGATTATTTGGAAAGGGCTCATTGACATTCTCTATTTGAGTGATCAAAATAACTTCCACCCAATTACAGCAGCCACTGCGCTCTGGAGTGTGTTGTTACTTCATAATAATTTCTTGTGAAACTACACTTTAGATCAGGGCGCTCCAATTCAATGATTCTCTGATATTTAATATCTCTGAACATTCTCAATTCGTTCAAATGCATCTTTTCTCTGAAGAACGTGTTTCATCGAACACAACATTTTTCAATGAAACAACAAACTTAAATTCTAGAAAACCAAAATAAAGACAGAAATTTCTGAAGAAACTCAGCAGGTCTAGCAGCTCCTGTGGAGAGAAGGCAAGGTTCACCTTTCGCATCCAGAGACTCCCCCACCCCCCGCTCTTCACCAAATTGTTTTCATGTTTTTGGCACAAGAGCTCACACCTGTTGAGATAAACAGTGATTACGTTGGCTTGACTCCTGTTGGAAAAATAATTCTTAGCAGAGGTACTGGATGGTCTGAGATAGCAATTGAAGACCAACTGAAAAGCTATCACCATCTGCTGCAAGTGTTGGATTCAGCAGAACTCCCAGCGTACTGAACAATCAAATTCAGCTCCAGCACTGGTTTAATATAAAGTAAAACAGCCGAAGCATAATCTCATCAAATATGCTTCGAAAATGATTCATTCTGGATTAGTAATAAATGATATTGTTAGAACAGCAAGTCAAAAGCTGGGATTTCTTTGAGCACTTACTCCATTAACCCCATCTAGCGATGCCCAAAAGCTTGTGAACAAATATTGATCTGGGAAAAGCTGCTAACCATCAAAATTCTGTTTAATATCAAAGAGACACAAGTCAGGACAGCGATTGAATAGATTTCATTGGCCTCTGTGAGTGGAATTCCAACAAACACCCAAACATGTGAATCTGCTTTCTTGCACTGAAGTAACCTGATAAGAGATTGTGTTACATACCTCTCTAACAGGTTGTAAGTGAACACAGGCCACCTGACACAGAATCACAACAGACCTGAACACAATGAGCTTGACACTATCACGGAGAACACAGCCCACCTGTTTTGACAATACATAAACCATGTTAGTTATTATCACCTTCCAACAACCAGGGATTGTTCCAGAATGTTTGTACAATGAAAGTTACATTTCAACTTTTGTCGAAGAATGCTTTGACAGCAGCTCCAAATTGTTCAAACTCTATGGGAACTACAGAGGAATAAATCTAGGAATTGCATTGCCATCAATTCACTGTCACTGGATTCCAACCGAGAACTCCCTTCCTCTTTCCCCTGTGAATGTTGCTGCACCAGACGGTCTACTTAGTTTGGAAAAGATTAAAATGTTTTGAAGTGTAATATGACCATTGCCAGTGACATTAAAAGCTGATAATAGGTTTTCAAATAATAAGATGCAAAAAATTCTGATTCTACATTGTGCCACGGAACATGTCCTGCATAACTGAGGCACAAAGAAAATATACAGCATATTTCCCTCAGCCTCACTCAATCAAATATCTCTTGATGCCAGCAACCAATTTCAAAACTCTTGCTATCTGCCTTTTGTTCCTGAAACGTTCATTCTGATTGGAACAACTTAGTCAGGGCTCTCAATTCTGAGGCACCTAATCTAATATTGTATTTCTGGCAGATAAAAGTGGTTTTGAAGCTCAAGATAAAATTGAACCGCCTGAGATTCAGGTATCCGAACTGGACAATTTACAAATGGTCAGGACCGTTGACAAGTTAGTCGGAGATAGCACGGAAACAAACTGCACAACAGACTTCATCCTCGAGGATACATTGCTCAACTCCTCACGTCAAATATATTCACTGTAATTGAACATTCATCAGAGGAACTAACCAGAGGATTAATGTGAACGAGAATGTGTTCACAATGAACATAAATAACCACTGAGTTAATAAACTGAATAAGTCATTGTATTTAACAAAATTATTGAGGAGGAAATGGATTATTCTCTAAATTATTTTTACATATTCTTAAAACGTTCCTCGAACTGTGGAGATTTTGCTTGCACTGCATAAAGTCAATACCGCATTCCAGTGTGGAAAGCATTTCTGTTGAAGGAATTAGGGCAAGGTCATTTTTTTGTTAACTGCTTTTAATGAACGAAAATGTTTAAAAAGGTATGAATTGAAAACATGCTTCTGTCTGGAGTTTCCCGCTTTAGCGGATGTCTAAGTAAATGTGGGCACTGCTGCCTCACAGATCCAGGTACCCAGGCTCGGTTCCAGCCTCAGGTGACTGCCTATGTGGGGTTTAAACAATCTCCCCTGTGTCTGTGTGGGCTTTCTCCCACAATCCAAAGATGTGCATGCTCATGTTATATCGTCCATAGTGTTAGGTGCATTAGGGGTAAATATAGAGTAGGGGAATGGGTCTGGGTGGGTTACTCTTCAGAGGGTCGGTGTGGACTTGTTGGGCCAAATGGCCCGATACATACTGCAGGAAATCTAATCTAAATGATTGTCACACTTAACTAATGTGAGCAATTCCTACCGATCGCTACATTGCAATAAATCGGTCAAGTATATTAATTAAAATAAATATTACTCTATTTTCAGTGTTTGAATAAACAGTGTGCTCTGTTGTCCTCTAGTTCATGTCTTCTGCAAATTTGTGAACTCTGCATCTGTCTGAACACATCGATGTAAAATGAATTCTCTGCGTTTGCAGCAAGCACTCGCATGATTTTAAGAGTAGGGTTCCTACAGTATGGAAACAGGCCATTTGGCCCAACAATTCCACACTGACCCTCTGAACAGTAAGTAGCCCAGCCAGACCCATTCCCCCTAATGTATATTTACCCCTGACTAATGCACCCTAACCTACACATCCCTGAACACTGTGTGCAATTTAGCACAGCCAATCACCTGACCTGAACAACTTTTGGACTGTGGTAGGAAACCAGAGCGCCCGAAGGAAACCCACGCAGCCACAGGGAGAATGTGCAAACTCCACACAGGCAGTCACCCGAGGGTGGAATCGAATTTGGGACCCTGGTGCTGTGAGGCAGCAGTGCCAACCATTGAGGCACCATGCTGCCCTGCGAGTTCATGAGTGGATTATTTTAATTAATTCAAAATTTGGCCTTGGTCACATAATTCACGATAGCAGTTGTTTCCGAAAGAATGACTCCTCAGTTGAAATTGTGTTGTAAAATGTAACTATTTATTTAAAATGCACAGATTGGGAACACCTGTGCAGATTAAATAATTCAGTTAATGTTTTATTTTTTATCCTGTAAATCCAGTTTAATCAGGGACATAACAATTAATTAACTCAAGTTACGTGTGAAACTGATCAAAGCAGTGAAACTGACCTGTTCTTCATAGAATTGAGCAGAATTTCCAAATGGTCTTTGCCAATGATCTTTTCCAGCCAGAAAAATACGTATGTAGTGGACAGCGGAATTGAAAGGTGTTTATAGATCAATTATAACACAGTCATGGCATTTTTGCTCAAGAGCAAGAACTATTAGAACATTACACTTTTGAAATTCTATTTATATTTCTCTATGAATTGTAAACAATTTAAAGACAGACCTTGTGATTGAACTAGATAGTGGAGTTCTGAATTTGGATTGTAAAGCATGGATTAGATTAATCCTTAATTATTACTTTTAAGTAAAAATGGCGCCTGAAGGTATCTGTTTTCCCTTCATTTCTAAAACCTTTGCGATTTGCCTTTCACTTAATAATAGGCTTTGTGAAATTTCACCTCGCATGCTGATCGCATTGAATGAGGTACCTGGAGCGGTTCACTGTCATCAACCATGTTAACATTGTAAAAACAATGTAGAAACCAAAAACAGTTTCCCAAATATAACATATTTAATGTTACCCAAGCACAGTCCCTCCTCAACAGATCAACGATCACCAGATCACAACACAGTGTGTTTGCAGCAGAACTAGCTCTGCAAACATTTTCAACAGAACCAAGAACATGATGCAACCTCACAAAAAAAAACAAATTGAAGTCTAACAAACCTGCTCAGAATCCAGCAAACTAATGATTAAATTGAATAGAAATAACAAGTCATAACAGCAGCCTTGTTTATGAGGGGACTTAACACTTAAAGCTGTAACGTTTCTGGCAACAGTTCAACTTCTTTCCAACCTGCACACCCTTCTTGATCGTGACAATCTTGTGCAGCTCACAGTAGAGAGGTTGAAGTTATATATTGATCAATCACTTCATGGTCAAAACAAAATTACTGAATGGACAAATATTACCACATTATAATTTTAAGTCAGTTTCAATTACATAATCTGACCAATTCTGCAGTTTCAGATTTTAGTCCCAAATTTTATTTTGAATGAGGCTACTCAAAACAAAATTCAGTTAGTTTACAATTAGAACTGAGTTTTGTTTTAAAAAGTCAATGCATTAAAAACTCGTTTTTTATCATTTCTCACACTTCCGGGTTTCTGCCTTAAGTTGTTTTTCAGACCGTTACAAATGGATGTAATGTTTTCAATCAAGCAGAGAAAAATGTGTCATATAAGTTTAACCAATGCAGAAATGATTCATGAAAAACCAAAGAACTTCACAAATATTGGTAATGAAAAGTAATCCAGAGAGTCAATCTCCTCACCAGAAAGAAAACACCCATTACAGAAAGCATGAAAACGCTGATCAATTTCACAAACTGAATAAGATCCAATCAACTCAATTCAACAGAATCAAGGAAAATAAAATCAGAATCCAATCAACTCAGAACAACAGATTAGAATGAAACATAATCAGAATCCAAACAATTCAATTCCACAGAATCAAATAAAACAATTTCAAAAGCCAATCAACACAATTCAACAAAACCAAGTAAAAACAAAGTCAGAATCCAATCAACACAGTTCAAACCGAACCAACTAAAACAAAGCCAAAATCCAATCAACTCAATTCAACAGAATCAAGTAAAACAAACTCAGAATCTCATCAACAGAATGCAATATAGCACCGCAAGAAAATTTTATGACCTGCTTGTCATCAACAAAATTAACAAAATAAATGAAAAAATATAATCAGGGTAAGAACATATATTCACGAAGTGAATAATGACATTTTAGCATATTTTAATCATGTTTAGTAATATCTCGAACATCTTTGAATTCTTAGCGTTTGTTGTTGATAATAAAACTCACAGTCAGGGTGTCACTGACATGAAACATTATTTATAGCTGACTGATTAAGAGACATTAGGTGTTTCAAGTAACCCAGCCACACAGAATGCCCATCTGATCAAAAAAAGAGATACACCGAGTAACTGACTCCATCATCCCCATTGTAACTATTTGCTGAGCCTTAACTGAAGTCCGTAATCAGTCTGAACAAAAATCAATCTGAACCAAACCAAACTCAGCACAGAATCTGAGTTTCATTTAATTCAGAAATTAGTCACATGAATAGAAAGTTTTTAAAAAGTCACTAAGAAAGTTCAAGGGTCTGACCTGAAGTCACTGTCACCATGGTCCCTTGGCCCCAGTAATCAAGATAGTCACAGTGTTACATTCTCTGGACTGGGTCACACAATAACTAGCTCTGTATAAAACAAATCAAAAATCTACCATCATTTTAAATTTTCAGAACCACAGGCAAAATAAAGTCACGATAAATCTTCATCACATAATTGCGCTAGTGAATTCTGATCATTCTTGATTAATGTTAATACTGTTTTATACTTCACAGAGTAACACATGAGCTGATTCTCAAAATCCCCAACTGGGGTATCGATAATTACCCAACACTTTCACAAATTAAATAGTGATACTGGCATTAAACCGCACAGAACTAATACTGCAGTGCAAGTTAAGACGGTTTGTCGAAGTAATCACTGACTAGTTTCAAACAATGGAGGCTGAGTAGGTTTTTGTATTGGTCATAATTGCAGTGTCACTCCAGCTATATCACTGTGAGACACGTTGTGTCAAATACTATGACAGACTGTAAACTGTAAAATGCAGAGAATTTCTTCACTTCCTAGAAAGCAGTGATTCAGACTCCTCTAAAAATGATTCAGTGTGTTATTCCAGCTTTTACGATCCATTGTATTTTGAAAGTTTGGAATACTTTTCCAGGTTTGGTCTGCATTGAACTTGACAATCAACACGAAGAAGGTAGAAAAATTATACATTTGTACAAACTAGCATACTGGATTGCGTTTAAATTGCATCTCACATTATTTCTCGCTCCTGCCATGGTAGAAATCACCAATTTGAGATAAACACTTGTCAGTGGTTTTTGTATGAGGATGTCGCTGTGCACAACACTGTGACCCACTGTAGTATCACAATGATGTAGACAAGTACACTCATTCTCTGTTCTTTACTCGAGGTCTCAATTTTCATTTGAAAGAGCCATTTAGTACTGATCATGTTTAGAATTAATGCCATAGTTGACATAACAATTAGCAGTGATTTCCTGAGCTGTCAGATATATTAAAACTAACATTTTGTCAGAGCATTTAATTGATGGAAGTGTTAGCAGTACATATGACATGCCCAAAACATTGTCCCATTGTGTCAGCAGTTTGCTAGTTTAAATGGTACATTTCCTCTTTGATAGTTTTGTAAGAGGCAGCCTGAGGTCTGCTTCAGATCGCAGTTGGTTTAATTGCATATAAAACTCTTACTGACCGTCAGTTTATGATGGAATTGACAAAATGTTCCCTCGAGCTGTTTTTGAACGGGTCCAGCCCTGGTTCCTCTCGGTGTGGTCTCCTGCACAGTAATAGATGGCGGTGTCTTCGATCTTCAGGTTCTCCATGTCCAACGCGAAAATGTTGTTTGAAGTGTCTTTGGACGCAGTAAATCGACCCTTAATCGCTGGTGCATAGTTACTGCTGGATGAACTATAGTAGTACAGCAGCCACTCCAGACCCTGTCCGGGAACCTGTCGGACCCAGTACATGTCGTAGCTGCCAAGATCGAACCCGCTGGTTTTACAGGTCAGTTTCAGGCTGCCTGCGGGACGGCCAGTCTCTGCCTCTGGCTGGGTCAAAACAACCTCCGATTGGACACCTTTAAAAAGAAAACAAATAAACCATGAGCATTAATGTTGGTGAATTGATGGCTGAGTCTTTTACATTCCTGCCGTAGACTAACATTGAGACAGTCACAAAGAGAGACTTGAACAAAAAACACTCACATGATAAGAAAGTCAGTAACAAACTGAGAAAAAGTGTCGACACAATCATTCTGATAACTTGTGGGAAGTGTTTCTGCTAAGATCTTTCTAAACAGAGCCGACCCAGGAGTGTTGAATTACGGTCCAGTGCCCAGGATTTATATGGCCATCGGAAGGGGCAGACTTACAGCTTCCGCGGGTTGGTTTCCTGCTGGAGGCTGAGACTGGATCCTGGTATCAGCTTGGACAGCCCGAACACATGGGATCATGTCTTTACATGAGGTTCTGCTTAAACATGGACACATACGCATCTTGGGATATTTATTTTGCTGAATAGCTTCTTTGGAAGTAAATTTGAGTAGCTTCAGGTCTGTTTCACATGATAGTTGCATGTATTTTGTTTAAAAAAACAACAAATTCAACTGGAAGTTAGCTCCCTTTATTCCTACATTCATTCACAAGCAGATAAAACTAAAATCAAAGTTGAAACATATTACTAGCTAATAAAACAGTTGAGCTTTTCTTCCCTGGATACTGCAAGTCTCTGTCGCACTCAAAATAACATGTAATTCATACTAAACATTTCAAAATTCAATTTAGGCAACTGAATACAGAGCGTGTCCAAAGTGATTATATTTAGAATATTCAATTAGAAGTTAACTCCCTTTAATCCTACATTCCACCACAAGCAGATAAAGCTAAAAAGAACTTCAATAATATTATTAGCCAAAAAAAATGAATGACTTTATTTTTGCTGTCACTCAAAGTCTCTCTCACATTACAAAATAACATACCATTTCTAATCTGCGTTTCTAAATTCAGTTTCGGCAACCTAATATGGAGCATGTCTAAAGTGATTATGTTCAGAATGTGAGTGTATGTCACTAAACAGTTTGGACCCGGAGATTAGAAGCACCTCCTTACATTGCAGAATGTCTCTCCTTGCATCTTTTTTTTTCCAAATTGCTCCGACACTAAAATGCACAGTAAAGGAAAGCTGTGTGCCTGAGAAACAAAATGTGAGTTTGCAGTGATACATAACACCGAGGTAAACTTTTGAAAGAGCATCTAATGAACTAGAACAAGACAGTCCATAAGTTTTTTTTTTAATCCTCAACGTCTAAACCATTGCATGTAACAGTCTGGGTACATCAGGAATGTTTGGTTAAATTAGAGAGTATTACAGTAATAATTACCACGAATGTAGGTTATAAACAGTACATTTCTCTGCTCATTGATAACTCTCTCAGGGCAGTTAACTCATAAAAATCAGCAAAAATTCGCTGTTACACTACACCACTGTTAAACATGTATAAAGGGCCCACTCAGTTTTAATGAGATACATGAATCAGAGAATGGTGTAACAAGTGATGTGAGTTTGAACCAATTCAAATTTGTTAATTTACTTTGAGATGATAACAAATGTTATTTCAATGTGGGATTTTAGATCCATTAACTTCATATTCAGGAGCTTTAAAGATACTCAATAAACAGGCTGAACTAACCAGAACGTCACTGCATTCAATGTCCTGTTTTCTGATAGTCATACAGTGAATGCTGTATTCAGTGACTTTCCTTTTAAAGGGAGAAATGCCAAGTGAAATGCATCCATTGTGAGTAAATGGGAAAATATAATTTGTTTGATAGGATTTTACTTTAGTTGATTCATTTTCCCTTTAATCGGCCGGATCCAATAGTTGGCAGCAATTAAGCTGACTACAGAAAAAGTCCTTGAGTTCTCAGTTTCATTTACTGGAAGCAGGTGGAGTTTCTGCAGTGGATCAAAGATATTTTGTCTCACGGTTGACCAGTTGGTGGAAAGCCAACTGCAAACTATGACCACCGCCTCCGCAGAAACAAAACGACTCAGCAACAATGCTGGAGAAAAGTTTATTTTCAGTTGTGTAACTTGGAGAACTAGTCACTCCTCTCATTGAAGGAAATATTCGCAGAGTCTCAGACACAACCTTAACATCAACAGTTCATTCAAGGATCACTACAGCACTGTTTAGTATTGAGAAAAATTGATAAATAGTCAGAGAGTCATGTAGTGATACAGCATGGTTACAGACCCCTCGGTCAACCCAGTCCATGCCAGTCCTAATCCCAATCTAAACTTATCCCACCTGTGTGTACTTGGCCCATATCCATCCAAACATTTGATATTCATTTACTTATCCAAATGTCTTCTAAAGGTTGTAAGTATCCACCGCCAGATCATCCCACACACAAACCATTCTCTGTGTCTCGGATATCCTTTTTAAAATTTTTCTCCACTCATTGGAAAAACATGTTCCCTATTGTTGAAATCCCCCACCATAGGGAAAATACACCAATGTCTGGGTCAAAAATTGAAAACAATCCCAGCTCCAAACATTTACAAAATATCACTGTGGGTCTTCCTCGAATCCAAAAAAGATTGTCCCCTTTGATCAATGATTTATAAAATTTACTCGCGTATCTACTGTGATAGACGTTTTCAAATTACTTCTTAGGTGCAAATTTTTTTCACATCAATCGGATTAAAGTAACATTTCGTGCGCTACCCACACACAAAAAAAAAACAAGTGTGTTGACACGAATTGCTCTGAGGAAGTCTACGATGGATTCTTTTATCAAACAAAATCATTTCCAATGTTGTGAGAGCTCGTCTATCTTCTGTGCAATGGTCTGAATTTTAAGTTGTGTCTGACTGCAGATGAAACTGGCTGAAGTGGGTAAAAGTACAGTTTGTGCCTTTCGCATTGGGAATGTATATTGCTGACTTTAGTTGAATAAACAGATGTTGTTCCAGCATCGTCTGGCACCATTAATTAGACCATTAATTTCCACATCACTAACCGTAGGGTCAGGTGGGGTTTATTGATATCTGATATTTTTGAAACGAAAGCTTCGTACATTTCCAGTACGAATCATGTCAATTAGAGCCATTCACCTTTCCACTCATGGCTTTATAAACTTATATGAGATCACCCCCCCCCCCCCCCCCCCCTCCACCCACCGATCTCTCACCCTCCAGTGAAACAAGTTCCAGTCTATCTGGATTTCCAACATTATCCTGTTCCCTCACATTCTGCTGTGAAAGATCCTCCTGCCACCCCAGATCCACAGACAGTGTCCCTTGTTACTAGTTCAAAGAAATGAAAGGAACTTCTCCCACCATATTGTTCAATTTTAGTTGGCTTCAAACACTATCACAAATAAATGTTCATGTCATTGCTGATTTTTGGGAGAATTCCGTGTACACAGTATCTGCTGAAATACCTGTAGTACCATCCTGAATCTGGTTCGCAGATTCATCTGTTGCTCACAAACGCAACCAGACATCAGGGAATAGTGAACATCGCCCACCCCCACCCCTCCACCCTTCCCCTCTGTACTTTGCACTTTGTGAAATCCGTGTTGTCAATAATCAGTTAAAAGAAAGATTTTTCAAAACTTTCTTAATTCATGTTGCTGATCTTGGCTGAATAAAGGTATGTTGCTGTCAGCATTTCTGGGGAACATGTCTGCATTTTTTTCATGTCAGTTTACAATGATATTAAGGCAAGAATAGTCAAAATGTCCTGAGGAACAACGTTTAGAAATGGGCCTATGAGCTCCTCAGGGCTGGACCAACTGTTTGAATATTGATACAGTTCTGCCCCTACTTTTTCCCCATAAGCCAGGATTTACAGCATTGGAGATCATATCGATGTTGATAATGGAGTAGACCCTACACAATGTTCCCGAATGTTTACAGTGCTATCACCTGCACGGTTATGGACAACATGCTATAAAGTGGTGTTGGCTGGAAGACTCTATCTTCACGTGATACAGGTGCGATGGGCGAAGTGATCTCTCTCTGTCGTGAAAACATCCTACTACTCGAAATTCATCTTTCCTACTTTGTCTCCAGGATGTTGCCTGGAATGGAGAATAGGTCGCACGAGGATAGGTTGAGAGTGCTAGGCCATTTCTCATTGGAAAGGCGAAGGGAGAGGGGTGACTTGATAGAGGTTTATAAGATTATCAGGGGAATAGATAGAGTAGACAGTGAGAGAGTTTTTCCCCGAGTACAACAGAGTGTTACAAGGGGACATAAATTTAAGGTGAAGGGTGGAAGGTATAGGGGGGATGTCAGGGGTATGTTCTTTACCCAGAGAGTGGTGGGGGCATGGAATGTGCTGCCTGTGGGAGTGGCAGAGTCAGAATCATTGGTGACCTTTAAGTGGCAATTGGATAGGTACATGGATAGGTGCTTAAGCTAGGACAAATGTTCGGCACAACATCGTGGGCCAAAGGGCCTGTTCTGTGCTGTATTGTTCTATGTTCTATGTCTCGTTCAGAGGCTCCACTTCACATGATTCATACCGGAAATATTCCAAGCATTCGTTTCAATGAGATCAATACACCCCACCTGATAGTCTGGCTAGTGATATGGAAATTAATGGTCTAATTAATGGTGCCAGACGATGCCTGGGACAACATCACGTTATTCAACTAAAGTCAGCAATATACATTAACAACGTGAAAGGCACAGACTGTACTTTTACCCAGATCAGCCAGTTTCATCTGCAGTCAGACACAAAATTCAGACCATTGCACAGAAGATAGACGAGCCCTCACAACATTGGAAATGATTTTGTTTGATAAAACAGTCCATCATAGACTTGCTGAGAGCAACTCGTGAATATTGCTTGATTTCTTTTTGTGTGGGGTAACATATGAAATGTTACTGTGTTCCGACTGATGTGAACCATTTGCACTTCAAGTTATTTGAAAACTTCCTTCACAACAGTTATGTGAGTAAATTTTAGAAATCATTGATCAAAGGGACAATTTTTTTTGGATTCCAGGAAGATCCATAGTGATATTTTGTAAATGTTTGGAGCTGTGATTGCTTTAAATTATTAACTAAGACATTGGCATACAGTGCACAACTTCACAATTTGCTGTAACATGAAACTCGCAACCACTGTGAATCTGGAAGGCGATGGTTCAGAATTTAACAAGGACCTCGCAAGGTTCGTGGAATGGACCAACAAATGATTCATGAAATTTAACAAAGGCATTTCTGAAATGATTAATTTAGCTAGGAAGAATGTAGAGACACAAATTCACATCTCTGTTTGCATTTCAATATAATATAAATTACTTTTCTATTACATCCTAAAATATTTGTGTCTTTGTTCATATTTAATACACTCTATTTTGTTCCGGAGCTAACACAGTTTCTTTATTTCACTCAAGACTGTATGCTGTATTTTTGTCTCAGTATTGACCAAACTCGGTTTAGTGCCAGCTTCAACCACTTGAGCTGCTTTTTCAGGAAGTGAATCTCTCCACCTGTTTTGACAAAATAATCTGTTCATGCTTAGATCAAAATAAATCCTGTTAATATCATCCCAAATTCAGGCTCGGTTATTTTGTATTTATTCATTGGAAATGAACAGAATATGACCGGTGTGTCAGATTAACAGAATCAATATATGGAGAGATCACCTTGGCTGTATCGAACTCTGACCGACATTGAATTCAAATAAAGCTCAGCACCGTATGGTTTCAAACTTTGCAAATCCTCTCTCTTTGAAAGAGCTTGTTCTAACGGTTAATTCTTTTCTTGATTATTTCAGAAACTATGACTAAAAATCCCTATTTTTAACAAAGTTTCAAATATTATTAAAAGTTGCAGCCCTGGCATTTCCTACAGTGAGCTTTGTGGTGTTTAAATGTTCTGGTCAAAATGTTCTGGTCAAACCAGAACATTTAAACACCACAAAGCTCACTGTTGGCACGGGTGTCCCAGAGATGTTCTCTGAAATGATCCGCAAGTTAGTGTCCTGTCTCCCTGATGTAGAGGAGACCACAGCAGGTGGAACAGACACAGTGGATGACATTTGTGGAAGTATAGATAAATTGCTCCGGGATGTGGTAGGATCATTTGGGGCCTTGTCGGAGGTGAGGGGGGAGGTGTGGGCTGGTGGAGGGGCATGGACCTGACGAGGGAGTCGCGGAGGGAATGGTGTCTCCGGAATGCAGATAGGGGTAGGGAGGGAAATATACCCCGAGTGATGGGGTCTGTTTACAGGTGGTAGAAGCAGCGGAGGATGATATGATGTATGCGAGGTTGGTGCAGTGGAAGATGAGGGCCAGGAGGGCTCCCTGTTGCGATTGGAGGGTTGGGGTTCAAGGGCATCGTCGACCACATGGGAGGGGAAATTGCAGTCTTTGAAAAAGGAGGTTATCCGGGATGTTTTATGGTGGAACTGGTCCTCCTGGGAGCAGGTGCAGTGGAGGCAGAGGTATTGACAATAAGGGATGGCATTTTTACAGGAGGTTGGGTGGGAGGAGTGTAGCCCAGGTAGCTGTGGGAGTCAGTGGGCTTGCAGTAAATGTTTAGTCGGTCACTGGAGATAGAGGTGGAGAGGTCTAGGAAAGGGAGGGAGGTGTCCGAGATGGTCCCTGTGAAGTTTAGGTCAGGGTGGAAGGCTTTAGTAAAGTTGATGAACTGTTCAATCTCCTTGTGCTAGCATGAGGTGGCGTTGATACAGTCATCAATGTAGCAGTGGTAAAGATGGGCAATGATACCGGTGTAGCTGTGGAAGATTGACTGTTCCACATATCTGACGAAGAGGCAGGCATAGCTGGGGTCCATACAGGTGTCCATGGCTACCCTTTTGGTTTGGAGGAAGTGGGAGGATTGAAAGGAAGTGTAGTTGAGGTTGAGCATGTACTGCTTGGTTTGGCGTGACAGGAAGAAACGGAGGGCTTCGAGGCCGACATCATGGCGCTTGGATGTGTACGGGGCCTGGACATTCTGTTCTCTCTGGGGCTTATCAATAGCTTGCAGTTATTATGGAACTGCAAGTGCAATGGCTGGGAACTCGGAGAAACCAATGTTTCAGTCTTCTGCTTGAAGCACATTTTGACCAGAACATTTAAACACCACAAAGTTCACTGTAGGAAATGCCAGGGCTGCAACTTTTAATAATATTTGAAACTTTGTTAAAAATAGGGATTTTTAGCCATAGTTTCTGAAATAATCAAGAAAAGAATTAACCGTTAGAACAAGCTCTTTCAAAGAGAGAGGATTTGCAAAGTTTGAAACCATACGGTGCTGAGCTTTATTTGAATTCAATGTCGGTCAGAGTTCGATACAGCCAAGGTGATCTCTCCATATATTGATTCTGTTAATCTGACACACCAACATACCTGTCTGTACAAAACTGTATTATTTGTTTAGTTGATCAAAATTTAGGAAACAGATCAAACAGAATGTATTCGGCTGGGAAGATGATGGATACAGAAGACAGAATCAAAAACTGGGAACATTAAATCTGAAAAGAGAGTAACAAGTAGTACAAGATCAAAGACATGACAAGGTGCATGTCGATATGTCCCAGACCTTAGTGAATCGAATGAGCATGTTAGATGGTCGAGAGACTTGTCCAGTGATGTCCTGGAATCAGACCGCGAAACAGAGTTCAAAAGGTCAATTTGCAAATGTCACTTCAATGTGATCGCTTCATACTCTGTGTCCTGATATAGGCCACATTGGCAGATGTTTCCGCTAGATTGCATCCCCCGGGTTTATTTTCTGATCAGAAGTGAGATGTGTGGCTTGCTGCTGGCACATAGAAACAGGAAGTTGTGTGCCAGCTGAGAATGATACATCAGGCGCTACTTTCCGTATTATCAGCACAAAGTCTTCCTGCCTCTGAGGGGGAACACACACTGACAGTGTCAAGAACAAACGGATAGATTGCTGTTGGTTTCAACACTGTATTCAATTCCATTCCCATTTCCCAGAATGAAACAGAAGAGACACAAGATTATTTCAGCTAGAGTAAATTATCTGTCAGAGAGATAAGAAGAGTTGTCATCGGGTGAAAGGAGCTAAGTGACAATGTGTAGTTTCACTCATAAACCTATGTTTAAAAGTAGAAAGCTTGAGGGAAGTTAATAAGTAAATCTAAGAGACAGCATTCATTAAAAGTTGGAATTGTAAGGTTTAAGCAATAAAATTCAGCATGGCTTTGGTGGAAGTGATATCATATCGGAAGTGGTTGATTCTGTTTTCCGGAGAGGCAATGAGATGTAACATCGGGTGTAAAAAGTGGATGTAATGCTTCTTGACTTCAATCAGGTTTTTGACCAGATCTTGCATCTTTAATATGGTAAGGGTTCATGGGATCTGGTGCAGTTTGGCAAATGATTCGAAGGTTTAATTGTTGGCAGAAGGTAATGGTCGAAGGTAGTCATTGTGAAGACATCTTGTGTCCAGTGGCTTACTACATGACTGGTTGCTGGATCCTTTGATGTTTGCAGCGTATATGAACGGTCTAGTCAAGAATGTAGCAATTTTCATCAGTACGTTCAAAGATGAAGTGAAAAACGTTTGGTTTTGCAATTAGTGAGGAGGAATGCCAGTGTGACATCGATAACCTTGTCTGTCGGAGAGAAGAATTGAAAACAGAACTTTATATCCTAAAGTCTGTGAAGTAAAGTATTTTCGAGACGAACAATTTAAGCGAATATACGATGCATTGTTGGAATCTACACAATACAAAGGATAAGCAATCTTCTGTTGTGAATATCCACATTATGGAGTGGGGGTTGGAATTATAGTCTGGAGATATTGTGCCTAGACCATTCTTTCAAGAAACAGGGGTCTGAGCCCACAGTGCTGCCACATCAAGACATGAATTAAAGTTGATAATTAAACAACTCATTGAAGGAATAAGCTCCACAGATATTTCCTTGCTCTGCTTTGGAGAGCACAACACATCAGCACAAAAGTTAAGGCTGAAGCATTCACAGCAATCTTCAGCCAGAAGTGCCAATTGTGTGATCCATCTCGGCATCTTTCATAGATCACCAATATCACAGCTTCCTGTCAGCAGGGAATTCGCCTCTCTCCATGTGAAATCAAGACACTGTTGGCCGGTGGGGGTGGGGGGAGGGGGGGGGGAGGGGGGGGGGGTGGAGGGGGGCAGGGGTTACTGCAAATGCTATGGAGCCTGACAAAATTCTGGCAATAATACTGATGACTTGTGCTAGCCAAGCAATCCCGGTACAGCTAAAACACTGGCATGGACAATGTGAAAAATAGGCCAGGCACGTCCTGTGCACAGAAAATAGGTCAAACCACCCTGCCGAATTACTGCCCCATCAGTCCATGCTCAATCATGAGTTAGATGTAGGGAGGTGCTATCAAGCAGCACTAGCTCAGCAATAACCTGTGTAAATGTGGGTTACGCAAGGCCTACTCAGCTCATGTCTGAATTACAGACTTGATTTAAACATGGACAAAGAACTGAATTCCAGAAATGAGGGGAGAGTGACAGCCCTTCACATTAAGGTCACATTCGACAGAGGGTGATATCATGGAGCCTAACAAAACTGGGTTCAATGGGTATCAGGTGACAACCTCCCTGCTGCCTGCAGGCATACCTCACACATTGAAAGATGGCTCTGCTTGTTAGAGGGCAGTCGTCTCAGCCAAAGCAAATCCCTGTTGGAGTTCCTGAAGAAAGTGTCCTTGGCACAATCATGGTCAGCTGCTTCAGCAATGACCTTTCCTCCATCAAAAGGTCAGAAGTGAAATCTGCATTAATCTCGCACTTTTTTGTGACTCCTCAGTCCACATTCAAACACAACAAAATTTGTACAATTTCCAGACTTGAGCTGACAAGTGGCACATAGCATTCACACCACAAAGCTGCGAGACAATGACCATTGACAATAAGAGACAACCTAACCAAAACCTCTTGACATTCAATAGTGTTACCATCACTGAATCCCTCACCATCGATACCCTGGGTTTTATTGTTCATTGGAAATTGAGCTGGACACTCCATATAAATACAATGGTTGTACGAGCAGGCCGGAGGCTAGGAATACTGCAGCGAGTAACTCACCCTCCTGACTCGCAAAGCCAATTGACTGTCTAAGAGACAGAGGTCAGGAGGCTAATAGCACAGCTCGCCCCTTGACTGGATAGGAACAGCTTCAACTGCACTCAAGAAGCTTGGCATTGTCCAGGACAAAGCATCCCACTTGATCAGTAGCACATCCACAAGCGTCCATTGCCTCCAAATCTGATTCTTAGTACCTGCCATATGCACTATCTAAAATCCTACACTGCAGTAACTTAGCCACTTCCTTAGACAGTACCTTCCCACTACCACTTGCATCTCGAAGGACAAGAGCAGCAGATACATGGGAACAACACCACTGTAAGCTCCTCTCTAAAACACTCGGCATCCTGACATGGAAATATGTCACCGATCCTTTACCGATTGGGTCAAAATCTGGAATTCCCTTCCTCAGGCCATTTTGGAACATGTTATTTCAGAAAGGCAGCTTACTGCCATCTGCTGAACGACAACTACGGACAACTAAAAGCAACCACCATGTTCCAGAAGTCAATAAAAAAATCATTGAAGCTAACATGACAGTTTGATAAAGTGGTTGAGGAGGCATTATGAGTATGTAATAAGCAATCAAAGGTTTGAAGTAAAGTTCCAGAATCAGTCCCTACCATGGTAGCTTCAATGAATAAAAGAGTATGAAATGAAAATGCTGGAATAATGAACGATAATCACAGACCTACCAAAGGTTTGAAGCATGTTACATGGTTCAGTATTGTCCTTCAGAGGAGGTCGTCTGACTTTCCTACCTGACCTGCACTACCCGTTCAACAATAAGGTGATGGTCCTTTCCTGTGCCGAACCTGACTAAGAAACCCATCAGGAGAAAGTGATGACTGCAGGTGCTGGAGATCAGAGTTGAGAGTGTAGTGGTGGAAAAGCACAGCAGATCAGGCAGCATCCGAGGAGCAGGAAAATCAACGTTCCAGGCATAACCCCTTCATCAGGTATCCTAATGAAGGCCTCATGCCCGAAACGTCGATTCTCCTGCTCCTCGAACGCTGCCTGACCTGCTGTACTTTTCCAGCACTACAGTCTCGACTGAGAAGCCATTTGGCTGTAATAAAGCTTCTTAAGAAAGATCAACCATAATTAGCCGAGCAAGATGGCAGGCCTACAAAAAGGTAGCTGATGACCACCTTCTTGGGATATGTGACTAACCTTTTCATAAGTCAGTGAAGAATTCAAAAAATGCAAATTATGGTGAGTCAGGCTCTTCAGACAGAGTCCGGTACACAGTTTAGATTGATGACTGGATGCAAAGTCTCCTGTGATGTTGCTGTGAACAGCAGGAGAGTTCTTGCCAGTATTGCACTCCAATATTTGTTCATGATGTAAAGTGTCAGATTTATTGCATTTCTGTTTGTGACCGCTTTCTGTGCATTCCCAATATTAGGATCACAGCGGTGACACCACGACACCAGTATTCCCAAACTCCAGTTTGATGCTGAATGGACGGGGTTTGGAATACCATCGTTTGCCCAGGGTGAAATTTGAATTCAAAGAAAGCCTGGAATCAGAAAGAAAGCCAAATGGTGACCATGTAACCCGAGTCAATGGAAAAAATACAAAAACAGCTGGTTCACGAATGACAAGGTATCTGTCACCTTCACATGGTCTGGCCGACATGGGATTCCAGACCCATTGGGAAGTAATTGACTGTGTTCTGAGTGGCTTTAGCAAGCTCTTCAAAGGGCAATTGGGGATAGGGACTCATTGCTGACCCTAACCAGAAAGTAATACATGTAAAAAAACCTCACAACAACTACATCAACTAAATGTAATTGTTGCGGCAGTTCCTGATGTCATTTCAAGTATTTCACGTGAATATTCTAAAATGCACTTTGATGATGTTGCACCGTCTAAACAGAATACAATGTAACTCAGTGGGACATTCAGAGTAGATCCAGTTCAACATTGAAGTTTAATTGCAGAATTTTCAGCACTGAATATTTAACCTAAATAAAAGTTTCAAATTGTGTTTATCGTCCAGAAATAAATAAACTCTGATGCAATTCGTCTTCATTAATTGTATTCACTTATGAAAAAAGTCAACATTCTTAAAATAAACTTGTTTCGATTTGAATCTTACCAACAAATCATTTCTTTCATCTGGCTTTGCTGTCACCATCACTTCTTTGAAACCAATTAAGCATTTATGTAAATAAACACAGAAATAGAATTCTCAGAATAAATTACAGAACAACAAAACCCCAATTTATATTTCCCCACAAACACAGCAGACGAATTGTAGAAAAAATGCAAATAACTCAATGGATTCCAATAGTAATTGATGTTAGGACTTTTTAATACATAGGTTGTATGATTGTTGAATGACAGAGGTATCAATTGTCATGTTTAATAAAAAAAAACTATAATTAAGAGGTACATTGGCACAGCTAATATTTCTGTTTCTCTTTTTCTCTCTTCCCCTCCTGCCTTCCCGCCATTTTTCTTTATATCTGATGCCTTGTTTTACCTCTCCACAATCAGACAATGTTTTCCTTAATAACATGAAGCCAACACCTCACCAACATGTGGTCTCAGCCAAATTCATCCATTTCTTTCGAGAGATTTGAGTCAGTACAGCCAGATTTTCTCAAAAATCTGTCTGAGTATTGAGTGATCTGGAAATGCTTGATCGGAATGAGGCTGCAAGACTTTACTGTGATAGTGTTTTCATTGTAACTCAGCAGTATTATTCTTGGCTGAGGAATGTTTAATGGTTCAGTGCAATGCATATTTAGTCTATAATTAACTTTTACTGCACATCTCATGGAATGTTTAATATTGTAGAGGGTGATTTATTCTGTGTCGACTCTGTGTTGTACCTGCTCCGGGAGGGTTTTTTTTAGGGAAGCCTGGATGCAGCTCTACACTGTGTCTGAACCAAAATGTATTTGACATGTTTGCATTGGACAGCACAATATAGAGGGATATTTACCTAGCACATTTCATGAGCTGTACAATCACAGAAAACATTTGATATAGCCGTGTAAAGGGGCTTGAACTCCTACCCACTGTCTTTCTGATTTTGAAATGCTTGATACCAGAATAAAAAGGGAACAACACTATGCATCGAAACTTTGTTATACAAGTAGATTATCATTTAAAGGCACAGACATACATACACACATAAGGACTTCATTTATGAACAACCCTTGCAGTGTTTAATGGATGAGTGCTGAGAGAGCTTTAATATGCAATGTGTGTATTCCATGCAATGCATACCGACAATGTGTTTGATATGGTAGTTGAAATGTAGTTTTGATCTGTCTTTAATCTTTTCTGTGACAGCCGTCATTGTGTTTGACAAATATTCAACAGAACTGGAGGACTATAAATTGCAGTCACTGCATTAGAGGCAGAATGCAATGCCATCAAACAGGGAGAAAGGCGATCCCTGTCTTTTTTCATGATGAGGAGGGATTGAAGCAGCTGGGCTTCAAACATGAAGTGGAGGTTAATTTAAATGAGGCCTATATAATTCTGAAAAGACTAACTTAGTGCAAAGATCAATGATAGGGAACCAGAAGCAGCCTGTTCAGCCAATGAGGTTTGGTCTTCCAAACAATGACATCGTGGCTGAACTGATAATCCTCACCTACACTTTCCAGCGTTTTAACTGTAAGCACTGATTCAATTACCAAATCAAATTCTGTCCATTTCAGCCTTCAAAGTACTGAATGTCCCATCCTCGCAGTGTTCACAACATTCTGGGAGACAAAATTCTGTTCTGCCTGAAATTTGTGACCTCTAATTCAGAGATTCTACTCCCTGGTCCGAAACTCTCCCACAAGGGGAAACAACATTTCTGCATTTACACCATCACGTTTCCTGAAAATAATAGATGTTTCAGAATGTCACCACTGAATCGTCTATGTTCCATTGAGTATAGGCTCAAACGACTCAATCTCTACTTTCAACACAGTCCCTCCATCCTCAGGATCAGTCGATTAAACCTCATGTGGATTGTTTCACATTCCAGTGTACCTTTTCTTTGATATGAGTCCAAAGAATAATTCACAATATTCCAGCTGTGGTAAGAACAGAGTTTTTTTTCAGTTTTAACAAACATTATAGTCATACAAATATCCAGCACAGAAACAGACCCTTCGGTCCAACTGCACAGACTAGATATCCCAATCTGACTGAGTACCATTTGCCAAACATTTGGCCAATCTTCCTCCAAATGTTACCTGTTCATACACCCATCCAGGTGCCTTTTAAACGCAGTAATTGAACCCGCCTCCACCACTACCGCTGGCAGCTTTCTCCATACATACACGTGAAAAGGTTACCCCCTCAGGTTCTTTTCAAACGTTTCTCCTCTCACCTTAATCCGCTATCCTCTAGTTTTGGACTCTCCCACTTGAGGCAAAAGGCCTTGGCTATTCACCATATCAATGCCCCACATGATTTTATAAGTCTTGTTCAGGCCACTCCTCAGCCTCCTTTCCTCTCACTGCAGGGAAAAGAAAAGCCTCAGCCTATTCAGCCTCACCTTATACCTTTTACACTCCAGGTCCAGCATCATTCTTGGAAATCTTTTCTACACCGTCTCAAGTTTCACAAAATCCCTCATAGAAATGGTCAGCCAGATTTGTCTATAATAATTCTAAATGTGGCCTCACAAATGTTCTGTACAGCTGAGACATGACATCTCGACTCCTACACTTAATGTTATGACCGATGAAGGAAAGCATGCCAAAAACCTTCTTCCCCACCCTGTCTCCCTGGAACTCCACTTTCAAGGAATGATGCATCTGCACCCTTTGGTTTCTTTGCTCAGCAACACTCCCCAAAGCCCAGCCATTAATTGTATAAGTCCTGCCCTGGTTTGCCTTACAAAAATGCAACACCTACATTTATTTAATGAAGCATGGGTTCATGAAAGGCAGGTCATGTTTAACTGATTTATTGGAATTCTTTGAGGTTATAACGAGCGTGGTAGACAATGGCGAACTGGTGAACGTGGTGCACCTAGATTTCCAAAAGGCATTCAGCAAGGTGCTGCACTGCTGCATAAGATAAAGATGCACAGTGTTAAGGGCAATGCATTAGCATGGACAGAAGAATGGTTAACTAACAGAATGCAAAAAATGGGGATAAATGGGTGTTTTTCTGGTTGACAATCAGTGGCTAGTGATGTGTCCCAGGGATCAGCGTTGAGACAGCATTTATTTACAATTGTTGGGACTGCAATAGTTTACAATTCAGACAGATTGTTTCGAGTTAGACACCAAGTGTAGTGTGTTGTAGTTCACAGAAGCCACTTAAATGAGTGATAGAGCAAAGTGTGCAGAAGGATATAGACAGGCTAAGTGAGTGTGCAAGGCTCTGGCAGATGGAGTACAATGTTAGTAAACGTGAGGTCATCCATTTTGGTAGGAATAATAACGAAGTGGTCTACATTAAAATGGTGAAAAGTTACAGAATGCTGCTGTGCAGGGGGACCTGGGTGTTCTTGTGCATGAAACACAAAAGTATGGTTTGCGAGTCCAGTAGCTAATTAGGAAGGCAAATGGAATAATGTTCTTCATTGCCAGTGGGTGGAGTTTAAAATTAGGACTTTCTGCTGCAGCTGTATGGGGCACTGGTGTGGCCACGCCTGGAGCACTCTGTACACTTTTCATCGCCTTACATGAGATGGCACTGGGGTGGGGTTTGCTGAGGAGGTTGACTACGTTGATTCTGGAAATGAGGGGGTGGGTTTATGAGGAGAGATTGAGCAGTCTGGGATTATACTCATTGCAATTCAGAAGAATGGGGGAGGAGGTTTGTAAAATTATAAATGGGATAGATAAGACAGAAGCAGGGAGGCTCAAAGTATGTGAGAAGATTTATAGCTCGGGTGCTCGTTGTTGTGGTTCTGTTCGCCGACCTGGGAATTTGTGTTGCAAACGTTCCGTCCCCTGTGTTGGTGACATTCTAAGTGATTGGGAGCCTCCTGTGAAGCGCTTCTGTGATGTTTCGTCCGGCATTTATAGTGATTTGTATTTGCCGCTTCCAGTTGTCAGTTCCAGCTGTCTGCTGCAGTGGCCGGTATATCGGGTCCAGGTCGATGTGCTTATTGATTGAATCTGTGGATGAGTGCCATGCCTCTAGGAATTCCCTGGCTGTTCTCTGTTTGGCTTGTCTTATACTAGTGTTGTCCCAGTCGAACTCATGTTGATTGTCATCTGCGTGTGTAGTTACTAAGGATAGCTGGTCAAGCCAACGTCTTCACCCAAAGGGTTGTGAATCTGTGGAATCCCCTGCCCAGTGAAGCAGCTAAGTCTAACCTGTTGAATGTTTTAAAGGTGAAGATAGATTTGTGAACAGTAAAGGAATGAAGGGTTATAGTGAGGGGTGGTTAAGTGGAGTCTCAGTCCATTGACAGATGATCCACGATATTATTGAAAGCCAGAGCTAACTCATGGAGTCAGATGGCCTACTCCTGATTGTATTTCTTAAGTTCGGATGTTGTTATGTTCCAACAGGCCTCCAATTCAAAAAGTAATACTCGTTAACTACTAAATAAAAACTGAAAGAACTGTGGATGCTGTGTATCAGAAACAAAAGCAGAAACTGCTGGAAATGCTGAGAAGGTCTGGCAGCATCTCTGGTGTGGAAGGCTCACCAGTTTATGGTTCCCTAGCTTTTCCATACAACTTTCGTCAATAATGCTGCCACATTAGTACTCTCCAGTCTTCTGGCATCTCATCTATGATTATCAACAATACAAATATCTCAGCAAGGGGTCCAGGAATCTCTTCCCTAGCTTCCCACAAGGTTCTGGGAAATGCCTAATCAGGTCTCCAGGATTTATTTCCATTTTTCTACTTTAAGTCCTCCAACACCTCCTTTTCTGTAAAATGAACTCATTTTAAGATCACATTATTTATTTCCCAAGTTTCTTAGCTTCCATGCTCCTGTTTACTGTAAATATTGATACAAAGTATTTGCTTAGTGTCTCTGCCATCTCCTGTGGTTCCATGCATGGAAAGCTATGCTGATCTTTAAGGGCTGTATTCTCTACTTAGTTATTCATTTAACCTTACAATAATTTTAGAATCTTTTCGGATTCTCCTTAATTCTATTTGCCAAAGCAATTTGATGACCCCTTTTTTTTCCCTCATGATTTCCTGTTTAAGTATACTCCTACTGCCCTTATACCCTTCTCAGGATTCACTCAATCCCAGCTGTCTATATCTGATGAATGCTCCCTTCTTCTTCTGGACAGGATTTGCAATTTTCCTCATCATTGAGCTTTTCCCATGCCTTGCCCTTCACACAAACAGAAACATACCATCACTGAGCTCTCATTATCTCATTCTTAAAGGCCTCCCACTTATCAGCCGTCCCTTTACCTGTGAATAACCTCCCCCAACCAACTTCTCAAGGTCTAATACCACCGAAACTGGCCACACTCTAATTTGAAACTTTCATTTTTAAATCAATTCTATCCTTTCTCATCATTATTATTAAACCAATAGAATTATGATCACTTTCCCTGAAGCGTGCCCCTATGAACACCTCAGTCACTTGCCCTGCCTTGGTTCCAAACAGAAGGTCAAGTATTGCGAACCGTCTAGTAGGTGCATCCACATATTGAATAGCAACGTTTTCTTGTACACACTTAACCAATTTCTCCACATTCCAAGATCTTAAGACTACCCCAAACTCTGTTTGGAAAGTTAAAATTCGCTACCAATATCCGGTTTTCTTACAGATAGCATAATCGCTTGTAAATTTCCTACTGACTATTAGGAGGCCAATTTTACAAGAGGTAAAATCACCTCTTTCTTATTTTTAAGTTTCATCCATATAACTTCACTGGGACTGGGCAATCTCCAAGAAATATCCTCTCTACATCCAGCTGTAATGTTCTTTCTAACCAAAAACACCACTCCATCTCCTCTCTTGCTCCTCTGTCTTTACATTCTATAGCATCTATATCCTGGAACATTAAACTGCCAGTCCTGTTCATCCCTGAGCCACATTTCTGTAATGGTAATGATATCCTTGCCCCACATTCCCATCTCTGCCCCATGTTCATCTGTCTCACATGTCATGCCTCTTACATCAAAGAAAATGCAGTTTAGCAGTCTTACCTCGGTCTTGCCAAACTGTTGTCTGCCTTGACCCCTAGAATTGCTCACTGCATCTCACCTCAAACATTTCTCTTTTCTCAGTATCTTGTTGGTTCCCACCATCCCCCTTACTAGTTTAAAACCTTCAGCATACTGCTAGCAAATTTCCCCACAAGAATATCGGTCCCCTTCCAATTCAGGTCCCTCTTATACAGGTCATTTCTATCCCTGAAGAGATCCCAATGATTGAAAAATGGGAATCCTAACCCCTGCAGCAGCTCCTCAGCCACACATTAGCTGCTCTATCTGACTGTTCCTAATCTCAATATTCCATTAGTTTGTAAACAAACCCCAACATGACATTTGCCATCTTTATTGACAGCTGAAATTAAAAACTAACTTTTTGTGGTTCGGAGATGCGGACTCCCTGTAAATTTCTGAATTCAATCTCTATCTTGCCTGTTAAAATGCATAACTTCACTGTTTCTGTCTGATTTCATTTATTTAATCCACATTAAATTATTATGCAAAGCTCCTTGTTCACTCTCTTGTCCTATCTGTATTCCTCCGCAAACTTCTTTTTGTGTCATACTCACCACTTGTCTCCGCTCCAATTTTTGAGTCATTCGCAAACTTGCCTACAGTATATTCACTTTCCTCATCTTCAGTCATCAAAATACTTTGTAATATTTTTTTGTCCCCAGAATAGATTTATGTGGTACTCCACAGATTGACATCCTGTAAAATAAAACACTTAATCAAACTTTTCTGATTGGGATTTCAAAATTCCTCTCTCCATTTTAATACAGTACCTCCAAAGCCAAAGCTCCTTTCTTATTCAGTAATCTTATGCATGGGTGCTATCAAACATCTTCAGAAAATCAAAACATGTTACAATCACGGTTTCCTCCATTTTCTCAAAGAATTCCGATATTTTTTCAGGCAAGATTTCCATTTTGAAAAGCCATTCTCAGTTTTCTGCTGTAACATCCTTTTTTAAAGACTCCACCATTTTTTCAATAATTGATGTTCAACTAAATGGCCTCAGTCAATCTTTTTTGTGCCTTGACTTTTTTTGAGTGAAGGTGTTGGTTGAAGGATCTATTATCAGCCGTCACTTCCACCTGCTGGAGAAGCACTGTCTTTGCATCTACTGTGAAAATCTCAACAAAATGTATCTGATGTTCATCTACTGAGAAAGCAACTCCACAAATGTTCTCGCTCATCATCTTCTGCTGGTGGTCCCAGATTTTACGAAGCAAGTCGACAAGGCTAATTAGCATCAAGTAAAGATCAATATTTGAGCAAAAATATCTCAATTCCTGGTCACGTATTTTTGTTAATCTCTTTTTAGGATATTAGCGTTGACAATATGGATTCTGTGTGGGTGGAGCTGTGAAATACCAATAGAGAAAAAACATCAGTGGGTGTCATACAGAGACCCCCAGACTGTAGTGGTCATGTTAGAATAGTATTAAATAGGAAATTAGCCAAGCTAATGATATGGAGACATCTGTGATCATGGGTAATTTTAATCTGCATCCAGATTGGACAAATCAAATTAGCCACAATGTCTCCGGGGGGGAATTCCTGGCCTACATATGGGATGGTTTTCTTAACCAACATGTGGATGAGCCAACTAGAGAGCTTAGATTGGATACTGAGTAATGAGAAGGGAATCATTGCCAATCTAGCTGCATGAGACTCCTTGGAGATGAGTGACCATGACATAATACAACTTTTTTATCAGGACGGAAAGTGAGCCAGCTATTTTGGAGACTAGAGTGCTGAATGTTATTCAGGAAACTATGAAGATATATAAGGCATGATTTGGCGTTGATAGATTAGTGAAAGTTACTTAAAGGTGTGACAGTACATAGGCATTGGCAAATACCCAAGGAAATCATGGGGGAACTGCAACAACTACTTATTCCTGTCTGGTACAAAAGCAAAATGGGTCACAGGGCCAATCCATGGCTTATAAAGGAAATTAGATAGTATCCAATTGAAGGAAAAATCATAGAGAATGGCCAAGAAAATAATAGGTCTGATGTTTGAGAGCAGTTTCGATTCAGCAAAGAAGGACCAAGGGTTTGATGAAGATGGGAAAAATACAGTACAAAAGGAAGTAAGCTTGCAGGGAACATGAAGACTGACACTACAAGGTTATACAGTATGTGAAGAGAAAGATATTGATGAAGACAAATGTAGGTCTCTACAGATGGAAATGGGGAAATGTATAACAAAGGACAAAGAAACAGCTGAGCAACTGAATACATACTTTAGTTCTGTCTTCACAAAAAAGGACCGTTGTACAGGAGGTTGGTGAGGCTGCAGTTGGAGCATGTGTTCTGTTTTGGACACCTTGCTCGAGGAAGGATGTTATTAAACTGGAAAGTGTGCGGAAAAAAATTATCAGGATGTTACTAGGACTCAATGATCTGAGTTATAAGGAGAAGCTGAACAAGCTCGAACTTCTTTTCTCGGCAGTCTAGGCAATCATGAGAGACATGCACCCTTTTTTTTAGCCAGGGTCAAGGAATCGAGGATTAAATGTCATTAGTTTAAGGTTAGAGGTGAAAAGCATAAAAGGGAACCTGAGGGGCATTTTTTTTTTACACAGAGGCTGGTACGTGTATGGAACGAGCTGCCAGCGGAATTGGTTCAGGTGGGTACGTTAACAACATTTAAAGGCATTTTGACAAATACATGGATCGGATGTCGACCAAATGCAGGGAAATGGGGTTAGCATGGTTGGACATTTTGGTCAGTATGGACCAGTTTGGACCAAACGACCTGTCTCTGTGCTGTAGGACTCTCTGACTCGAAGAAACAAATCAAGTACCAGAAATCCTGGGGTGTGCAAAATTTAGTGAGAGGGAAGAACTGAGGGAGGTCAATATTAGTAGAGAAATGGCGCTGGGAAATTGAGGCGATTAAACCCAATAAATCCTCAGGACCTGATAAATCTAGATCCCAGAGTACTTAAAGAAGCGGTTCTAGAAATCATGGATGCTTTAGTTGTCAGGATTCTTTAGATTTTGGTACAGTCCTTGCAGATTGGAGGTCAGCTACTGCCACTCCAATATTCAGAAAGAGAGGTACAGAGAAACCAGGGAATTATAGACCAGTAAGATTCAGATCGGTTAGTGGGGAACATTCTCAATTTATCAAGTAGTTTATGGCAGAGCATTGAGAAAGCCGCGGTAGAATCAAACAGAGATAGCATGGATTTATGGAGAGGAAATCATGCTTGTCAAATCTATTGGAATTCTGTGAAAATGTAACTATCAGAGTTGACAAAGCGGAACTAGTAAATATGGTATATTTGTACTTGGAGAAAGTGTTTGACAATGCCCCATTTAAGAGATCACTGTACAAGATTAAAGTGCATGGGATTGGCGTAAGTGCACTGAGATAAATAGAAAACTGATTGGCAGAGATAAAACAGAGTAGGTCCTAAGGGGTCCGTTTCAAATTGGTAGACAGTAACTAGTGGGTTGCCACAGGGTCCCCAACTATTAACAATACATATTAATGATTTGGATGAAGGAATAAAATGTAATATCTCAAGGTTTGCAGATGATACCAAGTTGGGTGGGATGGTAAACTGTGACGAGGATGCAGAGATCCTATGGCATGATCTGGACAGATTGGGTGAGCGGGCCAATCAATGACAGATGCAGTTTATTTTGGATAAATGTCAAATTATTCACTTTGGAGACAAAAGCAAGGTGGTGAATTACTACCTGACTGGCTGTAAATTGGGAGTGGGGAGTGTGCTGCAGGGCCTACTTGTCCTTGTGCACCAGTCGCTGAAGGTAAGCACGCAGGTGCAGCAGGCAGTAAAGAAGGCAAATGCTATATTGGATTTCATTGTGAGATGATTCGAGTACAGGAGCAGTGATGTGTTGTTGCAGTTAGACAGGGCTTTGGCGAGGCCACACCTCAAACAATGTGTGCAGTTCTGGTCTCCTTTTCTGAGGAAGGATGCTTTTGCTCTGGAGGGAATACAGCGACGGTTTACCTGAATGATTCCGAGGATAGTGGAAGTAACGTATGAGGACAGGTTGTCTAGGTTAGGATTGTTTTTGCTGGAGTTTAAACGAATGGGAGGGGACCTCAATCTAACAGGACGAGACAGGGTAGATGCAGGGAGGATGCTCCTGATGGTGGAGGTGTCCAGAATCAAGGGACACAGACTGAAGATTCGGGGTGTATCATGTAGGATGGAGATGAAGAGACATTTCTTCACCCAAAGAGTGATGACCCTGCGGAATTCATTACCACAGGAATTAGTTGATGCCAAAGCATTGAGTGTATTGAAGACGCAGCTCGATGTAGCATGTAGGGCAAATGGGAGCAAAAGTAATGGGGAGTAAACAGGACGAGGCTATTGAGCTGGATGATGAGCCATGATCATGATGAATGGCACAGCAGGCTCCAAGGGCGGAATGGCCTCCCCCTGTTCCTACCTTCAATGTTTAAGAGGATATTGCCCTGAGAAAACCATGGACATTCTTCGTGCTTTCCCATTTACCTCAAAATATCACTCATCACCCCACCCGAAAAATAATGTGGAGACATAACATCTCAAATTTCAATGACACAGCTCCTCCCAAAGTCAAGATGTGATGGGAGAAGTGCAGCTTTGTTAATTCTTAACACAAGATGTCATTTTCTTCTGTGATTGCTTGTGTATGTTTGTATTTCTATGTGTGTGCGCGCATGTGTATTTGTGCATGTGTGCATGTGTGCATGTGTCTGTGTGTGTGTGCATGTGTCTCTGTGTGCGTGTCTGTGTCTGAGTGTCTGTGTGTGGCTGTGTGTGTGTCTGTGTGTGTCTGTGTCTGTGCATATCCATGGCTATGCGTCTGTCTCTGTGAAGATGTAAGTGTGTGTGAGTGTCTGTGTGTGTGTCTGCATCTGTGTGTGTGTGTGTATGTGTGTGTCTGTGCCTGTGCATAGCCATGGCTATGTGTCTGTCTCTGTGTAGGTGTAAGTGTATGTGAGTGTCTGTGTCTGCGTCTGTATCTGTGTGTGTGCACGCGCGGGTGTACGTTTCTGTGTCTGTGGCATTTTGAAGCACATCATATTTCGTTGAAACCACTTTCTTTGTCAGAGGCCACCAGCATGCTCCAGTTGCTGGAAGGTGCTCGAATGTATTTCAGATTGCGTGCCTCCATGCAATGTAACTTTCCTGCTTGACGAAGAGACTAATTCATAACAGTTAGTGTTTACCACCAATTTCTCACTAACAATTACAGAGTGCAATTATGAGTTATTGCCTTTAATTTTAGCGTCTAAGGTGATGTCTGGTCACCCTAACAGCTCACATCAAACCAATGGAAATCTCCCATTCATTTCTCTCAACCAATAGGGACTCTCTCCATGTATAGTCGATGTTCAGGGCTGTCATACCATTCTTCAGCATTTCTGAAGCGGATCCTTTGGTCCATCACTAGCTGCCTGCCTGTAGGAATCTTACCATGCAGGAAGTAAGTTCACAAGTCACATGCTTCCATTCTGTCGACATGCCCAAGACACACTTGTTAGATGATTTAGGGACTCTCCATTTGAGAGTACACAGAATTCAAGAATTTGTCATGTCACTTCCAAATCTCAGCGTTCCAAAGGGGATACCCTCGCCCACCTCTCAATCAACCCAACAACTCCTCCAAGTCTCCATACAACAGCCTTTTCACTCCTCCCTCTTCATGTTTCAGGGCCACAAACTCCTTGCAAGGGCATCTGTACCTCTCAGATTATTCCAGACAAGACCATCGAGGGAAAAGGAGAAAGAGAGGACTGCAGATCAGAGTCAAAATGTGTGGTGCTGGAAAAGCACAGCGGGTCAGACAGCATATTGAAGTAGAAGAGTCAGCGTTTAAGGCTTTCATGGAGATTCCTGCCCAAAACACAGACTTGTCGGTCAGAAGTGAAGACTATTGTTGTGACAAGGTCTGCTGTTGGAATTTTTGAAGAGAAAATGAGGTCTGCAGATGCTGGAGATCAGAGATGGAAATGTGTTGCTGGAGAAGCGCAGCAGGTCAGGTAGCATCTAGGGAACAGGAGAATCGACGTTTCGGGCATTAGCCCTGCTGTTGGAATTGCGCAGTGAAAATCAATAACTTCATCATCATTCTAATAGAGGGCAATAATTCAACATACTTGTGGATGGATTATCTCATGTTCGAAATAAATACAATGATAATCATTGTTATATGAATCGTGAAGGGATTGGACAACATTAACAGATTATTAACAGGGTCTCAAAGCACCCCCCCCCCCCCCAGTTAACACAGGCGAAGAAAATAAAGAGGACAGGTAAGCAAATTAAAACAAAATTATCAGAGACCACATTTGATTGAACGGCTCAGACAAAACAAGAACAGATTGAGAACTAATGGATATTTTTAGTTCAGAGAAATTAACTCAGTTACAACAGAAAGATGAAAAACTGAAGGAATAGCATTTAGGAGCAAACACACAAGAAGCATCTGAGTGCATTCCCAACTGTTATTAACTTGAAAAGGATGTCTTGATGAGACATTCAGGCAGATGGGAAAGTGGGAGAAATTCATTACCGGGGGCTTATAGAAAGGAGGTTTGGCAGGTAGCACATGAGTCACCGGTGGATCATTGTGGGAGTGAGAAGAACTCCCACCAAAATACAGAAACATTTTTCCTGGCCTGGGCTGCATAAAGATGGAGTTGAAAATTGCCAGAAATGTCATACTTGTTATGTAACTGGAAAACCTTAGGCAGTAATAAAACCAGCACCTTTTAAACCCATCCCTGCATTTGAGGAATCTTCTACAAGGGTCTTACTTGATTGAGTAGGACTCCTACAAAAACAAAACGTGGGAATTAGTATTTGTTAACTATAATTGATTAGTCCTTTCGATATCCAGAAGCCATTCTATGTGTGCAATACCACTGCTAGAAGGTTTGTGGAAGAATTATACCAATGTTTAACTCGATAAAGAACACGCACAGAGATACAATACAATGGTCAAATTTTACATTAGATTTATGCATGGCAGTTATGGGTAGCTTACCCACTGCTTAACAACAAGGATGGCAAGGGAGTGTAAGAAAGATGGGGTCAAACTTCGAACATCATTAGTGAGCATAGAGAAGACCATGTTGAGAGCTTATCGTCAAGAGAATCCAAACGACTGGATAAAGGTATTCCATTTGTACATCTTACCAGACAGGATGCACCAAATGAACCTACCACATTCAGTCCATTTGAATGAGTGTTGGAGCATGAGCTGAAAGGATCACTGAAATTAAATAAGGAGCAATTAGTGAGTCAGAGATCAGCGACCACATACTTAAACTGTGTGTCAAATTTTAGGGAATGATAAATTGAGTAGGGGAGTTGACTCCAATTAAGCAATATCCTTACAGACTTACGCCAAAGAAAGTTGACGTATGTTCGAAGACAGACTGAACACATGTTCCAAAAACAACAGCATCAAAGTGAGTTGCAGCAACTGGAGCTCAGCCATAGTAATGGTGCCAAAGCCAGATGGTACCCATGGTTGTGTGCAGACAGTTGCAAAGTTAATGCGGTTGCAGAGTCTGATTCATATCCGAGTCCAAATTGGGAAGACTGTATTGAAAAGGTAGGACAAGCAACTTAGATTTATAATTTGGACTTGCTCAGAGGTTACAGGCAGGTACCTTTATCCGAAGGAGTGAAGACTATTTCGGCTTTTGTAACACTGAACGGACTTTATCAATTTGAAGTCATGCCAGTTGGTATGGAAAATATGCCAGCCACATTTCACAGGATAACCAATAAAGTCATTTCTGGGTTATCCAATTGCAAGGTGTACATCATCAACCTTGTGATCTTTTAGTCACACACGGGTAGAACATTTGCAGCATTTGTTGAAACTATTCAATTGACTTTGGGAGGCAGGCTGGTGAGAAACCTGGCTAAGTGTGAATTCGCTAAAGTTTGAGTCATGTCCCTCGGCCAAGTTGTCAGGCATGGAACAGATGGCCCGGACCATAACTTTGATAAAGACAGCAGGACTATGACTCCTGGCAGGGAACAGGTTTCACAAAAGTTTGTACCAAATTGTCGTTGTGTGGTTGCTCCACTGACTGACTAATTGAAGAAGTGCGGATATTTTAGTGGACAGTAGAATGTCAGAAGGCATTTGCCAGCCTGAAAGCTATGTTAGCCACTGCCCCAGTCTCCCCTTTAATTGTACGATATTCCCCAAGGGTAATGAACCTGGAGAGCGCATCCATTAGAAACTTGAGGCGGTGTGCTGGGGGCAATATTATACAAGGTCCCATATTCCTCTCCATGTATTAAAGACTTAAGGATCTGAAACCACTCACATTCGCCCTTAATTTGGTCAAACAACTGAAGTGGAAGGTTTGTATGAAAGAGTGAAGCTACTCCTCTACTTTTCCAAATAAAGGATGAAATAAACAGCGGGCCTAATCTTACCTGCTGTAACTTGAAGTGCTCCTTATCAGTTAGATGTGTTTCTTGCAGCAAGGCTACATCGACCCCTTCCTTTCTGAGGCTTGAAAGTATCTTTTCCTCTTAATTGGTGAGTGACTCTCCTTAACGTTCCACGTGCACCATTTAAACGAGCGGTTAGCCATAGCAATCTGAAGCAGCCCATGACCCACTGGGAGAAGAACCCCACTTTTAGTGCGTCAAGTGAAAGCAGTAAACAGTTCATACAAACTTGAACATATAACTACAATAACAACCAAGTCAAAACTTCTAACAACTATTTCTACAACGAACCAACATCTAACATAAATAAGTGGAGACTTTCCGCCTTCCTGCAGAGGGTGTTCATATTACCCACTAATCCCCCATGGCTCCTCCTAGCTGAAGCCGCTCCCCAAACCCAGGCAAAACAAAGTTTTAAAAAGTTGCACGCGTCTTACAATAAGAAAATTAAAAGTGGGCATTCAATCCGTCCCATCCATACTTTGATCCGAGGCAGTCCTGGTGAAACAAAATGTAACCAACCCCACCATCCCCAAACCCCCTTTCGCATTCCGAGCTAAGTGAGAGAAACGAAAAGCAAATGATAGAAAAACAAAGGATAATGGGAGTTTAGGAAGAAAGGAGAAGAAAGAGAAAAGAGAAAAAAAGGACTTCCACATACTAAAAAAAAGCGTGGTAAACCAGGCAAACGCCAGAGAACATAATTGTCCATATTATTTCAACCAGCCAGTCTATTTTTAGATATACAGGAAGTCCTTTGAGTTTTCTGGTGAGTAAAAATTAAACACAGACCCTCCATGGCTGAAACAGAATATTGCCGGATATCCTACCAGAATATTCACATCCCTCAGCCTCCTTTTTATCTTACCAAAGGAATGCCTCTTGCGGATTACAGCCAGAGAAAGATCTTCGAAAAACATAATTCCTAATCCTTTATAGATCAGAACCTACGGATCCTTCCCAGAAGCTCGAGAAGCTTTCAGCACTTTTTTTCTCTATCGTGCTGGAGTTGCACGAGGACCGAGTGGGGGCGCTGCTCTGATCCCAATGGGCACACTCGACCCGCACCCATTCGGCCCTGACTTCCAGCTTCAAAAATTGTATGAGCCATTTCTCCAAGAAGCTGACGAGCTGGCCTTCTTCTTCCTGTTCCGGAAGCCCGACCAGACTGATGTTCTTCTGATGGTTCCGATTTTTGAGGTCGTCGACCTACTCTACTAAGGCCCTTACCTAACATTCCAGGACTTGGACACGACCCGCCGAGGATTCTGCCATGGTTTCCGAAGCTGCGGTCCGCTGTTCCACCTCGATGGTGCGCGGCCCTAGACGCTGGGTCTCCTGCTCCTGCTTCTACAGCTTTGTTGAAATCAGTTCTAGCCTGGTTCGGGTCTCCTCCAATGCTGAATCAATCTTCTCTTGCAGGCTCTGAACTCCGAGACCAGGCACTACTCCACATATAAGTCCACTGGGGCGTTCGCAGAGTCCGTCTTCACAGCCGCGGGCGTATCCATCGCTGCAGTGCCCTGCTGGTTGTGATCCTCATGGTTCTTTTCCCTTAGTCATTTTCCTTTCTCACTTAAAATGGCATAGAGCAACACTGGGGATCAAAAACGACCGATTTTACCTCAAGAGGGAAGAAAGAGAGGGTGAATACATCACTTTGTCTGGGTACTAGTGCAGAGATCAGCACAGCAGACCAACTTGATCGCCGCCATCGTGGATCTCACCCGTATAATCACTGTTAACAAACTTTTTTTGAAATGGTTTGAAGATGTTTCTTGTAGGGGGAGACAATGGAGAACTATTGGATATGATGTAGTTAGATATTCAGGTGGATGTTTAAGAGTTCAGAAAGTGAATAGTAAATAAAATTGAACCAATGTGGTTCAGGGGCGACTTTTGGAAATTGAAAGGTAAAAGTGAAGTTGGCCTTCAGTTAAGGGAAATTGGAAAATCGAAGTAAAAGCGTTGGCACAGACTGCATGCAGTGTGGACGAGATTACACCTGTGTTTTGTACTGTTTCAAAGAATGAGAGGTGATCTCAGGGAAACTTAAAAACAATCACCCACAGCTGACTGACTAATACAGGGGCATGGAGAAGTGCAGCAGGCAAAGTTAGGGGGAACCCAAGATTTTCTACAAAAACATCAAGCTGAACAGAATAACCAGATAAAAATTAGGACCGATTTCGAAACAAAGGGGGTAATCAGTATGTGAAACTGGGGAACATTGAGAGACTGTAACATGAGAGCTTCACATCTGTTTTAGTTGGGAGTTGGAAGATGCATGTACAGAATTCAAGAAGATGGACTGGGAAGCTCTCGAACAGATTCATATAAGATGCAAGTTGGGATTGTTGGTTTTGGATGATGTAAAGTCCAGATGAGTTGTATCGCAGGATGCTGTTGGAGACAAGAGAGGAAATATCCTGTCCTAAATGTTTAAGTCGAATTTGACCACATAAGGGAGGTGTTAGAGGACTGGAGAACAGCTATGTGGTCCCAAGTTACTGGAAAGGTGGTAGAGATAGACCAGTGTCTGGTGGTGTACCACAGCGAGCAGTGCAGTTGTATTATTTGTGGTATTCATAAATGATGTAAATATGAATGTGGAGGGGGTGGTGGGGGGTGGGGGCTAAGCGTAATAAGTAATTTTGTGTTTGACACAAAGATTGGCCAGGTGGTTGGCAGTGAGGAGGAAGGCCTTATGTTACAGGAAGATACAGGTGGAATGGTCAGATGGTCATATCACTGGCAGATGGAATGGAACCCTGGTAAATAGGAGGTGATGCACTTTGGAAGAAGGAGCCAGACAGGGGAGAATTCAATGAATAGCAGAACACTAGTGACGTCAGAAGGTGTTTCTCCACACATCCCTGAATGTGATTGGACAGTGTAATAGCCAGTTCAGAAATCACACGGGACTGTAGGCATAGTGTTCATTCATCGAGGCGATATAATATAAGTTAAACATGCCATTGGTTAGGCCATAGATAGAATACTGTGTGCAGTTCTGGCAGACACATTACAGGAAGTGTTTGGTTTTCTCAATAACATCAGAAGCTATTGGGGTCTCCACAGAGTTGGAAGCTTCAGGGGAAGTCTCCTGGCTGCAACTCACTCTAAGTTTTCACTTGATTTGTTTTTCCTCCTAGATTAGAGAACTGTACCTGAGAATCTGTGTCTGATCTTTCCTTTTTGCCAAGTACATGTATCAGAACACTTAATTATTAATAGATTCTCGGCCAACGCCTTCAAATATTTTTGAGGAGCTCTGCTGTCGTCCATAACACGTGACTCCTTCTCTTCCTGTGTAATTGGTAGGAGGCACTAAATGAGCTATCTCTACACTTCTCCAATAATTTCATTGAGCTGAATGCCTTCCTCATATTCCTGTGAAGCTACCGTGAGGAGCTGAATAATCTCCTCCTTTTAACTGTGGAAATGTGCAGTGTCCAGCAGCACTGTTACATGAATGTTACCAATACTTACAACAGCACAAGCCTGAATGTTGTCCAGGTCTTGATGCACATGGACACAGACTAGTTCAGGAGCTGAAGGGGGACGTTTTTCCTGAATATTGTATGATCTTCAGTGAATACCCCCACTTCTAATCTTATGGTGTGGGCAAGACATTTATGAAGCAGCTGAAGATGTTTGTGCTGAGGAAGCTACGTTGAGGATGTTTTGCAGACATGTCCAGGACTGAATGGAGTTTTGTACACAAACCACAGTCATTGTGCGTTATGCTTTCTATCACTCTAACCAGGGAAGTTTACAACTCATTCGCATTAAGTGCAATCCTGCTCAGGCTCTTTGAGACCGTCCTTAGTTAAAATATGCCTTGATGTCAGGGCCAGTCACTCTTCCCTGAGCCCTTGTGTTCACGTCTTTTGCTCATATCAATAGGTCACAGTGTGAGGGCAGGGAGTGCTTTTTGACCAATCAGAGTTGAGGGCTGTGAAGAATTGGACATGAAAGAGGATATTAGACCTTATGATCTTGTTGTGGGTGAAGACATGCTTGCGGGGGCGGGGGCGGAGCATGTGGATGACTGACATACTCCTGTTTGTGGGATCCTCACATTCTATTATTGGAAAGAAGAGGGTGTTATTTTCCTGGAAGCTATGTTATTGAATGTTGCCAGATTGTCTGGACATCTCTGGTTGAGGTATAGGGGCTGTATTCACAGTGCATTTGGGTCTACAAAATGACCAACAAATGAAGCACAAGTTGCAGACAGGGGAAGCTCTGTAAAGAGAGATGAGTGGCCTCTTTCATACCTAGCCTGGGCTTTCCAATTACAATTTCCAAACAAGCCCAAACTGAGTTTGACAGTTTTGAGGGGCTGAATGGTCTCCTCTATTTCTGTGCACCAGTTTACAGCAGTAGCCTCCAACTGCTCCTATCTAGCAGGTTTGAGGGACTGAATGGAACATAGAAACATGGGACTGAGGAGCAGGAGTGGGCCATTAGACACTTTGAGCCTTCTCCACCAGGCACTAAGATTGTCGCTGTTCAGGTTATGGTCACAGTCGCACTTTCCTGTCTGTATCCCATTATCCATGACTCACTTCTCTGTCAAATATTTAACTAACTCAGCTTTGAATCAATGTAAACAAAGAAGCATCTCAAACTTGTGGGGAAGAGAATTCCCACTTGAAATGTCTGTTTTATAGAGTCATATTGCATGCAGATTTGTACGTGCTGACAAGACATCCCAATCTGATCGAGTCTGATTTGCCAGCATTTGGCTCATATTCCTCTAAACCTCCTTATTCAGACACCCATGAAGATGCTAGACTCTACCACTTCCTCTGGAATATAATCCCATATGCACACCTCCCTCTGTATGAAAACATTGCCTCTAAGTTCCGTCTAAAATATTTCCCCTCGCACCTTAAACCTATACCTTCTATTTTTGAATCCCCTATTCTGGGAAACAGCCCTTGTCTATTTAAACATCCATGCCCCTTATGATTTTATAAACCTCTATAAGGTCAGCCCTAAGCCCGTGATTCTACAGGGAAAACTGCTTTAGCCTATTCAGCCTCTGCTTATAGCTCAAACTCTCCAAACCTGGCAACATCCATATAAACCTTTTCTGAACCCTTTCAAGTTTCACAGCAATCTTCGTACAGCACGGTGCCTGAACTGTACACAGTATTCCAAAATGTGGCCTCACTGACATCCTGTACAGTTGTAACATGACATCCCAACTCCGAAACTCAATGCTCTGACCAATGAAGGAAAACATGCCAAACACCTTGTTCACTATCCTATTCACTTTGAAAGAGCGTTGCACCTACATTTCTCTCACTTGTTACTCAGCAACATCCTGCAAGAAATTTCCATTAAGTACCCCGATTTGCTTCCCAAAATGCAGCACTTCACAATTATCTGAATTAAACGCCATCTGCCACTCGTCAGCCCATTGGCTCATCTGATCGCGGGATCTCATTGCACTCTGAGATAGTTTTCTTTATTACCCACAACACCAACAATTTTGGTGTAATCGACTAACTTGCTACCCTTACCACCTATGGTCACATCCACATCATTTATATAAATGACGAAAAGCAGTGGGCTCAGCACTGATCCTTGTGGCACACGACTGTTCACATGCCTCCAGTCTGAAAATCAATCCTCTACCAACCTCTGTCGCCCCCCTTCAATCTAAGTTTGTATTCAATTGGCTTGGGTGAGCTGGTTCCCATGTGACCTATACTTACTAACTTGCCTAATATGCAAACTCTTGTCAAAGAACTTGCTCCTGTCTATGTGGAAAGCTTCGACAACACTGCCTTCTTCAATCTGCTTTGTCACCTCTTTGACATACTCAGTCAAATTAGTGTGACACGATTTCTCATGCAAAAAGCCATGGTGACTATCCACAATCAAGCCTTGCCTTTGAACATGCATGCAATGGGCTATCCCTCAGAAACCCGTCCAACAACTCACCCACCACTGATGTCAGGCTCACCGGTCCAGATTTCCTTGGGTTGTTGAGTAACTGTTTTCTTTTCTACCGCCACTCCTCTATTGGTCACAGCAAATTATCGGTGTGACCAGTTTGACGACATGGCTTATAATATTGGTCTCACATTGGGTCAGGGCCGTCCTAGGAAGAAGTCATATAGATTTCCTTCTCTGTTAAAATAGCAAATTCATGACTAAAACAAAGTTCCTCATGATGTAAAGATGAACGACAAACAGTGTAGAAATTACAAAAGTGTACATTGATATTTCCATTACTAAAAGTAATGAGGAGCACAAACATATGCAGACACACACAGATACATACACAGGCACACATAGACAAACACAAACACACACACAGACATACACACGCAGACACACTCAACCTCACAAAAACACAGAAACACAAAAACACGGACACACAGACACACATGCACCTGCAAATACACACACTAACACAGATGAATGCACGTACCATAGTGCGTACAAAATTAGAGCAGTAAAAAGGCCATTTGGCCCATCCAGTCTACTGAACGATTGATCATGGCTGACATGTTTTTCAAGTCAGTTCTACTATCCTCTCACAACAAGCCTTGAGCCCATCTTTAATCATAACTTATCGACTTATATCCTAAAGACACTAAGATGTGTGTGTGTGCGCACGCGCATGCACGTGTTTATCTGTGTGTGTGTGTTTGTGTGTGTGTGTATGTCCCTTTGTGCGTCCGTGTGTGTCTGTGTGCAAGTGTTGTCTTTGTGTGTGTGTCTGTGCGTATGCATGTGTCTGTGTGTCTCTGTGTGCGTGTCTTTGTGTGTGTGTATTTATGTATTTGCGCCTGTGCGTGTGTGTGTCTCTCTGTGTGTGTCTGGGTGCGTGTGTATGTGTGTGTGTGTCGTGTACGTGTCTGTGTATGTGTGTGTGTTTACCTCATAGCAGGAGACAGCATTATCGAGGACGGTTGTTTTTCATACTGGACGCCTGTTGTTATGGACTACTCAAAATATTCTTGAGCAGGCAGCGCAGACTATAACTTTGTAATTTGTTTCAGTAAGTGCACAGTGAAAATTATCAGGTTTTAAAATAGACAAAATATATTCACAAAACTACACAATGAAACACAAAGAACAGAACAAAGAACCCCTACAGAACTCAATCTATTCAAACTAAACTTAATTAGCTGTTCTTGAAGTACACAACGATCCCAATATCAAAACCCCCTTAAAACAGTACAAATGGAACAAATGATTGCACGTTAAAGTTAGAAGGGCAGAAGGAGAGACAGAGAGAGAGACAGAGAGAGAGCCTGTCCACACAGCTAAACTACAAACTGGTTCTGGACTGAACTGCTCACCTCGAGAGCTGACCACTCCCCTTTCATTATACCTTTAATCACAAAACCGTTTAATCTCTGTACCAAACCATTCACCTTGGAGCCGGGAACTATTTACGACGCCTCTGAAAAAAAAATCAAGGACACAGTATCTTTGAGAAAAGGAAGCTTTTAGAGAAAAGGTTTGTGACACTGTGCACAGTGGTGTTCCACAGGGACTTCTGCTCAATCCATTTTTGTTTTGACATTTAGACAAATGATTCAAATGAGAATTATAGAACGTGTGGTTAGACAGATTGTGGATAAAACCAAGTTTGGCTATATAGTGGACAATGAAGATTACACAGGGACCTAGATCAAATTACTTGAAGAATCTAAAGAGTTGTACAGCACCGAAGCAAATACTTTTGACCAACTCGTCCATGCCAACCTGATTTCTGAAATTATTCGTGCCCTACTTGGGGTGGTGCAGTGGCTCAGTGGTTAGCACTACTGCCTCCCATACCAGGGACCTGCGTTTGATTGCTGGCACAGCTGACTGACTGTGTGGAGTTTGCACATTCTCGCTGTGTCTGCGTGAGTTTCCTCCCACAGTCCAAAATTGTGCAGGTTATGTGAATTGGCCATGTTAAGTTGCACATAATGTCAGGTGCATTAGTCGGGGTAAATTTGGTGAGATGGTTCTGGGTGGGTAACTCTTCAGAGAGTTGGTGTGGACTTGTGCTACACAGTAGGGAATCTAATCTATTTGCCAGCAATTCTAACATATCATTCTAAATCCTTCCTATCAATATATCCATCTGGGTGCCTTTTAACTGTTGTAATTATACCTACCTCCACCACTTCTTCTGGCAGTTCATTATGTACACGCTCCACTTTCTGAGTGAAAACGTTTCCCCGACGTCACTTTAAAATCTTTCCCCTCTCACATTAAATCTATGCTTTCTAATTTTGGACTTCCAAGCATGGGGAAAAGATCTTGACTACTCACCCCCTATCCATGCACTTCATGAATTTATAAACCTCTAGAAGGTGAAAATGAGCCTCCAACCCAGGGTCTGTACTTTCAGTCATCCGGGACTTCAATTCTGAAATTCAATACTGACACCTCTTCCATCTCGATCAAACCACAATTTTAAAATCATTTTAGTCAACGCGTTCAGATGTGTTATAAAACACCTCGACTTGGATTAGAAACTAAACCTTTGGGGCCAGAGGTAGGGACACTACCACCACTCCACAATCGCCCCAAAAGTTGCAACATTATTCTCCTGTGTGTTTGTTCATCAGCCTTTCCTGTCATGCTGCACCTGAATCCAGACAATCTGGTCTCGAGCTAGGGACACTACCAGATAAGTTCAGGAATTCGAATAGAATCCAGACGTCTGGCTCAGAGGCAGGGATAATACCGACTACACAAGATCTAAACCATGCCCGAATTATTAACTTTAAATGCCAGCTTTCAGATCGGTATGGATTCATTGAAATCTGGGTAACTTTACTGAATTACCCACTTAAAATAGTAACGTTGTTAAAAAATGCAAGGTACTTACCTCAACTGTAGGATGTCGAGTTTATGTGCTCTGCCTTCGAGATAAACTATGAATATCTTTAAACACTTGGCTATTATTTCCGGTTTAAATGGCTATTATCTGTAGTCCTCAATATAAGGGAATGAAATCCTGCAGACACACTTTGCACTGTGAAGGAACTCGAATGGATATCAATACTGAACATCAGAGACAAAGACAGAGCGTAAATTTCTGGCCTGAAACAGCGATCACTGTTTCCCACCTCTCACGTGTGACTGCCCTCTTCCGAAAACAATTAAATGATACAAGGCAACTGATTATTTTCCAGCCTTTCTTCCCCAGTATTATCATTTACTGGGCAAAAGAATTGCAGATGGAGTTTAATGTTGATAAATGCAAGGTATTGTACTTTGGTAAAACAAACTAAAAAACACATATACAATTAAATGTTGAACCATTGGTAGTGTTGTAGAACAGAGCAACCTAGAGTTTCAGGCATAATTCGTTGAAGTTTGCTTCATATGTAGACAGGGTGGTTATGAAGGTGTTTCACTTGCTGACCTTCATTATAGAGACATAGAGTCATAGAGATGTAATGCAGGGAAATAGACCCTCTGGTCCAAATTGTCCATGTCGACCAGATACCCTAACCTAATCTTGTCAATTTTGCCAACACTTGCCCATATCCCTCAGAACCTTTCCTATTTATATACTCATCCAGATGTCTTTTAAATACTTTAATTTGACCAGCCTCTGGCAACTCATTCCATACACATACCACCCTCTATGCATAAAAATTGCCCCTGAGGTCACTTTTAAATCTTTTCCCTCTCATCCTAAACCTATGCCCTCTAATTGTGGACTCGCTCACCCCAGGGAAAAGACATTGTCTATTTACCCGATGCATGCATCTCATGATTTTATAAACCTCTATAAGTCACCTTTCAGTCTCTATGATTCAGCGAAAACAGCCCCAGCCTATTCCGGCTCTCCCTACAGCTCAAATCCTCCAGCCCTGGCAATACCCTTGTTAATCTTTTCTGAACCCTTCCAAGTTTCGCAACATCTTTCCGATAGGAATGAGACCAGAATTGTACACAATATTCCAAAAGTGGCCTAACCAATGTCCTGTACAGCTGCAACATGACCTTCCAACACTTGTATTCAGTGGTTTGAACAATAAAGGAAAGCATATTAAACACTTACTTCACTATCCTATCTACCTGCAACTCTATTTTCAAGGAAATAGGAACCTGTACTCCAAGGTCTCTTTGTTCAGCAACACTCTCCAGGATTGTATCATTAAGTGTATAAGTCCTGCTCTGATTTGCTTTTCCTAAATGTAGCACCTCGCATTTATCTAAATTTATCTCCATCTGCCACTTCTCAGTCCATTGGCCCATCTGATCTAGATTCCATTTTACTCTGTGGTAACGTTCGTAAGTGTTCACTACAACTCCAATTTTGGTCTCATCTGCAAACCTACTAGCTATATCTCCTATGTTCACATGCAAATCATTTGTATAGATTACGAATAGCAGTTGACAGTCCTTTGAATACAGGAGTTGGGACGGTATGTTCAGGTTGCACAGGACATTCGTGAGGCATGTCCTGGAGGACTGTGTGCAGTTCTGGTCGCCCTGTTATATAGAAAATATTTTCAAGTTTGAAAGAGTTCAAAGAGATTTGTCAGGATGTTGCTGGGAATGGAGTGTTTGAATTATAAGGACAGGCTCAACAGCCTCGAACATTTCCTACTGTAGCATAAGAGGTTGAGACGTAACCTTGTGGAGGTTTATAATATCATGAGAGGTTTCGATAATGTTAAATGGTAGGTGTCTTTTCCCTCGACTGGGGGATTGTTTTACGATAAGAGGAGGAAGTTTCTTAAAAGAAATAGCGTCATAGAGCTGCATAGCATAGAAACAGACCCATTGGTCCAACGTGTCCATGCCAGCCAGATAGCCAAAATTATTCTCCTTCTATTTGCTGGCATATGGTCAATTTCCATTTAAACCCTTCCCATTCATCTGTCCATCCAGATGCCTGTTGAATGTTGTAATTGTGCCAGCCTCAATACCTTCCTCTGGCAGCTCATTACACACGGACCATCCTCTACATGAAGATGTTGCCCATGAGAGCCCATTTTTGTCTTTCCCATCCAACCTTAAACCTCTGCCATCTAGTTTTTGACTGCACTACCCTAGGGAAAAGACCTTGACTATTCACTTTATCCGTTGCACCCATGATTTTACTAACCTCTAACGTTTACTAACCTCATCCTCTGATTCTCCAGGGAAAATAGGCTCAGCCTATTCAGCCTCTCCCTGTACCTCAAACCCTCCAACCATGGCAAATTCAGTGTAAACCCTTCGTGAACCCTTTCAAATTTGACAACATCCTTCCTGCAGAGCAGGGAGATCAGATTTGCAAACAATATTCCAAAAGTGGTCGAACCAATGTCTTGTACAGTCGCAATTATGTCTCCTAACGCATATACACAATGCACTGACCAATAACATATCAAATACTTTCTTCACTGTCCTATCTACCTGCAAATCCACATTCAAAGAACTATAAACCTGTACTCTGAGGTCACTTTGTTCAGCAACACTCCCCAGGACTTTATCTGTAAGTGTATAAGTCCTGCCTTGATATGCCTTTCCAATATGCATCATCTCACATTTATCTAAATTAAACTCTGTCTGCCACTCCTCGGTCCATTGGCCCATCTGATTAAGTTCCCGCCGTAATCTGAGGTAACCTTCTTTACTGGCCACTATACCTCCAATTTTGGTGTCATCTGCAAACGTACTAACTGTCCTATGTTCATATCGAAATCATTTATATAAATGACGAAAAGTAGCGGGCCCAGCACCGATCCTTGTAGCACTCCACTAGTTACAGGCGTCCAGTCTGCAAAACAACCCTCCACCACCACCCTCTGTCCTCTACCTTTGAGCCAGTTCTCTATCCAACTGGGTAATTCTCCCTGTATTCCATGTGATCTAACCTTGCTAACCAGTCTCCATGGGGAACTGTGTCGAATGCCTAACTGAAGTCCATATAGATCACATCCAGCGTTCTGCCTTCATCAATCCTCTCCGTTACTTCTCAACAAAAACAATCAAATTAGTGAAACATTATTATCCACGCACGTTCCCATTTCACTATCCAGATAAAGGGCTATTGCCCAGAACGTCAATTTTCATGCTCATCAGATGCTGCCTGACCTGCTGTGCTTTTCCAGTACCACTCTGATCTAGACTCTGATCTGTTGCATCTGCAGTCCTCACTTTTGCCGATCCCTAATCAGTCCTTGCCTATCCAAATGCATGTAAATCCTGTAGCTCATAATTCCCTCCAACGCCGTGCCCACCACCTATGTCAGGCTCCCCAGTCTATAGTTCTTGGCTTTTTCTTTCCATTTTGTTTAATAGCAAAACTTTAAACAATCTCATGACTTCCAGCATCTCACCTGTGGCTATTGATGATGACAACATCTCAGCAAGGGACCCAGCAATTACTTCCTTAGCTTCCTACAAATTTCTTGGGTCCACCTCATCAGGACCTGTGAGGTGATTCATGTTTTACACAGTATGTGGTTCGTGTAGGGAGTGAACTTCCTGAGGAAGTGATGGATTGTGGGTAAAGTTATAGCATTTAAAACGCATTCCGTTAAGTACAAGAATAAGAGGACATTTGGACAAATCTGGGCCAAGCGCAGGCAGGTGGGACTAGTTTAGCTTGGGATTATGGTCAACATGGACTGTATAGGCCGATAGGCCTGTTTGCAAATACCCTATACAACTCGATGAGTCTATGCGTGTTCGTGTGTCCAAGTATGTATCTGCATATTTCTGTTCGTGTTTGTCTTTTCCTATTTGTCTATATTTGTCTCTGTTAACCTCTGTTTGCATGTCTATCTCTCTGTGCTTGTTACAGGTGTTCCTGCATTAGTGTGTGGATCTCTGTCTCTGCATCTCTGTGCAATGGGAACTCTTCTCGTTTTTGGTGTGAATCACTGAAACGGGGTCAAAACCATTTTCCCTTCCTCTCCCTTTCCCTCTTTTCTTTAAAGTGATACAAGCCCACACTGGTCTGGTTTAGGTCTTTTCAATGCATTCTCACATATAAGGTTACTTGTAAGAGTAAAACATTAAAAATTCCAAATTACAGGAAGTGCATTAAAATTAATCTCATCGCCATGGAAAGTGGCTCACTCGGAATTGCTTGTATATAATTGCAATGGAAATATGCTTTAACGTGTACACTGTATTGGAAATACTACCCAGTGACAAACCATTTCCACATTGCAGACGGAGCACAGACATTTCTCCACATGAACATGTTCCATTCTGAGGGCCTCAGTACAATGACAATCCTCTCCAAACCAACCTAATGTGTGAGTGTGTGTGTGTGTGTGTGTCTGTGTGTGTGTGTCTGTGTGTGTGTGTCTGTGTGTGTGTGTTTGGTGCAATCAAAATTCAGGTTGTATTGTGCTGCGAGCTGCTGCCCTCCCTCTCTCCCTCCCAGACTGAATCCCTGATCGTTTACACACTTCAGCACCACGATTACAGTGGCGTGGGGGTGGGGGATCTGGGTGGGGGTGCAACAGAGATTGAAACAAGAGAAATCTCAGCAGCTCTGGAAGCATCTTTGGACAAAAATAAAAGTTGACGTTTTGGATTGAGTGATCCTTACTCAGAACTCATATCGGGGGATATTATATCACTTTAAACATCACAGAGACTGCCAGACCCGCCCCACACAGATACACACACGAATACAGACACATAGAAGCACTCACTATACATTGACAGTAATACAGACCTGGAGAGTGTGTCAATATTTCACTCGCTCTGTTTGGTGTGTGTCAGTATTTTTGAGTGGAGTGTGACTGTAGGACAATTTCAATATTTGCAGACACCAAACCTGAAAGAATTGTAAAATTTTTGAGGACGGTGTGGAAATCCAACAGGAAAGTTATATGTTGGTGCAGTGTTCAGGTGTATGGCAGATGAGGATCAATGCAGCGCAGTGTGAGGTGATGCTCTTGAGTAGGAAGGACATTGAAAGACAATATAAAACAGTTTGTACCGTTATAAAGGAGGTTCAGGAACAAAGGTCCAGGGTGTATATGAGAACAGGTTATTGAAGATGTCAGGACAAGTGGGGAAAGCAGGAAATCTGAGCTGTTTACAGGGGATGTATAGCAGGGAGTCTCCGTGCTCCCTTCCTGGGATGGGATGGAGACGATGTGATGTGAGTCCACCCTCCGGCCCACCGAGACCTTGGGGATTCCATTTGTACCAGCTCAACACAAAAGGGAGATGGCATCAGGGTCACGGCTTCTCAATTGTGCCGGGGGGAAACGGAGGTGCCATTAGGTTTAAAGTGAGAATTGCCCTTCACTGAACATTGCTCCTTACTCGGTTTTTAGGACGTGGATGTTTCAGAATCTCCACACGAGGCATCCCAGTCCTCTCCGGCTCGTACCAGTCTCTTCCCAACATGGCAGGGGGAGGGGGAATATGAGTGAAGCGATATCGGGCACTCCATCACTCGGCTTGACCCTTACTGTCCTATGACAAGCTTTATCTCCTGGAATGGGAGAAAGGGAGGGACGGAGGGAGGGAGGGTGAGAGTGGGTACCTCTGCTGTTAGTGCTGGTGTAGATGGGGGGAGATATGGTGAGGTGTCTGGAGGGAGTCAGTCCACAGTGTCGTATCCATGCAATGTTATTAGTATGTGTGTATGTGTGTGTGTGTGTGGGGGAGGGGGGGGGATAAAGGGAAGAGAGAGAGAGGGAAGGTGCTGCAAGCAGCAATGAGAGTGGTGGAGCATGTACGTTGTTCTGGGTCGCTGCTGCAACAGATATACAGTGAGTGTGAGGGAGCAAAGAGAATACGGTGACCCTTATCCTGACAGAGCCGGGAAGGTTATTGATGCTTCTCCTGTATTGCTGGACATTTCTTCAGATCGCAGATACTGCACTGAGCTGGGTGGGAACCTCAGACAATGCTCAGTGAGTCGGATAGTGTGACCCTTACTGGGAAGAGAATGGTCTCCCTCTGTGCTACCCCATTCACCAGGACCTCCGTGCCCCTGTCGACAAACTGTGGTGTAATTGCCCCTTATCTGCCATGCTCGGGGTAAACTACACAAACCAGCTCCGACATCAAAAAAGCTCAACTGTGCGCCCACCGACCTTTTAAAGATGGCCCCAGTGCCAGGGATCACGGAATACCCAGAGGCATCAGTGCGATGGTGAGTACCTCCAGCCGTGATGGGTGGGGGAATAGGGCTGGCATTGAATGAGAGGGACACCATGGGGTGGGGTAGGTAGTTAATGAGGTGAGTTCGATAAGGTAGCACTAGGAAAGTAGCACGACCTTGTGCAGATAATCCCTCTGTCACACTCACTGAAAATGACACTGAGATAAATTATGGTTCGATCCAGCCCAATGAGACGAAGACACCGTTGGGCCCAATCCCAGTTATAACGCTGCATCTGCTTGATCAATGCTCTCCATCACAGAGAAGGAGCTCACCGTCACCTTCCCCTTGGGTAATATGGCAGGGCAGGAGACTGAGCTATCAGTGGGGAAGCACTTTGAGACACATAATCATAATTCTATTAGTTTTAAAATAGAGATGGAAAAGGATGAACTGGGTCTAAAAGGTAACGCTCTAAATCGGAGGAAGGCCAATTTTGATGATATTAGCAAGAACTTCCAAACTGGATTGGAACAGATATTCGCAGTTACGGGGCATGCTGAGAAGAGGGAAGCCTTCAAAAAGGAAATGTCAAAATCACAGAGACAGTCTGTCCCTGTTAGGGTGAAGGGTAAGGCTGATAGGTGTAAGGAATGCTGGAGGACGGGAGAAATTGAGTGTCTGGTCACGGATAAGAGGGAAGCATATGTCAGGTAGAGAGAGCAGGAGTCAAGGATTTTTTCAGTACTCATTCACGGGTTGAGGGTATCACTGGTTGGGCCTGCATTCATTACCCAACACTAATTGCCCAGAGGGCAGTTACGAGTCACATTTCAACTCTCCCTCCCACTCTGCCGAGGACATGGAGGTCCTAGGCCTCCTTCACCGCCGCTCCCTCACCACCAGACGCATGGAGGAAGAACGCCTCATCTTCCGCCTCGGAACACTTCAACCCCAGGGCATAATTGAGGACTTCAACAGTTTCCTCATTTCGCATTCCCCCACCTCACCCCAGTTCCAAACTTCCAGCTCAGCACTGTTTCCGTGACTTGTCATGACTTGTCCGACCTGCCTATCTTCTTTTCCACCTATCCACTCCACACTCCCCCCGCCCCCGACCTATTTCCTTCATCCCCTCCCCCACTCACCTATTGTACTCTATGCTACTTTCTTCCCACCACCACTCTCCTCTCGCTTATCTCTCCACGCTTCAGGCTCTCTGCCTTTATTCCTGATGAAGGGCTTTTGCTGCTCCTCGGATGCTGCCTGAACTGCTGTGCTCTTCCAGCACCACTAATCCAGTTACGAGTCACGCACATGGTTGTCGGTCTGGAGTTACATGTAACCCAGGCCTGGTAAGGAGGCAGTTTGCTTCCTTCAAGACCATAAGAGAACCTGATGGGTTTTCCAAAAATCATCGTCATTTGGCTCTTACTTCCAGATTTAAAGTGACTGTTAAGAAGGGTCTAAAGCCAGTAGGAGTATACATAAGATGAAAATTCAGAGGCCACAAAGGGGACATGAGATAGTTCTGGCAAATAGGGTTAAGGAGAATCCAAAGGGACTCTACACATACATTAAGGACAAAAGAATAACTCAGGAGGGTTTTGGACCACTTAAAGATCAGCAAGGTTGCCGATGTGCAAAACCGCAGGAGATGGAGGCGATACTAAACAAGCGTCGTGCGTCAGTATTGACTGTGCAGAAGGATATGCAAGCTAAAGAAGTTTGGAAATAAACCGCGACATGTTGAAAAGTGCCTGTATTACAGAGAAGGAGATGCTGGAGTTCGTAAACCCGTAAAAGTGGGAAAATCTTCAGGACCTGATCAGATGTACCCGAGAACTCTGTGGAAGCGAGTGAAGTGATTGCTGGGCCCCTTGCTGAGATATTTGTATCGTCAATTGTCACAGATGAGGTACCGGAAGATAGGAGGCTTGCGAATTTGGTGCGATTATTGACAACATTTAAGAAGGATGGTAAGGAAAAGCTAGTGAGCCAGACTTCAGTGGAGGGCAAGCTGTTGATAAGGATTATGAGGCACAAGGTTTGCATGGATTTTGAAAAGCAAGGACTGATAAGTGATAGGCCACATGGATCGAAGCATGGAAAGTTGAGTCTCACTAAATTGACTGGGTATGTTTGAAGAAGTGACTAAGAGGATTCATTGCGGCAGAGGTGTATATTGTTGGTATGGACTTCAGTAAGGCATTTGCCAACTTCCTGCATGGTAGATTGGTTAACAAGTTTAGTTCATCTGGAATACAGGGAGAACTAGCTATATGTATACAGAATTAGCCCGAAGTCAGGAGACAGAAGGTGGTGGTAAAGGATTGTTTTTCGAAAAGGAGGGTTGTTACCATTGGTGTGCTGCAAGGGTTAGTGCTGGCTCCACTGCTTTTCACTATTCACATAAATCATTTGGATGTGATCATTGCAGCAATAGTTGCTACGTTTGCAGATGAAACCCAAAATGATGGTGCAGTGGACAGCAAAGAAGGTTTACCTCAGAGTACAATGGAATCTTGGTCAGATGGGCAGATGGGCTGACAATTGGCAGGTGGTTTTTAATCGAGACAAATGGGAGGTGCTGCATTTTGGAAATGCAAATCAGGGCAGGACATGTACACTTCATGCTAACGTCCTGGGGAGTGTTGCTAAACAAAGAGACCTTGGAATGCAGGTTCATAGTTTCTTTAAAGTAGAGTCGCAGTTAGGTAGGATAGTGAAGGAGGCATTTGGTATGTTTGCCTCTATTAGGCAGTGCTTTGACTATATGAATTAGGTGGTCATGTTGCTGCTGTACAGCACATTACTTTGGCCAATTTTGGTGTACTGCATTCAATTCTGGTCTCCTTCCTTTTGGAAATATATTGTAAAACTTGAAGGGAGTCAGTAAAGATTTACAAGGATGTTGCCAGGATTGGAGCTATAGTGAGAGTGCGAGTAGATTGGTATCTCACAAACTGGGATGATTGGGTTATTTTATTCCTGTAGCGTGAGGAGCATGTATAGTGTGCATAGCCAAGGTCTTTTTCCCCAAAACTAGAGGGCATGGATTTCCGATGAGAGGGAAAAGATTTAAAAATGACCTAAGGAGCAATTTTTTTTCCCACAGAGGGTGGTGCATGTGTGGAATGAGGAGGTGGTGGAGGCTTTTACAATTATAACGTCTAAATGATATTGGGATGGGTACATGAAGAGGAAGGGTTTACATCGACATTGGCCAAATGTGACTAGTTTAATTTGGGATATCCCATCAGCATGGACGACTTAGACTGAAGCCTCTTATTCCATGCTGTACATTTCCGAGACTCTGACTCTATCTGACCTTGCACCAATATCGTATTAATTCATCATTCCCGGACATACTAACCTATGTTGCTAGATATGATCGAAATGTCTTCATTTCAGCATTCTGAAACCTGCAAACGCATCCTTCCATAACACTGACTCACAGTCTCTCTCCCTCTGTCTATTTCCCAAATCCCTCCCATTTGTTGATGTTTAAACTGCTTCCCCGCCATCTAGTTTTAATTGTCCAGTTTCAATGTGAAGAACTGTCCTATATCTTTTCCTGCCTTTGAATGTTGCTCACTCAAGAGCATCAGCTTCCAACACTAAGAAGCTTAGAAACAGTGTTCAAAAAAGCATTGCTTGCGTTTTCTTTGACTTCCCAGTATCCTGCCCTGTGCTCCAAGTTGGATAACGGGGTTTTAACAGTTTCGATGCACACCTTTGTAACTTGCTCTGTGCCTATTCATTGAACGCCTCTGTTAATCTCTCTCTGCTGCTCATGTGCTCAGTACCATGAGGAATCCTCACAACTGTTAGTGATTCAGACCAGGCTTCTCATTTGCCTTTGACTGACATTTGACTTAACTCTAGTTTTTGTATGTTCGTGGAAATGCTGGGGATGGTTTCCTAGAGGCTGTGTTTTAAGCTGCTGTGGAAATTCAGGAAGACCAGAGGCTTTGGTGATCCAACTCTGGATGAAACATGGTGACTGTAGTTACAGCATCTGGATCTGCAACATGACTAACAAATGGAGCAGAGGCTGCAGAGAGGGGAATCTCTGCAAAATGGAATGAGGGAATTACATTCAGATCAGCCATGGTTTTGAAGAATGTTGGAGCAGGATTGAATGGCTCGTTCATGCAACTTATTCAGATGTTTCTGTTGGTATCAAGCCTAATTCCTCTTCTCTCCCAGTGTCTCACAGTGGTGGGTAGTGAGTCACCTCCTCCTGTTCCTGGGGAACAGAAATATGGGCCTCACTAGCCTCCAGAGTTCCCTGTATCCCAGTATCGAGCAGTTGAGTTACTGCCTCCATTTCCTGTGTCCCAGTATCGAGCAGTTGAGTGACTCCTCCTGTGCCTGTGTCCCAGTCTCGAACAGTTGAAAGACTGCCTCCTGTTCCTCTGTCCCAGTCTCGAGCAGTTGAGTGACTACCTCCTATTTCTCCCTGTTCCTGAGCAGCAGTTTCAATGCTCTGAATTATGTCACAAGGTTAAGAAAGGACTTGATAACAGGGAATTTCAAATTTGGAGCAGCATTACACAAAGGTATCTAGAAACGTCTCCACCAAATATTATATGCAGCTCGTCTGTTATTGTATTCCTGTCTCCTTTTATAAACAGGGTGAATCATATACAACAGTACAGTGTTCCGACAATACTCCCATATATAGGGAAGACAGATTAAAAAGATTGAAAGATTTATGATCTATCCCTCAGCAACTCTCATTCATTCCATCCAAACCAAGTAAATGTGCCCTTTTATTGTGTTATATAAAATGATGTAAGGAACTGGTTAACTGAACCTGTTTGTTTGGTGACTGTGATTAATGTCAGTCTCCATGGATTCTAATTATCCCAGTGGAGAGTTTCCATCTTTTAATGATGAAAGGGATCGATTCAATATGTTATCCCATGGTATGGGCGGGAGCATCACCGATAGCACTAAGAGGGATCCACTGCTCCAGAGAGAGAGAGAGATCAGAAACTGAGAATATTAGATTGGATAATTCCAACAGTGGATCAGAATCTGAGAACAATAGACTGGAAAGTTCCAACAATGGATCAGAATCTGAGAACAATAGATTGGAATGTTCCAACAATGGACAGGGGTTTATCCTATTATGTTTGGATTTTTTCTACATATTCTTGGTGGCCGTTATCATTACGGATCAAATATGTACTTTACATTATTCAATGCTTTTATTATCCTATCCTGGCTATTGTTGGTGTCCCTGGTCAGTTTCACTGTCGATATATTATTTGCATTAACTATGTGCGACTTGATTACTGTTCTTTTCATTTACACTACTCTGTAAGTATTCACGCTCCATACCACAACAACAACAGTGAACTTGTTCATTCTTTCTCGCCATCTTTAGTTCTGGCACTGGGCCTTTTTGGTTGACCTACTCACTTTCAGGTATGAACCAGGATGCATTGCATCACTGCCCTTGCTATTTAAATATTGAGAGCTTGGAGGTCACTGTCTTCTGTTCTGGATGCCAACTCCATTTCCTTCCTCTGACTCCATCTCATCCCTGGCCAATAACTGAGGCTGAAACAGACGAGTCACAACTACGGTGATCCCTTTGGCCACAAACTGATTACTGACACCATATCCTGACGATTCCTAATTTTAATTATTGACAACTGCAGAATATACTTCACTGGTTCATCCCATCTGCTGTTTGAACCTTCAGCTATGAAAGACAGTCTTAATAAAGCCAAAAACCTGCTGCTGCTTAACCAAATCTGAGTCGGTATTCCATGGCTTGTATCTAAATGCAACCAAAATCCCATCATTCCTGTACGGATTGCTTTATATTGTTGTTGCGTCTGGCAATGTCTTTACGTTAATATTCACAAGCACATCGTCACCTCTGTCTATGACACGGTCCTCAGTCTCCCTCTGTTAATGCCACAAAGCCCTGTCAGTTGTTCACATTTAAACTGATTTCCTCTATGTCTATTCTCTCTCAAATAATAATTTTCATATCTACTGCCACCAACACACACAGACACACACACAGACACACACACACACACAATCTCTTATCTCATATTTCGGCAATGGAGGTGCAGAGCCATACATGTGTGGGAGTCTAATTACTGTCACTTACTGCATGGGTTACACATCTTCCCGTGCAAGACATTTCTGTAGTGCAAGTATAGTAGCAATATACTGGCAAAGGTTTGCAATGGGCCCCATGTCCAAGTAGTCCAGTTTATAGAGTAGTCCGCTAGCGTGGTCTGCACAGCTCTCCATTCTGGCTAGTCCCTTGTCCCAGTTTATGGTGTCTTGGATGGTTCTGTGAGGCAGTTTCACAAGTTGATGTAACTAACCATTTCAACTGATCTGGCAATAATTTTATTGAATGCTCCCATTCTTGTGATTGGACCCACCATTGTCTCACTTCTCCAGTTACTCCCACTCCCTCGTCTCCTTATCCATATTTTCACAACATGTTATCAGTTAATTAATTGTTTGTTTTTCTCGACCTTTCCCTGGTGTTGTTTTTTTCACTCCCGAGTGTATCGAGTGCTGGCATTGTGAAGCTCAGAAACAATGCAATGGTATGTGGCAGGCTGTTGCTCCAAGTTGGAAAGAGGGTTCCAGCAGCTTTAAGACACATCTTTGAAACTTGGTCTGTGCCTGACCTCTGAAGGCCTGTGTTTGTCCCTCTCAGTTGATTGTGTAGACCATAACATGAGGAAACCCCTCGAGTATTATTGTCAAGGAACAGGAGCTGAGGGGTGTCTGACTGCCTCCTGTCATGGAAAGGTTAGTGGAGGTGATGGAGGTGGTTTACTGGAGGTTGTGCTGTGAGCTGCCTGAGACATTCAGGGAGACCTGAGGATTTAGTGAACCAACTCTGGATGGAGCATGGGGACTGTAGTTGCAGCATCTGGGTACGCAACATGAACAACAAATGGAGCAGAGGCTGCAGAGAGGGGGAGCTCTGAAGCCACAGAGTGTTTGTGGGGAAAGGGATCTGCCAAACCTGCCTGTGTTTTAACGAGGAGACACATATCTTTTCCCTCTCCCATGGGAAAGATACACCCATGCAAATTCACCCTCGACTTCTCGCACACAAACACATTCCCCCACTCTCACATGCACACACACTCTCCCCTCTCTCACATGCACGCATACCCTTTCTCTCCCTCCCAAAGACACACATACTCCCCCTCACTCTCTCACAAACACACACACTCTCGCTCCCTCCCACAGACATTCACCTTGTTTTCAATCACACACACGCACGTGCGCGCAAACACACACACACAAACACATCTAATATGTAAGATGAGTTTTCATTTGCCGGTTTGTATTTCCAGATGCATTATATTTTCTCAAAAAAAATACAATTTGTAGACAGTCAGTCAATACGATATTTTATTAACTCCTACTTTGGAAATAAACCTAGTCTGACTCCAAGTGAAGACATATACAGACTCCAAACAAGACCACATGCTAAAATACGATGTCTGACTGGAGGGGTCACCTCCTTTACATCGATAATACCTGAAAGTATCTCCAGGCAGGACTTGAAAGGAACTCTGGATATGCATATTCATCAATCAAAATCTGCATCTCCATTCTAACCGATTAAAGATTTAGCAGCCATCTTAGATGTAATCAATTCATGTGCATGTGTTGTACAAGCCTTTCATCTTTTGTGGGCGGCACGGTGGCACAATGGTTAGCACTGTTGCCTCACAGCGCCAGAGATCCGGGTTCAATTCCCGCCTCAGGCGACTGACTGTGTGGAGTTTGCACGTTCTCCCCGTGTCTGCGTGGGTTTCCTCCGGGTGCTCCGGTTTCCTCCCACAGTCACAAAGATGTGCAGGGTCAGGTGAATTGGCCATGCTAAATTACCCGTAGTGTTAGGTAAGGGGTAAATGTAGGGGTATGGGTGGGTTCGCTTCGGCGGGTCGGTGTGGACTTGTTGGGCCGAAGGGCCTGTTTCCACACGGTAATGTAATCTGTAATCTTTTCCTTTTAAATTTTGTGCCTAAGGTCTTTTCTCTCTAACACCTGACGAAGGAGCAGGACAATGAAAGTTTGTGTTTTCAAATTAACCCGTCAGACTATAACCTGGTGCCATATGATTATTGACCTTACTCAACCCAGTCCAAAGCTAGCACCTCCATCTCATGGTTTTTTATTGGTTAGCCAATTTTCTCTCCAAGCAAATAAATTGTCCTAACCCCGTGTGCTCTTGTCTTGCATATTAATCTTTCGACAAGCATGGCCTTCTTGAAGTCCAGATATAGTACATCTTTCAGATCCCCGTTATTCAACTTGTTTGTCACACGCTTTAATTAAAACAAGTTATGAAAATCATTCAAACATGATTTATCCTTAATACAATCATGTCGACTTTGATGGGTTGTGGTTTGACTTTCAAAGTCTCCTGTTGTTAATTCCTTAATAACAGATTGGAACAATTTATCTTCAATCGTTTGCTCATAACTTTTCATTCCCGATTGAAGTTGGTTATTCTAAGCTCTTCCTTTTCCATAACCTCGACAGTCCGTTTCAATTCCTGTGAAATAGGCAAGAGGCTGTGAAAGATCAGCTCCAATTGCTGTGTAAGAGGCATGGGTGGCTGATTGGACTCATTCTGTTCCTGTTTTACACACACGATGGGCTGAATGTCCTCCTGGTGTTCCTACAGTATAGCTTCAATGTCTTGCATGTCCTGCGCCTGTTCCTGACCAAGCTGCTTAAGATATCATTGTCCTTATCCTGTTCCACAATGACAAGTATGGGGACTTATGGAATCTCCCTGCTGTTATGCCACATTTCGAGTGTTGAATTGTGCAGGCAGGTTGCGTTGCCCACAGTGGGTAGCTCAGTGGTTAGCACTGCTGCCTCCCAGCACCAGAGATCTGGGTTCAATTTCAGTCTCGGGCCACTGTTTGTGTGGAGTTTGCGCATTTTCCCTGTACATGCAAGGGTGTCCTGTATTGCAGTTTCCTCCCACAGTCCCAAAATTTGCCAGTTCGGTGCATGAGTCATGGGAAATGCTAGGTTGCAGAGATTGGGTTGGGAACGGGGTTGGAGAGTGGGGTTTGTATGGGATGGCCTTCAGAGGATCAGCGTGGAGTCGATGGGTCAAATGGTCTGCTTCCACACTGTAGGGATTCTATGATTGACACCTTCATTGCAGGAATCAGTTGAGGGAATAATATCTGAGTTAATACCAATACCCTTTCTTAGTGAGGAGATTAAATCTGTGCACATTACTCCAGAAGTGATCTCACTAAGACCCTGTACAGCAGCAGCCACACTTTACCAGCTTGTTGTAAGGTTTCCACTCAGGTTAGAGCAGGCTCAGCTGTCACGGGAATGCACAATTTTGTTGAAAATGAATGGTGTGCTGACCTTCATTTCAGGATGATTTGAGTCCAGGAGTAAGGGCGCCTTACTGAAGCTGTACAGGCCCTTGGTGAGACCCCATCTTGAACATTGTGCATATTGTGTGCAGTTTTGGTCTCCATACCTAATAAAGGGAGAGCAGCGAAGGATGACCAGACTGGTCTCTGGGATGACAGGCTTGTTGTGGGGACAGTGTTTGGGGCGATTGTGCCTGTATTCCATGAGGTTTAGGAAAATGGGTGAACTATATAAAACTCTGACATGGCGAAACAGATTGGAAGCAGGGATGATAATTCCCCTGGGTGGGATGTCCAAAACACGGGCTCACAGTGTTGGGTACAGACAGGCCAAAGTGAGTTGAGATGAGACTAAATGTCTGCACTCAGAGACTATTGAACTTGGGGAATTATTTCCCTGATCAGGCTGAGAAAACTAAGGTAATGCATATAAATAAGGATTTCAAGGCACAGAAGGGATGGGGAGAGTGCAGGAGTTTGGTGTGGAGATATAGAATCAGCAATAATTACAGACAGTTATCCAATAATGAGGCAGCTGTATTCCTGTGGAACACCGTATTATAGAAAACGGTGCAATATAAATAATGGGGCCAATGGGAAAAAGAGGCTTCGGTGCGAACCCTCAAAATTACCAGTAAAAATCAAAACAAAAATAAAAGCCTAACACAAACAATAGCACAGGCTACATAAATCTTTAAACTGTATATTGTAATGAGTTAGTGCAGTAAATGCCACATTTTAACACTACAGTCACTGACTACAGCACTGTACCTTTCACCAAGATCTTCACCAGAAATCGCACGGGCTGACTGACCACGTGATGCCAATACGGAATTCCAGTTCTCTCCAAAATGTTCCCCTCCCGGTTTGAAATAAAGTTCCCTCTAAATGTAGACTACAAATCCCACATTCAGGCACAGTTTCAAGGCTTGTAGAGCGGATTACATTGCTGTTTTATCTGAACACACTGAGGGTGCATTTGGCAGACAGAGGGATCCTGAGGCTGGGATTTGCTGTTCAGCTGATGCCAGAGACGGATTCACATAACAGTGAACGGGAACTCGCTTAGTAAAGAAAGGGGCTCAATTCACTAATTGTGTTGCAGCGAAATTGCGTTTAATAAATACACCTTATTGGATAACTGCCAGTATATTGAATGGAGGATCAAAATTTATGGACCAACGCGAATACAGTAGTTCCTATTTTATGTGTTCTGATGTTTAAACATATTAAAGGATATGAACACTGTGTGGGGAAAACTGAATTGAGGAGATTTTCACCATGAACTAGAATGGAGGATGCTCAGTGTGTTGAATGACCTACTCTTTTCCCGATGTTTCTGTGCAATCTGTGGGAAAGCTCTGTAAATGTTGCAACCAGCTCTCAGATGTTAGGAAGGAGGTCTCTGCAGGGTCAATAGGATAGTATTTCCTGTTCCAATACTGAGGCTGGTGCGGGGTGGTCTGTACGGTTTTATTCTTTAAGACCTCGGAGCAGTTTGATACAGTAGACTGTCTTGCTTGGCCGTTTCCGAGACCATTGAAGAGTTTTTCACATATCTGTGTGTCTGGAGTCACTGTTAGGGCAGACCAGAAAAGCACCCGAGATTCAATTCCTGAAAGTACATTGAGGAAGGAAATTGGTATTTACAATCGACATTGGCTTCAAGGTCACTATTAATGACTCCAGGTTTTACATCTCGATATTTTATTAATTGTAACTTCCACCAGCTGCCAGAGTATTAGCCTGGTCTGGATTAGTAATCCAGTGATATTTCCACAACAGCACCATCTCCACATGGGGACCTATCTGAAACCACACTGAGCAGGTTATTTCTGTGCTGCTTCACAGCTCTGTCAAATAGAACTCCCACCAATGTGACTATCGCGACGGGACTCAGGGCGTAGTAAATGGTCAGACTGTAGTTATTCTCTTGATATGGGACTGGACATCGCTGAGTAATTTTCCACATTGTCAGGGAGATATCAGAGTTGGTGCTGGAATGAAACAGCTTCCCCAGGGACACGGCTTGTTGTGCAGCACAAGTCTTCAGTTCTATTGCAGGAATGGGGTCAGGGCCTTTGTCGTATCTACTGTGTTCAGCTGTTTCTTCATGTCACGTGCAGTGAATCAGATCGACTAATGGGTTGTCATCAGGTTCAGGTACAATGGTTCCGACCCTATCATGTTCACCGAAACTCGCCGCTGAACCATAGATCAGCTTGATGGTAATGGTAGGCTGAGGGATTATCCTGGGGAAAATGTTACAGATTGTAGTCGAATACAATTCTGCTGCTGCTGTATTCTACCGCACCACATGAATGCCCCACTTTGAGCTCCAATGTGTTCAATTCAATTCAACTGACTATCCCCCAGTTCACACCAAGACCCATTCACCCATCATCTCTGTATTCAGTGTCTTAACCTGGTTTCTGATGTGATAACACTTCCATTGTCCTATTCGGATTCTGCTGAAGGTCTCTCTCTGGTGTCGCGCCTCCAATTTGTTACTTTACTCAAACCCCTTAACATATGCATCTGAATCTTTTCCATTCCCCTAATGCCATCTTCTGTGTTTGATGTGAATGTGTTCCCCTCTGTTTCTCTAGCTGAGCATGATTAAGAGCTCTGCAGTGTCAGTGATGCCAGCCTTATGCAGTTTCGGATCAAGGAATTTGTACACCTTGCATTATCGGTCACTTCCCAGTGCATTCCGTGTGAGACAGAGCGTTTGAGCAGCTTTAACACACGTCTATGGAACTTGTTCAAAAATAGAAATTGCTGACGAAACTCAGCAGGTCTGGCAGCATCTTGTGGAGTAAAAACAGAGTTAATCTTTCAGGACCAGTGACCCTTCTACAAAGCTCCCATTTTCTCCAGCAATTTTGGATTTTCATTTCCAGTATCCATAGTTATTTGTTTAATTGAAAACTTGTTCTGAGCCTATTCATTTCTAGAGAAACTCAACAGTCTGGCATCATCTGCAGAGACGGAGAAACAGAGTTAGCGTTTCAAGTCCAGTATGACACTTCTTCAGAACTGAAAAGGATTGGAAAATGAGCTTTATAATCCCTTGACAGATCTGTGGAGTGGGTTGACGGGTAAAAGAGGGTGTGGCAAAAGATAAACATACTTTTAGTAGTGGTGAACAAGATCATGTGAAATAGCTTTATATTAAGATGTGAATGGGGAAAAGGGGTTCTCTCGATTGAGTGAAAGATAAAGAAGATGCAACCACACAAGATCATCGGGAGGCCAGGAGGGAGATTGTACGGAAACTGGAGAACAGTTATAATGGGGTCAGACTGTGAAGTTATGAAATTGTACATTAACTCCTAAAGGCTGTAACGTACGAAAGTGTAAAGTGAGTTGTTACTCGAGCTTGGGTTGTGCTGCCTTGGAACATTGCAGCAGCCCAGGGCTGAAATGTTAGTATGAGAGCAAGGTAAGTTATTGAAATTGGAAGCAATGAGAAGATCAGGGTTATTTCTACAGACAGAGTGGGTGTGTTCCTCAAAACAATCTCTCTTTGGTCTCGCAATATAAAGAGACTGCATTATGAGCAGCAATAACAGGAGATCAGATTGAAAGTTTACAAGTGAAATGCTGCTTCACCTGGAAGCGATGTTTGGGGCCTTGCACAGTGAGGAGGGAAGAGGTGAATGGACAAGTGTTGCAGCTTCTGTAATTGCATGGGATGGTGCAATTGGGGAGTGGGGAAACGTTCAGGGTGATGGACGGTGATACAGAGGGAACGGTCGCTGTGAAATACTGACAGTGGGCGGGAGGGGAAGATGTATTTGATGATGCTGTCCTGCTGGAGATGGTGGAAATGGCGTAAGATGAATATGTGAATGTGGATTTTAGTGCAGGAGGAAGTGTGGACAAGGAGGAATCTATCATTGTTCTGGGATGGAGGGGACGAATTGAGGGCAACACTGTGGGAGATAGGACAGTCATAGCTGAAGGCCCTGTCCACAAGAGTTCGGGGATTTCTGGTTTGATGGAAAAGGAGGTCACGTTAGACGCAGCTCACACAAAGGTGGCATCGTCAAACAGAAACAACAGAGATGCAGAAACTTGGAGACTGGAGTCAGCCTCCGCTGATCTTTTGTTCAGCCATATGCAGAAGTTCCCCCTGAATGATTGAAAAGAACCAGGCATCTAATTTGAGGATTTCTGCCTCACATCTGGTCTGAAGCGGAATGTGAAAATAGACCCAGAGGAAGGCCAGTGAGTATACGTGAGCAGACATTCAAACAGATATCCCAAACCGTTCAGTAATTTTCGTTTCTGTTCAAAAGAAGAACTCGATAATAAGATGAAGCACCCATGGTTGACAAAGGCTCTCAAGGATACCATTGATGAGCATTAGTGGAGAGCGAGATTTAGGATATTTATTTCAGGGTCCAGAAGCAGATGCTAGGCATGAATTTCAGCTCTGCTTCCTGAATTCCCCCCAGAAACTGCTGCCATTGCTGCTCCATCCTCTTCCCTGCTCGTGTCCCCTTCGTGATTCCAGGTTCTCCCTCACAAGTTACAGAGTACAGTCTCTTACATTATGGTCCCTCCCCATTTCACCTGAAACTCTTTGATCAAGACTACCTACTCTGCAATAGCATCAAGCTGCGTTTAGTGCTGCCACTTTGCCTTTGGTCTCAGTGTGGCTCGGCCTCTCCATTCATGCGGTTTTACACTTCCCACACATCTCACTCGGAAAGTTTCCTTCTTTGAGTAAACCTTATTGAAAACACCTCTCCCCCTTTGCACTGATTTCACACTGTGATCCAAATTGCAAAAGGTATACTCTGACTTCATCTCAATCTGCTAAAGGCAACTGCACGCTGACCGTGTGGTATAAGAATTCCCCTTCTTACATGGTTCAGGCCAGTGATGCGCTTTCACTGTAGAGATCATCACCCCATTTGGACAAAGCAATTCAGGTGTTTGACCTCTTATTGGTACTCGTAACAGTTTCGTACTGCCTTAGTATTATAACATGGAGAAAAAACAAATCACAGTATGAAGCTTGGGGTGAATGTTATTTACCTGTCATTTGAATACTATTTCATATTTGCAGTGCTTATCTTTAAATGCTTGTTCGTAAAGTTAGTGTCAGATAGCGTGTCAGAGGTTGAGGGATGACATAGTAGAAGTTTATAAACTCATGAGATGTATGAATAGAGTGACCAGCCAAGGTCTTTTCCATGGGATGGGGGAGTTCAATCATAGAAGGCATAGGTTTAAGGTGAAAAGGGGAAGATTTGAAATGGACGAAGGGTCAATGTTTTCACACAGAGGGTGATGTGTGTATATGGAATGAGCTGTCAGAGGAAGAGTGGGAGATGCAACTACATCTACAACATTTAAAACTCATGAGGACAAACATATGAATGGGAAAAGTTTAGAGGCATATGGACAAAATGCAATCAGATGGGACTAGTTTAGTTTGGAAAACCTGGTCAGCATGGACAAGCTGGACCAAAGGGTCTGTTTGTGCACGATATGACTGTATGAATCTAGAAAGCGAGGAAAAGGGGAGAAAAGACATGATGTAGTAAATTGGCAAGAAATACAAAAACAAGCAGCATGAGCTTTTCCGAGCATATAAAAAAAGAGTGTGTGACCTTAGGTAGAAATTAAGTCAGGAAAGTATATTGAGGATAATTGGAGGGTGTGACTGAAGAATTGGCTGCAGGGAGCAGACAGATAATTTATAACCATGTTTTACATCTTTCCTCACAGGGGAAGGGACAGTAAATATTTCAATGATGTAAACAAAATGGTAATAGGAGGGAAGTTCCTGAACCGTGTCTAACAAAAGGAACAAGGATTTTTCTAACTGGTAACAGTAAAAGGAGACAAGCCAGCAGTAATTCACAGCTGGTTTTAAAAGAAATGGTCACAGCCTTGAGGTCATTGCTCCCTCTCTATCAGATACTAGTTCTGCTGTTTGTTAATATAAGCAGTAAGTGCGGTAGCTTGAATGGGTTGTCATCAGGTTTAGGTACACACGGTCCTGACCGTGGCAGGTTCACCCACATTCATCACTTAAGCGGAGATCGGCTTCATGGTAATGTTAGACTGAGAGATTATATTGTGGTTGAATATAATTCTGCTGCTGCTGCTGCTGCTACTACAGCTGCTATGGTGTGCAGCATCACATGAATGCCCAGATTGAGCTGCAATATCTGCAATACAATTCTGCTGCCTTTGCTCATTCGCACGGGGACCCGGTCACCCTTCTCCCCTGTACACAGTGCCCTATCCAGGTTTCTGATGTGGGAATGCTTCCTTTTTAAAAAATTCTCATCCTGTTTGGGTATCTTCAGGATGCCTTGCCTCCAATTTGTCGCATTCCTCAAAAGCATTTAACGTTTTCACCTCCGGTAATGCCATCTTTTGTTTAAAGCGACTGTGTTTTCCTGTTTCTCTCCATGACCATGATTAAAAGCTCTGTAGTGTCAGTGATGACAGCCTTATGTAGTTCCAGAACAAATGAATTTGTATACCTTGCATTATCATTCACTTCCCGGTGTATGGCGCTCCATGTTGGACAGGGCGTGTGAGCAGCTCTGGCACACATGTTTGAAACTTATTCAAAACCAGAAATTGCTGAAGACAGTTACAAGTCTGACAGCACCTGTGGAGTGAAAGCAGAGTTAATCTTTCGGGTTCTGTGACTGTTCCTCAAAGCACCCAGGAAGTCCAACAATTTTTGTTTTTGTTTCAGATTTCCTGTATCCAATGATCTTTGCTATATCGAAAATGTATTCTGTAACTTTTCATTTTTGAAGGAACTCAGGAGTCTGGCAACATCTGCAGAGACAGAGAAACAATGCTAATGTTTCAAGTCCAGTGCAAATCTTCTTCAGACGTGTAAAGGATTGGAAAGTGAGCTCTTTAGTATCTTGGCAGTGGTGGGAAAGAGTGTTTGGACGCCCAGTGTGAAAGACAAATGGGCTTGAAATTGTGGTGAAAGAGACACAGATATATAATGGGTGTAAAATAATGTGTAAATATTTAAAAAAATGATTTTCTCTGTTGAATTGAGCAAAACAAGACACGAACTTAGGGAGCCCAGGAGGGAGAGTGTACGGAAAATGGAGTACAGCCATAATGGGTTCAGGCTGTGAATTTATGGAATTGAATATTAACTCCTACAGACTGTAACGTACCAAAGTGTAAAGTGAGGTGTTACTCGAGCTTGGGTTGCGCTTCATTGGAACATTGCAGCAACCTGCATTTTCTTAGAATGCCTACAGTGTGGAAACAGGCCCTTCAGCCCAAGAGGTTTATACTGACCCTCCAAAGAGTATGCAAACCAATCCCATTCTCTACTCTAATACTATACACAGACCCTTGAATATTGCACCTAACATCAATATCGGCAGTTCAGCATGACCAGTTCACGTAACCTGCACAACTTTGAACTGTGACAGGAAACTCGAACCCCCAGAGGAAATCGAACCCAGTTCCCTGATGCTGTGAGGCAGCAGTGCAAACCACTGAGCCACCGTGCCATCCAGGACCGAACAATTATAAGGCCACAACTCTATACGAACAGAAATGAAGCCATTCGGACCATCAAGTCTGCTCCGCCATTCGATCACGACTGACAGATTTTCAGCCCCATTTTCCTGCTTCCTCTCAATAATCTTTGATCCCCTTGTCAATCAAAACTTGTCTGAGTCTGTTTTAAATATACTAAATAGAACATAGGACAGTACAGCACAGGACAGGCCCTTTGTGCCACGATGTTGTCCCGAGATTTAATCCTAATGTAAAATGTAGTAAGTTAACCTACGCACCCCTCAACTCACTGCTATCCATGTGCATGATCAACAGTCGCTTAAATGTCCCCAATGACTTTGCTTTCACCATCACAGCTGGCAATGCATTCCATGCATTCACAAATCTCTGCATAAAGAACCTACCTCTGACGTCTCCCTTTTACCTTCCTCCTAATATCTTCAAACTATGACTTCTCGTACTAGTCACTCCTGCCCTGGGGAAAAGTCTCTGGGTATTGACACTATCTATTCCTCTCATTATTTTGTACACCTGGATCAGCTCTCCTCTCTCCTCCTTGTCTCCAGAGAGAAAGATCCAAGCTCGTTCAACCTTTCTTCATAAAACAAGCCCTCCAATCCAGGCTGCATCCTGGTAAACCTTCTTTGCAACCTCTCCAAAGCCTCTGAGCTTTCCAATAGTAGGGCGTCCACAACTGGACACAATATTCCAAGTGTGGACTCACCAGGACTTGTAGAGCTGCAGCAAAACCTCATGGCTCTTAAACTAGATCCCCCTATTAATGAAAGCCAAAACACCATATGCTTTCTTGACACTCTATCCACTTGGGTGGCAACGTTGAGGGATCTATGCAATTGCGCACCCAGATCCCTCTGTTCCTCCACACTGCCAAGAATCCTGTCTTTAATGCTATATTCAGGATTCGAATTTGACCTTCCAAAATGCATTACTTTGCATTTATCCAGGTTGAACACCATCTGTCATTTCTCGGCCCAGCTCTGCATCCTGTCTATGTCGCGCTGCAGTCTACAATAGCCCTCTATACTATCGACGTCACCTCCAACCTTTGTGTCATCAGCAAAGTTACTAACACACACCATAACCTCCTCATCCAAGTCATTTATAAAAACTACAAAGAGCAGAGACCCAAGAACACAGCCCTGTGAGATCCCTCTCAACACTGTCCTCCAAGCAGAATACTTTCCATCTACAATCACTGTCTGCCTTCTGCCAACCAGCCAATTCTGAATCCACATAACCAAATCTCCCTGTATCCCATACTTCCTAACTTTATGAATGACCCTTCCATGGGAACCCTATCAAATACCTTGCTGAAGTCCACATGCACCACATCCACTGTTCGACCATCGTCGACCTGTCTTTACACCTGTTCAAAGAAATCAATAAGATTGTGAGGCATTGCCTGCCCTTCATGAAGCCATGCTGACTGCCTATAATCACACTATGCTTTGCCAAATAGTCATAAATCCTATCCCTCAGAATTTTTTCCAAACTTTGCTGACCGCAGACGTAAGATCGACTGGTCCCTAATTGCCAGGGATTTCCCTGTTACCCTTCTTGAAATAAGGAACAACTTGTGCCTCCTTCCAATCCTCTGGTACGACTCCAGTGAAGAGTGAGAAGGCAAATATCCTCACCAGCGGCTTAGCAACCTCCTTTCTTGCTTCCTGGAGCAGTCTAGGATAAATGTGGTCTGGCCTTGGGGACTTATCCATCTTAATGTTTTCCAAAATTGCGAGCACATCAACTTCATCAATCTTGACCTGGTCAAGACTGATCTGGCCCAGCTCCTCTAAGTTTCATTTACAACAAGTTCACTTTCCTTGGTGAAAATCGAAACAAAAAACTCATTTAGGACTTCTCCTATCTGCTTAGATTCCACGCATAAGTTCACTAAGCTAATCCTGGTCGGCCCTACCTTCTCCCTGATTATTCTCTTATTCCTCACGTATGAGAAAAATGCCTTTGGATTCTCCCTAATCCTTCCTGTCAAGCCTTTTTCGTGCCCCATCATGGCTCGCCTCAGTCCTTTTCTGAGCTCCTTTCTAGTAAGTCTGTAATCCTCTAAAGCTGTGCTAGATCCTTGCTTCCTTCATCTTACGTAAGCTGCCTGCTTCCTTTTTACGAGACGTTCCTCTGTTCTCGTCATCCAAGGTTCCTTAATCTTACCCCTTCTTACCTGTCTCAGAGGAACAAATTTGTGCATCACTCCCAACAACTGCTCGTTAAACAGTCTCCACATGTCTGCAGTGCCCTTTCTGTGGATCAATTGCTCCCAGTCTGTACTTCCCAACTCCTGTCTGATAGCATCATAATTTCCTTTTCCACAGTTAAATATCTTCCCTCGGAAATATTCACTCTCGCAGACGATGCTACATTTGACGCAGTTGTGATCACTTTCGCCAAAGTGCTTTCCCACCGTTAGTTCTGACACCTGACCTGGCTCGTTGCCGAGCACCAAATGCAAAATAGCCTCTCCTCTCAATGGTCCGTCCACATACTGAGTAAGGCAACCGTCTCGAACACACCTGACAAAAACGGCTACATCCACACCATCTGCTCTTAGGAGGTTCCAGTCGATATTGGAAATGTTGAAATCACCCATAACTATAACCGTGCTACTTTTGCATTTTTCCAGAATCTGCCCGCCAATGGGATCTTCAGTCTCTCTACTGTTATTAGGTGGTCTGCAGAAAACCCACAAATGTGGTGACTGTTCCCATGCTGTTCCTAACTTCCACCCCATATTGACTCAGTAGACAAACCTTCCTCAACAACCTTCATTTATGTAGCTCTGACGCACTCTCTGATTAACAATTCTCCATCCCCTCCTCATTTTCCAGCCACCCTGTTCTTTTTTAGATTAGATTAGATTACTTACAGTGTGGAAACAGGCCCAACAAGTCCACACCAACACTCCATAGAGCAACCCACCCAAAACCATTCCCCTCCATTTCCGCCTTCATCCAACACTTCGGACAATTTAGCATGGCCAATTCACCTAATCTGCACATGTTTGGATTATGGGAGGAAACCGGAGCACCGGAGGAAATCCACAGGGAAAGTTTGCAAAATCCGCACTGGCAGTTCCCTGACGTGGGAATTGAACCCGGTTCTCTGGCGCTGTGAGGCAGCAGTGCGAGCCATTGTGCCACCGTGCTGCGCCGAAACGCTTTTAAACGTTCTAACCCCTGGGAAATCAAGCAGCCATCCCTGCCCCTGTGAAACCTACATCTCCATTATGGCCACGACATCGTTGCCCCAAGTATTGATCCATGCTTGAAGTTCGTCACTCTTATTTCGGACAGTCCTTGCATTAAAGCAGACGCACTTTAACCGATCCCTTTGTTTCATCGCGTGAGAAACCTTCCTGATAGATTCAATATATCCCGTCATTGTCCTGGCTGCACCTCACCCACTCTCAGACATGTGGTCTTATTCCTACCCCCCCCCCCCCCCCCCCGCCAAACTAGTTTAAACCCGCCAGAATCCCACGAGCAAACCTCACAAACAGGCCATTTGTGCCCCTCCAGTTCAGGTGCAACCCGTCCTTCATGTACAGGTCTCACCTTACCCAGAAGGTATCTCGATGGTCGAGGTATCTGAAGTCCTCCCTCCTGCACCAGCCTCGCTGCCACGTTTAAAGCTACATTCGCTGACTGTTCCTCATCTAACGAGCTCGTGGCACTGGTAGCAAAGCTGAGATCACTTCTCTACTCGTCCTGCTCTTCAGCTTCTAAACTAACTCTCTGTAGTCAGTTTTCAGATCCTCAGTCCCTTTCCTGGCTATATCGTTGGTGCCAAATGATTTGGTTTCCACAGCCTTCTGTGATAAGGAATTCCACAATTTCACCACTCTCTGGCTAAACACGTTTCATCTTATCTCCGTTCTAATGGGTTTTCCCTTTGCTCTAAGCCTGTATCCTCCTGCTAGTGCAAACGACCTGCCAGTTTTGTCTGTATCCAGGTCATTCAGTATTCTGTAAGTTGCAATTGGATCCTCCCCTCATTCTTCTAATCTTCACCGAGTATAAACCCAGGGTCCTCCAACGTTCCTCATGTGTTAAGCTTTTCATTTCTGCTGAATCTTCTCTTGACACACTTCAAGGCTAACACATCCTTCCTGAGGTATGAGGCACAAAATACTGGAAATGTGGTCTGACCAGAGCCTTAGAAAGCCTCAGAATCCCCATCATTATATCCTACTCCTCTCGAGATGAATTACAACATTGTACCTGCCTTCTTAACTACTGACTCAACCTATAGGTTTATCTAAGGTGAATCCGGCGCTTGGAATCCCAAGTCCCTTTGTTACTCAGATTTCTGATTTTTTCCCCATTTAGTAAATAGTCCATGCCTGTATTCTTCACACCAAAGTGCATGACCTCACACTCTCCCACATTGTGTTCCATCTGCTACTGCTTTTCCCACTCTCCTAAACTGTCGAAATCTTTCTGCAGGCTCCCTGCCTCCTCAATACTACATGCCCCTCCAACTATCTTTGCATCATCTGCAAACGTAGCCAGAATGCTTTCTGTCCCACCACTCAGATCATTAACCTAGAAAGTGAAATGTTGTGGTCACAACACTGACTCTTGTGGAACACTGCTAGTCACCGGCTGCTATCCTGAGAGGGACAATTTTATTCACTATGCCTCCTGCCAGAGAGCCAACCTTTTATCCATGCCAGCACTTGGCCTCTGACACCATAGGTCCTTATCTTACTCTGCAGCCTCCTGTGCGATACCATATCAGAGGCTTTCTGGAAGTTCAGATAGGTAATTTTCTCTGTTTCAACGCGTCGTTACCTCCTCAAAGAATTCTCATTATCCTGACAGAAATGTAGGTTATTGAAATGGGGAGCAATCGGAAGGAAAGGGTCATTCCTACAGACAGAGTGGAGATGTTCCTCAAAGCAGTTTCTGTTTGGCTCACTAATGTAAAGGAGACTGCATTTTGAACAGCAATGACAGGAAACTGGATTGAAAGAGTACAACTGAAATGCTGCTTCACCTGGAAAGTGTGTTTAGGTCCTAGGACAGTGAGGAGGGAAGAGGTGAATGGGAAAATGTTGCTGCTTCTGCATTTACATGGGAAGGTACCATGGCGGTGTGGGAAAGTGTTCGGGGTGATGGAGCGTGCCACAGAAGGAATAGTCTTTGTAAAATGCTGACACTGGACGGAAGGGGAAGATGTATTTGATGGCGCTGTCCTGCTGGAGAGGGAGGATGATTCTGTGAATGTGGATTCTAGTGCAGTAGGAAGTGAGGGCATGGGGAGATCTATCATTGTTCTGGGAAGGAGGGGATGGAGTGAGTGCAGAAGTGAGGGAGACGGGACAGTCACAGCTGAAGGCTCAGTACATCAGAGTGAGGGGGATTCTCGTTTGTGAGAAAATGATGTAATATAGGAAGCTTCCCACTGGAATGTGGCATCATCGAACAGAAATCACAGAGCCAGAAAATCTGAGAGAATGGAGTCACTCTCCATGTGTTCAGCCACATACACAGGTTCGCCCTGAAAGACTGAAAAGAGTCAGGTATTTCAAATGCAGATTTATGTAATATATCTGGTCAAATACGGAGTGTGAAAATAGACACAGGTGAAGGCCAGCAGATGTGTGGGGGTGGGGAAACATTCAAGCAGGTACTGCTTAATAACACCCAGGTATTATTGACTCTGGTCAAAAAGAAGATGATATGAAGATGTGAAGATGAACCACCCATGATGCACAAAGGCTGTGAAGGATACTAATCAATCACAAACTAAAGGATTCAAATTGGTGAGTTCTAGCGTCGGCCACATTTGGGAAGTTTACTCTTGGAACCAGAAGCAGATTGTATAAAACAAAATACAAAGAAAAATATTCCAAAACTGGCAAGAAATACGAAAAAGAAACTAACCACGGGAGTTTTCCCATATCGAATAAAAAACGTTCATGATGTATGTGTGACCCTTCGAAGAAAGGCAGGAAAGAAATTGTGGGACACCTGGAGGATGTGACTGGGGAACTGGTTTCAGGGAACAGGCAGAGAATTTAAAACAGTATTTTACATCTTTTTTCTCAGGGGAAGGCACAAAGAGTTTCAATATTATAAACAAAATTGTAGTCAGATGAAAGTTTTTGCACTGTCTCTAACAAAACGACAAAGGCTTTTCTCAAACAGAAAAGACCAAGGGTAAACAGCTGATCAGCAATTCATAGCTGGTTTTAATAGAAGTGGTTACAGAGTGACTGGTGGCACTGTGTGAAATATTCAATAACTCTCGGGATTACGGGAGTGTTCGAGTAAAACTGGCAGAACTCCAAAGTGGCGCCTGTCTTCAAGAAGAGAGTGAGTCTTCAAGTGTTTAGGTTCTCCCTTTGTCTGAATAGTGGAGCATATTTGAGAGGATTAATGGCTTCATGATGCACTTTCATCCTGAGTGATTTCGAAAAAGTAAAACTCTGCTCCTTCCTCTGATGTGTTATATACTGGGGAATGAACATTTTGCTAAAGTTGAATTATTTTGAAAATTATCTGGAACATCGTACAAACGACATCACCCAGAGAATTCTAGAAACTGTACTCATTACAACATTTTATAACCATGTGGGGATATTGCACAGGTGAGAGAGAGAGAGAGAGAGAGAGAGAAGGTGCTGCATTGTAGTGGTGAGAGTGCTGGAGCCTTATTCTGGGGAAGGCGCTGACAGATATACAGTGAGTGTGAGAGAGTAGAGAGAATACGGTGACTCTTATCATGCCAGAGCGGGAAAGGTGCTTTTCCAGTATTGCTAGGCTTTTCTTGGACCGCAGATACTGCACTGAGCTGGGTGATGTGCTCAGACCATGCTCGGTGGGTCTCGTGGTGCGGCTCTGTCTGGGAAGTAAATAGTTCCTTTCTGTACTAGACTATTGACCAGGACCTCCGTGCCCCTGTCGACAAGCCCCTGTGGTGTAATTTCCCCTTATCTGCCATGCTCGGTAAACTATGCAGGGCAGCTCCAAACTGGGAAAGCTCAACCGTGTGCCCATTGGACTTTAAATGATGTCAGCAGTACCAGGGATCACTGAATATCCAGGGACATCCGGGAGATAGTGTGTACCTCCAGCCATGATGCGTGGGATAATCATGCTGGTATTGAATGAGAGGGACACCATGGGGGTGGGGTGGATAGTTAATGAGGTGAGTTCGATAAGATAGCACCAGCAAATTAGGTCTGCCTCGTGCAGACAACCCCTCTGCCACACTCAAGGAAAATGGCACTGAGACAAATTATTGTTCGATTCACCCCAATGAGTCGAAGATTCTGCCGATCCTACTCCCAGTTACAAATCTGCAGAACAAATGTTTATCCAAAACTCTCCATCATCTTAACTTATACCAATGTCCTGCTCACCCATCATTCACGGAAACAGTGGCCTATATTGCAAGATGCTATTGAAATGTTTTCATTTCACAATTTTAAACCTACCATCAGATCCTTCTTTGAAATTCTCTCTCAATCTCCCCCTCTCTTGCAAGCAAGCTCTTCCCATTTGTTGGTATTTAAACTGATTCCCCCGCCATCTCTTGCTGGCAGTGAGTTTCACACCCACAGCACTCCTGTGTCATGCCACAATGGAGATATGGAGCTGTAAATGGAGGGAGCTGCACATCCTGTCACTTTCAGCATGAGCTGCAACTTTCCCCATGCTGGGCAGTGATCTAACACAGTGTTCCTGAGCAATGCAGTGATTGGTCTACACAGCTGTGTATGCTGGGAAGGTAACTGCTCCAGGTTAATGGATAAATTCACTGCTATTCGCTGCACAGCTCCCCATGCTGAATAGATATCCAATCCGTGTGTATAAAACAATGCCTTTGTGTGTTCTGCACAGCGCCCTGTGCTGAACAGATCATCTAGTCCATGTTTATGGATCAATGCACTATTGGACCAATACGTCGTGAACTGGTGAGCTCTAAACAGTGTTCGATCCTGGACGGATTGCTGAGCAGTACACTCGCCTGGTCTACGCAGTACTTCATGCTGAGCAGGTATCTCATCTGGGCTTATACGTGTCCTGGCTGGATCTTGAGAGGTGGATTGAGTATCTGATATAATTCCTGACATGATTATCACTCTTCCATCTCGGCCCATTCCGCTGGTAAATGTGAGATGCTGTGTTTGAGATAAAGTTTACTTAGTCAAAATATTCGACATTAAGCAAAACACAATTTATCCGAAGACTACCGCTAAAAGGCAACAAAAGGAAGAGGAACTTGCAATAACATAATTCTGTTGGAAAACTTAGCAGAATAATAGTTTATTTAACAGCTATACAGTAACTGCTCCAATGTCGTATCTTCCAATAAGCACACAAATGTCAAAAAAGAAATGCAGGAAACAGATTGGCTGACATGCAGTTCTTCAAACCAAGAGGAAAGAACATCAAAAGACAGTTCCGAGAGAAATCACAGAGACAGTGTGTAGCACCCGGGAGAGATTTACTGCCTTCCAACCCTGCTGAGACTCCAGCAATAACTGGCAAAATGTAAAACTAAGAATCCTGGTTCTGTGAGAGTTTGACCATCACTCCATAGGACCAGGCCGCAGCTGCAAGAACACAAGGAATGGACTGCATCTACACCGTCTATGGCTCTGTAGGTGTCTCTCAAAAATGCCTAAATCCACATAAGCCGTTAAATGCTGTACAGACAAAAGTCAAAGTTAAACATTAATAATTAAAACGAAAAGATGCAGCAGGCCTGGTGATCAGACACAGACGGCCTCGGGAGCCCAGCAATTCCTATACTGCCAAAACATAGCAGAATCATCAAGCTTGTGAAGAGAAAGAATTACGTCTCTCACTCATCTGTGTGTTTACAACTGGAGATGTGCCACGAGCCCAATAATCAGCGATATCAAAATCTCAGCCACACCAAGTATTATTGTGATATATCAGAGTTGCCGTGAAATGGGTTAACTGGAGCTGTTTGTTCAGTGACTGTGATTAATATCAGTCTTCCTGGACCTAAATGGGTCACTGGAGGATTTCCCCCTTCCATAATTAGGGACTTCTTTCACCTTGTTATGCCATAGTATTCGGCGCAGAGTCAACCTCAACAAGATTGGGATCAGCAGCTACAGAGAAAGAGAAAGAGATCAGAATGTGAGAACATTAGAATGGTCCAACAATGGATTTTAATTTGAGACCATTAGACTGGAATGTTCCAACAATGGATACGAATCTGAGACCATTAGACTGGAATGTTCCAACAATAGAGCAGATTCTGAGAACATTAGACTGGAATGTTACAACAATGGACAGGAGTTTATCCGATGGTCTTTATTGGCTTTCTCAGGATTGGCCACGGTTACAGTTGCGGATACGAGCTGTATTGATGACTATTCAAGCTGGGTACTACCCCATCCTCGCTATTATTGGTGTTCCTGGTAAGTCTATCTCTGTCAATTCTATAAATGATGCTGAATGTTATTGCTATGCTGGTTGATTATATTTAACAAATACAGAAACTTTCAGTCGCAAACGCCACTTTCTTCTCATGCATTTCCAAACTACTTAGTCATAAACATCTGAGAAGGTAAAAGACTGTTCGGAACCTTGAGTCTCCATTTAGCGTGAACTGTTTTATATCTCCATATTTCTCTCTGTCATCAAACCTGCTTCTTAATATCCCCAATCTCCAGATTTGCCTGAGTTCTGTTGCTGACTTCGCCATCATCTACCCCTTCGTTAACGACAGATTTTATGGCTCCAGTTCTCTTCTGACCTCTATTCCAGTTACAAAGAGTTTGACCACAAACTTGTTCTTGTCTCTACAGTTACTTCACAACAGGGACTCTTAAACAGAGTAATAATGTCACTGACTGTGTAATTCAGAGGCACAGGTTATGACTCTAAACGCATTGTCTGAAATCCTATCACAGCCGATGACTAAATTTAAATTCCAATATCAAAAATAGGAATGAAGCCTAATTTCACTCATGGCAAGCATAAACCATCAGGATTTCTTTCTTATTTTGTTGATAACCTTTGGGAAAGAAACCTAACACTTTTGCCCTGTCTGAACTAAGTGTCACCTCAGATCCACAACAATGTGGTTACCTCCATATTGCCTTGACAAATGGCCCCATTGTCAAGGACAGTTAGGATGGACAACAAATACTGTCCTTGCCAGTGATGCTGGCATCCCGCGAAACAACAACAACAAGAAAATGTGGATGCTGGCGATCTGAAATAAAATTCTCCACAGTCTGAAAGAATGTTGGAAAATCTCAGCAGTTATGGCAGTGTGTCGGAAAAAAAAACAAATAACGTTTCGAGTTCAGTGAACCTATCAAATCTGAATGCAACTGCGAAATAATATTATTATATCAGGGATGGATGGTACGGTGAGCGGGAGGCTTGTGTTGAGTGGATGATGTCCAGCAAGAGAGAGAAAGTGAGAGTGAAAGAGGGAGAGATGGAGAGAGAGAGAGAAAAAGGAAAAGCAAACAAAAGGATTGCTGATGATGGACTGGAAGGAAAACAGAATGGGAAGTTATTCTACCATTTCCCCTTTTCACATATTCCTGAATATCATATTTATTACGGGATGTCCCTGCTTACCGTGAGTTATGTTCCCTCTATCTCTCGTCTCTGAGTGTGGTGATCAACTCCATCAGCAATACTGATAGTCGCTGATATATAGAGAAACGTAATGTTCTATTGTCAACTGCTTCTTTGGAGAGAGGAACTGTTACTGTGTGACTGTGTGGAGATATAAGAGCTTTCTCAGCCAGGAAGAGAAACTGAGGAACTGAAAAATGTATTGCTGGAAAAGCACAGCAGGTAAGGCAGCATCCAAAGATCAGGAGAATCGACGTTTCGGGCGTGAGCCCTTCTTCAGGAATGAGGAAAGTGTGCCAACCAGACTTAGATAAAAGGCAGGGAGGAGGGACTTGGGGGAGGGGCGTTGGAAATGCGATAGGTGGAAAGACGTTAAGGTGAGGGTGATAGGCCGGAGAGGGTGTGAGGACGGAAAGGTCAGCAAGAAAATTGCAGGTCAGGAAGGTGGTGCTGATTTAGAGGGTTGGGATTGAGACAAGGTGTGGGGGAGGGGAAATGAGGAAGCTGGAGAAATCTGAATTCATCCCTTGTGGTTGGAGGGTTCCTGCTGGAGGAAGAGCACCTCATCTTCCGCCTGGGAACCCTCCAACCACAAGGGATGAATTCCGATTTCTCCAGCTTCCTCATTTCCCCTCCCGCCACCTTGTCTCAATCCCAACCCTCGAAATCAGCACCACCTTCCTGACCTGCAATTTTCTTGCTGACCTCTCCGTCCTCACCCCTTCTCCGGCCTATCACCCTCACCTTAACCTCTCTCCACCTATCGCATTTCCAACGCCCCTCCCCCAAGTCCCTCCTCCCTGCCTTTTATCTTAGCCTGCTTGGCACACTTTCCTCATTCCTGAAGAAGGGCTCATGCCCGAAACGTTGATTCTCCTGATCTTTGGATACTGCCTGACCTGCTGTGCTTTCTCAGCAACACATTTTTCAGCTCTGATCTCCAGCATCTGCAGTCCTCACTTTCTCCAAGAGAAACTGAGGAGACCAAGGCATTTTCAATACTGAATGGATGCATTGTAGGTATGGGGAATTCACTTGCTGCTGTCATCTGGAAAGTCAGTGGAGACTCTGTGGATGGTGTTCTCAGGATAGTGATGTCAGCTACTGGGTTCATTCAGGGATTCACGATGGTCTGGGGACCCCACTCTGAATACTGCATTTACAGTGAGTCTGGGTCCGTGATAAACAAATGGATTTGAGACTACAAAGAAGGGACGCTGTATAAACAGGGAGGAGCGAGGCACTATATTTTCCTCTCTGGAATTTCCAGGAACATTTGTCTAAGCTGCACGCATTCAGGTGTAAGGTGTAAAGCCAGCTTGTTTCAAAATTGATGTGGCCACTGAGCTGTATTCCCTCCTTCAGTATAACCTGTGTTCTTACACCAGTAGCAGGACTGCGCTGACAATCACGATGAATTAAACTGAATTGATTCTGGAACTTTGCAGGCAGCAGTGGGTAATATATCCACCATCTCTGAAGTACAGTCCTCCAATGTATTCACGAGTTGACTGAATCCATCTGCCTGCTGAGAGGAATGCATTGGTTCCATCTCCACAGGGGAAAGTACAGAAATTAATTTCCAACGATATTAGGGAACAGAGGGACTGGTAAAAATTGGAAGCTGCAGGAAATCAGAATTAATGAAGAGTATATTATTGAAAATCTAATTGAATCGAAGTTTCTTAAGTTGCTGCATCTGATGAGCTACTTCTCAGAGTGATTGAGATGAGAACAGAGCTAGTGAAATAATTACTGATTATTCTTCAAAGCTAGTTAGATTCTGGAAAGGATCCTGCAGACTGGACAGCAGCTATTGTCAACCTAAATATTTAAAACAGGATGGAGAGGGAAAACAGAAAACTAAATAATTTGATGTCAGCTGTGAGAAAAAATATTGGAACTTTTTATAAGGAACGTGACGAATAGACACTTGGAGAATAATGATATGATTTGGTACATTCGGCCGAGATTCAGGAAAGGGAAATGATCTTTGATAAACCTGTTTGTGGAGATTGTCCGTTGTGACATCGACAGTTGAGAATCAATGCGAGTGGAGTATTTGTATTTTTAGAAGACGCTTGACATGTTTGAATACAGGTGAATGGGGAATGTCAGAGTCCATGGGTAGGTAGGGGTGGAATATTTACCACATGGATTAAAATTTGATTAACGGAGATACAAGAAGAATGCTGTTTTTCTCTGGACTGAAGGATTGATGCGTGGCAGCAGGAGCCGTGTTTGGGCAATAGCTGTTCATAAGGTATAAAAATGATTCAGATGTGAACAACAAATATAATCATGTACAGTTATATTTATTAAATGGTACAGAGGTTGGCGAGTGCTTTTGTTGAAAAGGACCTGTATGTCCTTGGCCATAAGTCACTGATAGAATTCATACAGGACAGGAAGTAAATGATGTGTGGGTCTTCATGAAAAATCATTGAAGTACAAATGTTAGAATATCTTTCCCACTGATCGTGTTTTGTTGAGAGTGTAGTTGGTGCATTGTGTAAAGATTTGGTCTGCTTTATAAACAATGATCGCTCTGTCACTGAGAGAGTGCAAAGTAGTTTGACCAGACTAAATACTGGCATGATGTTTCCATGAGGAGAGAGTGCAGTAACTATGTGTTTAATCTGTAGCGCTGTGAGAGAATAAGAAGTGGAAGTTTGATGGGTATGGCCAGAAACTCATTATGTCCCAGACAGCTGAATGGGGTGGAAATGTCATACCTTTCGTTGGATGTTTGATTCACGACAGTTTACATGCATCTGCAGAACCCTCACGTCGATTGACAACGAGGTACAGGCTCTGAATGAACTCTGAACACTTAAATGCACAGTTAGTGTGTGACACTGCATTGAATGTCACTTTGTACACGATCCTGCCAGCAGCCAAAATACCATCATTCTGAAACAGTTAGTTATTTCCCAATGGCTTCTGACCTCCACGGAGACCATGGGTCTGCCTTCTTGGAGATGGAAGGTAAATTGGAAAATGGCTAAAAAATGTTGTCTTCATTCCGACTGCCAGAAAACCATGTTAAAGTAACACATATGTACCATGAGTAATTAAGTCATACGGATCAATTTGGAGCAGTCTGTCTGTGCAGCCCTTGCTCCATTTGTTTGTGATGTGGAACATCTCTGACACCTTCCTGTTCCTGTGTTAGTGGCTTGACAAGCTGAATAACCTCTTCCTGTTCCTTTGTAAGTGACTCCGGGTGTGAAATGGTTCTTTCTGTTCCCATGTACGTTATATGTGGGAGAGAGCAGACTCCCTGTCTTCCTGTGCTACAGGCAGGAGGGACTGAATGGGGTATCCCTTTTTTTGCCCGGTAGTTTTGATGGGATGAATGGCTTCACCACATTCTTTTGAAACCAGATAGAGCTGCTGAATGAACTCCTCCTTTCACTGTGGAAATGTACTGTGCTGTTACATGAACGTTACCCAGACTTTAACAGCACGATCTTGAATGTTGACCAAGTCTTCTTGCACATGGTCACAGCCTGTTTCAAGAGCTGAAGAGGGACAACTTATCCTGAAAATTTTGTAGAATTCAGTGAATGCCGCCTCTTCTGCTGGCACGGTGGCTCAGTAGCTAACACTGCTGCCTCACAGCACCAGGATCCCAGTTTCGATTCGAGCCTTGGGCAACTGTCTGTGTGGAGTTTGCACATTCCCCACTTCTCTGCATGAGTTTCCTCCAGGTGTTCCGGTTTCCTCCCACAGTCCGAAGATGTGCACACCAGGTGAATTGGCCATACTAAATTGTCCATTACGTTAGGTGCATTAGTCCGACGGAAATGTGTTTGGGTGGGTTACTCTTCGGAGGGTCGGTGTGGACTGGTTGGGCCGAAGTGCCTGTTTCCGCATTGTAGGGAATCTAATCTGTTCAGTTTGGCTCAATGGGCTGAATATCCTCCTTCCACACTGTAGGGATTCTATGATGACAAACTGGAGATGCCCGGGCTGAGGAAGCTACGCTGAGGATCTCCTGCAGATGTGCCCCACGGCTAAGATGATTGATGCCCACCAATGATAATCATCTTTCCTTGTGCCATGAATGACTCCAAACAGTGTAGAGGTCATAATTAATTCTCATTAAGTGTGATTTTGTTCAGGCTCCTTGATGTCATCCTTAGTCAAATCCATCCTTGAGTTCAGGGTCATTCTCTCTTACCTGAGCCCCTGCGTTACCTCTTTTGTTCATATCAATAGGTCATGGTGCAGAAGCAGAGAAGGTTTTCTTCAAACAGAGGGTAGTGAATGTCAGGAATTCTTTTACACAGAGAGTTAGGGGAGCTAGATCACTGAAAGGGACCAGTGGTGTCCCGCTGGGATCAGTTCAGTGAGCTCTGCTCTCTGTTATTTTCAAAAATGACTTGGATATGGATGTTGAAGAGTGGGCTAGTAAGTTTGCCGATTACACAAAGGTGGTTGGAGTGATACAGCATATGGAGGGCTATTGTAGGTTGCAATGGGACATCGACAGGATACAGAGGTGGGCTGAGAAGTGGCACATGGAGTTCAAACTGAAGTAATTCACCTTGCAAGCTCGAATGTGAATGCAGAATACATGGTGAAAGGCAGGATTCTTGGCAGTGTGGAGAAACAGAGGGATCCTGGTGTCCATGTCCACAGATCCCTCAAAGTTGCCACCCAAGTTGATCGGGTTGTTAAGAAGGTGTATGGTGTGTTGGCTTTCAGTTGCAGGGGGGTTGAGTTTAAGAGCCGCGAGGTTATGCTGCAGCTCGATAGAGGCCTGCTCAGACCACACAGGGAATATTGTGTTCAGTTCTGGTCTCCTCATTATAGGAAGGATAATGAAGCTGTCGAGAGTGTAAAGAAGAGATTTACCAGGATGCTGCCTGGACTGGAGGGCAGGTCTTACGAAGAAACCGTGAGGGAGCTAGGGCTTTTCTCATTGGAGGAAAAATAGATGAGAGGTGACTTGATAGAAGTGTACAAGATGATGAGAGAGTGAATAGCCAGAGACATTTTCCCATGGCAGAAATGTCTATCACTTGGTGGTATAATTTTAAGGTAATTGGTGGAAGTTTTAGGGGAGATATCAGAGGTAGATTCTTTACACAGAGAGTGGTGGGTGTGTCGAATGCACTACCATCAGTGGTAGTAGAGTCAAATACGTGAGGGAAACTTAAGAGACTCTTGGTTAGGCACATGGAACAAAGTGAATGGAAGCATGTAGGTTAGTCTAATCTTAGAGTAGGATAAATGGCACAACGTCGAGTGATGAAGGTCCGAACTGCATGCATTCATGTAGAAATCTGAGCTCAAAAACTGCATGAATTCACGTAAAACTTCTTATCTCACTTTTTAGATTAGAATCAATCTAAACATCATGGCATAGTCAGAGAACACAGGGGGCCAACACCTTCAACATTTTGTCTAGCTATCACCATTGTTCACAGCTCACCTGAGAATGCAACTTTTAAAAAAAAAGTTTGTGATTTACACATAAAAGTAGTGAAACTATCATGGTATTCTAACAAATGAAAGGCTTAACAGACAATCAATTTTTCTATGTATAATTTCAGTTACATCACACTGTAAATTTTTGCTATAAATTCTGTGTTACGATCGAGCCATCCACTATCACCTGATGAAGGAGCGATGCTCCAAAACCTGTTGGACTATAACCTGGTGCCCAGTCCAACACCAGCATCTCCAAATCAGTACTGTTCCTGGTTCTGTGTTCTATGGAAGTGTTCAAGAAGACTTGGACATTGAGGAAGATTTGAGACTTGGGCAGGTCAGCCTTGATCTTAGTGAAGGGCAATGCAGTCTTGGGATAGGAATGACCTGCCCCTGTTCCTGATGTTCTCCCATTCTGTTACTGGAAAGTTAGTAGGTGTTATTTTCCTGGAAGGTTTTTTTATGGGATGTTGCAATCAGGGAGACCTGTGGATTTTGTGAGCCATCACTGGGTGAGATTTGGGGGCTGTATTCACAGTGAATCTGGCTCTACAACATCATCAACAAATGAAGCACAAGATACAGAGAGGGAAAGCCCTGTAAAGAGAAATGAGCAACCTCTTCCATATCCAGCCTGGGTCTTCCAATTACATTTTCCATATCTCCCAAACCGAGTGGGACAGTCTTGAGGGGCCGATTGTTTCCTCTATTTCTGTGCACCTTGCTATAACAATAAGTGGCCTCTAACTGCTCCTGTCCAGCAGGTTAGAGAGGTTGGATTGGACACAGAAACATGGGATTGAGGAGCAGGAGTGTGTCATTAGAGAATTTGAGCCTTCTCCACCAGGCATTAAAATTGTGGCTGATCAGGTTGTGGTCTCAGCCTGATCGTCCTGTCTGTGTCCCATTATCCGTGACTCACTTTTCTGTCAAATCTTTAACTAACTCAACTGTGAATACTTGTAATCAGAGAGGCACCATAAACTTCCGGGAAAGAGAATTCCCTTTCGAAGGGCCCTTTTAGAATTTTCCCTCATCCCGCTGTGAGAATAAGAGAATCATACAGCGTGGAAACAAATCCTTTTGTCCAATTTGTCCACGTCAATCAGGCATCTTAATCAGATCTCGTCCCACTTGCCAGCATTTGGCCCATATCCCATGATCTATTCCTATTTATGTACCTATCCAGTTACATTTTAAACGTGTAATTGTACCCGCTTTCACCACTTCCTCTGACAGTACACCCACCAGCCTCCGTATGAAAAGGTTTCCCCTCAGGTCCCTTCTTAGTCTTTGCCCTGTCACCATCACCCTATGCCGTCTAGTTCTGAACGCACCTACTCTGGGAAAAAAGATTTTCCCCATTCAGACTATCCATCCCCCTCAGGACTTTTTAAAACCTCTGTCATGTCACCATTCAACCTCTGACAGTCCAGGGGGAAAAGTCTCAACCTGTTCCTCATATCCCTGTAGCTCAAACCCTCAGGGTCCAGAAAATCCTTGTAAATCTTTTCTGCACCCTTTCAAGCTTAACAACATCCATCCTTTAATAGAGTCAACTGGTGTGTACGCAGTTTTCTTAAAGTGGCCTCATCTACATCCTGTACAAGTGCAACACGCTACTCCAACTCCTATTCTCAATGTTCTGACTGATTAAGGCAAGCATGTCAACCACGTTCCTCACTACTCTACCGACCTAAACTACACTTACAAGGAACTATGAATCTTCACCCGTAGTTCTCTTTGTTAAGCAACATTCCCCAGGGCACTACCCCGCTTTAAATTACCAAAATGTAAAACCTCACCAATTTTCTAAATTGAACTCCATCTGCCAGTCCTTGGCTCATTGATGGTCAAGGATCACGTTATATTCTGAGATAATCTTCTTCACTGTCCACTGGACCAATTTGGTGATGTTATCTATAAACTTACTAACCATGCCTCTGATAATCATCATATCAAAGTTGTTTATATCCATGATGAAAAGCAGTGAGCTCAGCATTGATTCTTTCAGAACATCGCTGGTCACAGGTCTTCAGTCTGGAAAACAGTATATTACCTTCAATCCAATTTTGTATCCAACTGGCTAGCTTTTACTAGATTACATATAACCTAATTTTAGTAATCTGTCTACGATGGGAAACCTTATTAAATGCCTTGCTGAAGTCTGTGGAAACAAGATGCACGAAAGTATATTCTTCAAACGTCTTTGTCACCTCTTCATAATACTCAATCACATTAATTAGACATGATTTCCACCACACAAATCCATATTGACTATCCCTAATCATTCCTTGTCTTTCTAAATAAATGCAAATTCTATCCCTCAGAATCCCCTCCAAGGAACTCCTCGTCTCTGACGTTGGCTGAATGAGTCGATATTTCCCTGTGTTGTTTTGGCTCACTTCTCCCTTTTCTAGCCCCACTCCTCCATTGCCCACAAAAAATAATTATAACTATGTTGGTGATATGGCAAATGATATAGTTCTCAGAGTGTGTCAGGGTCAGTGTTAGGAACAAGTCAGGCAGATTTCTTTAATCTACTAAAACAACATGTCTATGACCAAAACAAACTATAATGGAAAGAGCAATGACGAGAGGATATTGCAAATATGTACAGTGATACTTCCCTTTGAAAAATACTGAGAAACACACACAGACAGACACACACACAGACACACACACACACGCACATACACACACACAGACACACACACACACACACACACACGCACACACATACGTATTGTCGATAACAAACTGAAAAGCAAAATATCTGCAAAGTTAACTTGAAATAACATTGTCCAAATATGATTCGAACTTATGACCTAAGGAAAAATAAGAGTTTGACCCAAATGCTATCCTATTTGTAGAGTCATCAAGTCTGACAGCATGGAGAGAGGCAGAGAGGCCCTTTGGCCCAAACTCGTCCATGCTGACCCAAATATCAAACCACACTAAACTCATTTTCTAGCACTTGGCCCATAGCATTCTCGACCTTTCCTGTCCATGTACTTGCCCAAATGCCATTTAAATATCGTTAATATAAATGCTTCAACCACTTCCGTTGGCAGCTCATTCCCTTTGTTTACCACTCTCTGTGAAAAACAGTTTCCATCAGTTTCCCTTTTATTCTTTCCCTTCTGACCTTAAACTGATGCTCTCCCCTCCTCGATTCCTCAACTCTAGGAAAAAAAGGCTGGGTCCATTCCCCCTATTCGTGTAAACTACTATAAGACCCCTCTCCTGTGCTCTCAAGAAAAAAGTCCTCGCTTGTCCAACCTCTCCCTATAATTCATACTGTTGAGACCTGGCAATAGTTTTGTAAATTCCGTCCGCACACATTCCAACTTAAAAACATCGTTCAGATCGCAATGTGACTAAAACTTAACACAACACTACAAGTGCAGCCTCACCAACATCCTGTATAGCTGCAATGTAACTTCCCAACTGCTCTCCTCCATGTCCTGACCGATGCTTGCTAGTGTGGCAAAAGCTTTCTTCATTGCCATGTCTAACTATGACCCCACTTTCAGAGAACGGTGGACCTAAACTCCATGGTCCCTCTGCTCAACTACACTCGTTAAGGTCCTACCAATCACCATCAAACTCCTACCTTGATCTAACGTTGCCAAAATATTCCTCGGCTCACTTCTCCAGTTTGATCAAGGTCCTGCTGCAATTTCTGATATACTTCCTCACTGTCCACGATATCTCCTATTTTAGTATCATCTTCAAGTTTCCTAATCATGCCTTGTACATTCGCAAGAATATCATTGATACAGATAACAAACAGCAACGGGCCCAGCAGCGACCCCTGAGGCACTTCATGTGTCACAGGCCTCCAGTCCGAGAGCATTCTTCCACTATTACCCTCTGCTTACTACCATCAAGCCAATTGTGTGTCCAATTTGCCAGCTCCCTCTGGATTCCATGAGATTCTAACCTTCCAGACCAGCCTATCAATGGCAACCTTGTCAAAGGCCTTACTGAAAACCACACAGTCTACCGCCCTATCCTCATCAACATTCCTGGTCACTTCAGCAATGAACTCAAACAAATTTAAGAGGCATGATCTTCCACTCACAAAGCCATGCAATCTTTCCAGTCTAAAAACAACTATTAATAATTATTATTAAAATTAATAATATCAAACTAATAAATAATAATAAGATGACACTTTCAGTGGAGAATAAATTATCCATGGTATGTGATATTGGAACGTACATCATGGGTGAAGGGCAGAATAGATTTCGTACCTGTGTCATTGAACTGTGTTGAAAAAAAACAAGGGTGGCATGGTGTTTCAGTGGCTAGTACTGCTGCCTCATAATGCCATGGATCCGGGTTTGGTTCCAGCTTCGGGTGACTCTCTGAGTGGAGTTTGCACATTCTCCCTGTGTTTGTGTGTGTTTCCTCTGGGTACTCCATTTTCATTCCACAATCCAAAGATGTATCAGTCAGGTGAATTGGCCATGCTAAGTTACCCATAGTGTTATGTGCATTCGTCAGGGGTAAATATAGAGTAGGGGAATGGGACTGGGTGGGTTACTGTTTGGAGGGTCGGTGTGGTCTTGTTGTGCCAGACGGTCTGTTTCCATACTGTAGGGAATCTGTCAAAAAATCTATTTCTAAACAAACCTTATCTTTCCAAATGCATGTTCATCTCAGCCCCCAGAGTCTTCTCAAGTAACCTACGTACTACAAATGTTAGACTTCCTGGTCTATCGATCCCAGATTTTTCTTTGCTTCCCTTCTTGAATAATGGCACAACATTTGTTAATCTCCAATATTCTGGAACCTAAACTGTAGCTAACGATGATACAAAAATATCAACCAGGGTCCCCGTAGGTTGTTCTGTAGCCACTTGCAGTATTCATGGATGCATCTGTTTAGGACCAGGAGATTTTTCCACCTTCATACATTTTAATGCATCCAACACGTCCTCTCCCGTGATATTGACTCACCCCAAGATAACACTACGACCTTTGTTAACCTCCCAAGAGTTCATGATTTTCTCCACGGTAAAGGCAGAGGATAAATATTCATTGAGAATCGCGCAAATCTACGGTTCTAGACATGCATGTCCATTTTGGACTTTGAGAGGTCATATTCTCATTTAGTTATTCTTTTTACTTTAACATACTTAATGATCCTCTTTGATTCACCCCAATATTCTCAGCCAAAGCGATCTTGTGCCCCCCTTTCGCCCTCCTGATTTCCTCCTTTAGTAAAGTACTGTATCCCCTGTACACCTCTTGGTACTCCCTCGATCCCAGCTGCCTGGACCTGAGCCACGCCTCCTTTTTGCTGGTCAAAGCCTCAATATCTCCTGACATCCGATGGTCCCTCTTCCTACCAACATTGCCTTTTACCCTCACAGTAACATATAGGCCTTGAACTGTCGACATTTCACTTTTAAAGGCCTCCCACTTGCAGGAGGTCCCTTCGCCTGCAAACAAACTCCTCCAACCAACCCCTACGAGCTCCTGTCTAATTCCATCAAAATTCGCCTTGCCCCAAGTTTGAACTTGAACATGTGGAGCAGTTTTGTCCTTCTCCATAATTGTTTAAAAATTAATAGAACTGTGGTCACTGGTCCCAGAGTGCTCCCCCGCTGTCACCTCAGTTGCCTGCCCTGCCCTAGATCTTAGAATAGGTCAAGTTTCGTCCCTTCCCGAGTTGCACTCTCTACATACTGCTTGAGGAAACTATTCTGAACACACTTAATAAATACACCCCATCTCAGTCCTTAATTCTCTGTCATTCCCAGTCTATGTTAGGAAAATTAAAATCGCCGACTAATGCAATCCTATTGGCCTTGCAAGTCTCCCCAGTCTGTCTACATATTTTTGTCCCCCTAATTCCTCGTTTACTATTTGGGGGCCTATAGTACAATCCAAATCCTATCACCATTCCCTTCTTATTTATTAGCTCCCCAGACAATTCCTCACATGATGATCCATCAGATATTTTATGTCTGTTTACCTCTGTGATACTCGCCTTAATCAAAAATGAAACTCCCCGTCCCCTCTTTCCACCATCTCTCTCCCGCATAAAGCAGCTGTACCGTCCTGCATTAAGCTGCCGGTGTTTCTCTCCCTTAGCCATGTTTCTGTAATGGCTATAATATCCCAGTCCCACGCATCAATCCATGCCCTGAGTTCATCGGACTTACCTGTCAGCCATCTTGCATTGAAATAGTTGCAATTTAATCCAACAGGCATTCCTTGCTCCCTGTCGTGTTCCAGCCTGACCTGTCTCTTCACTTTACTGTTTCTGATTACTGTATCTCCTTCCAGCCTCGCACTTGCCTCCCTGCTGTTGAGGATCCCACCACTCCCCAACCCCAGCCAATCTTGTTGAAAGCCTTCCTTGCAGCTGTTGCAAACCTGCCTGCCAGCATATTGGTCCCCTTCCAGTTCAGGTACAACCCGTCCTTCCTGAACACGTCACCTTGCCCCACAAAAGATCCCAGTAATCCAAAAATCTCTGCGCCCTGCACCAATTCTTTAGCCACCCCTTCATCTGCCATATCCTCCTATTCTTACCCTCACTAGCATGGAGAACTGGAAGTAAACTGGATATTACCACTGTCTTTTATCCTTTTCCCTAGCTCTCTACAATCACTCTGCAGGATGTCATCAATATTTCTACCTGCGTCACTCTGTCCTTTGTACCAATGTGCACAATGACTTCTGGCTGCTTCCCGCCCACTCACCCCCCCCCCACCCCACCCACGGTGAGAACGTTCTGCAGCCGCTCTGAGACATCCTGGACCCTGGGCATGTGGGAGGCTACACACCATTCCGGGTTCCCATTTGCAGCCACAGAATCTCCTGTCTGTTCCCCTCACTATCGAGTTGGAGAATTACTTCTGTAGTTATTCTGCTTGCACAGCCTTCTGACAATGGGATTTCTTCATGAAACAATTGAATTTGGCTGAATTGTTTTGCTTCAGGCAATGGGGAGATTCCAATGAATCCTCATCAGGAATCCTCCATTAGTGGGAAAGACGACTGGGCTTTTGTTCATTCCCACACATTGCTGTGATGAGCGACTGGGAAACAGAAAGGAAGCAATAGAATGTTTCTCCACATATAGGCTACATTTTCCATCCGTAAGTTAAATCAGTCACGTTATCAGTCCCACACTGGACTCTGTGAGCTCTTCTTGAACATTGTCCGAACTATATGACTCCATCACATTCTCGACTCCAGGTCAGTGTGTTATTGCAGAATCAATTCATTAACAATAAATGGTCATAATTGTTTTGAAGATGTGTTAATATGTGCTTGCATAATGTAAAAGTAAGCATTTCATGACTTCACAATATCTGTGTTAAAATGAATATTCTTAAACATATACAGTAATTGATGGAAAAGCTCAGCTTGTCTGTCAGCATGTAGGAAAAGAATTCAGAGTTCAATTTTTCGGTCCAATGACCTTTCCTTTGAACCTGACTTATTCTTAAAGTATTTCCCCAGTTTTATTCTCCCACACAAGAAGAAATACCCATCCGGTATTCACCAACTACACTCTTCTCAAGGTCTTATATGGTCAATAAAACATCCCTCATTCTCAGGCCGAACTGTTAATTCTTCACAACGTAATGCCTTCATCCCAAGAATGAGTAAAGAGAAACATATTTGAAACGTTTTGAAAGCAATTTTGTTTTTTTTTTCAGTTTAGGCAGTTATAACTACACATAATACAACAGATGTAATCTCAACAATACCCTGTACTGATGCAGAAAACATCGCTACGATCATACCCAACACCCCTTGCACGAAACAGGATCATGACATTTACCTTCTAAATCACTTGCTACATCTTCAGGTTAATTTGATGTGATTCATGTACTAAGACACACAAATCCCTCTGTAACACTGAGTTCTGCATTCTCCTTGCATTTAAATAAATTTCTGCTGTTTCGTCTATTCCACAAAACAGAAAGTTTCCATCACATGTATATTGTACTGTTTATTTTTTCTGAAACTTTGCTCACAGCCATCCTCTGTCTGTATGCCATTGCTTGTTGCTGTGTCCTCCCCCAGTCTGTGTCCCATTGCAGACGTTCTGCACTCCCACTGTGTCCCATTGCAGAAGCACTGCCCTCCTCCGTCTGTATCCCATTGCTGATGCTCTGCCTCCCCGTCTGGATCCAATAGCAGACCCTCTTCCCTCCCGCTGTCTTTATCCCATAGCGGACGCTCTGCCTCCCCTGTCTGTATCTCATTGCAGACGCTCTTCCCTCCCCCTGTCTGTATCCCGTTGCAGACGCTATGACCTCCCTTGTCTGTATTCCATTGCAGACGCTCTGCCCTCCCCCGACTGTATCCCACTACAGACAGTCTTCCCTCAACTGTCTGTATCCCGTTGCAGACGCTCTGCCCTTTCCCTGTCTGTCTCCCATTGCAGACGTTCTTCCCTCCCACTGTCTGTATCCCGTTGCAGACGCTCTTCCCTCCCCCTGTCTGTATCTCATTGCAGACGCTCTTCCCTCCCCCTGTCTGTATCCCATTGCAGACGCTCTGCCCTTTCCCTGTCTGTATCCCATTGCCGAGGTGCATCCCTCCCCAGTCTGTCTCCCATCGCAGACGTTCTTCACTCCCCCTGTCTGTATCCCATTGCAGATACTCTGCCGTCCCCCTGTCTGTGTTCCATTGCAGAGGTGCATCCCTCCCCCAGTCTGTCTCCCATTGCAGACACACTGCCCTTCTCCTGTCTGTATCCCATTGTAGACGCACTGCCCTCGCTCTGCCCTCCGCTGTCTGTATCCCATTGCAGACGCTTTTCCCTCCTCCTGTCTGTATCCCATTGCAGACGCGATGACCTCCCTTGTCTGTATTCCATTGCAGACGCTCTGCCCTCCCCCCGTCTGTATCCAATTGCAGGTGATCAGTCCTTCACCTGTCTATAGTCCATTGCAGACGCCCTGCCCTCCCCCTGTCTGCATCCCATTGTAGACGCTCTGCCGTCCCCTGTCTGTATCCCATTGCAGACGCCCTGCCCTCCCCCTGTCTGCATCCTAATGCAGACGCTCTGACCTCCCCTGTCTGTATCCCATTGCAGACGCTCTGTCTACATTTGACATCTTATTGAATGACTATCCTGGTGCATGAGCAAACTGAGCTCCATCTCTTTCATCCGGTTCATTAGAATAGATTGCAATTTGTTGATGACCTCATACAGATCCCTGAAGAATTCCACTCGTTACAGCTTTCCAAACACAAAATGAGTAATGATCTCTACTCTGTATTTCCTGACAGCTACCCAGGGCGTCCCTGCTTCTGCATAACAGCCTGGGATGGTTATATGGCGTCCCCCTGTGCTGTGTAATTTACTGTATACTTCATTCTGTTTGGTGCGGCCTGTTTGGTGCAACCCATTTTGCCGCAGACCCATTTAGGTGCAGACCCATTTCAGCGCAGTTCATATTTACTCCTTTTTAGGCTTCGATAAAAGTATTAATCAAAGCAATAAAAATAAAAATAATGTTTATTCCCTTCAGTAAAAATGTTAAAAAGACACTTGAGTAAGTATAACATTGACTCCGAGTTTCCTTTCAGAGCTAAAATGATAATTGGCCTTGCATTTATTCACATTGAAAACATTCATGAAGTTATTGAACATTTGTCTGATGCGCTTCCAGATGAACTGCAGTCGCTGCTGGACTGGTTTGATGATAACTATGGAGGTAGAAGCTCACACAGAGGAATTTGGTCGGCGTCCACCGCTTTTTCCACTTGGAATGTGGAATTTATATGAAAGAACTTCAAACAATGAGGACAGAACAAAAAATAATGCAGAAGCTGCCCACAGGAGATGACAGTGCGAACTTGATGTGGAACATCCAGTTATTTGGAAATATATTGACAGTTTATGCAAAGTTCAGAGGGGAAGGGACATTTACTATGAGCATTTGATAGCAGGGCACGATATTCCATTGAAATTAAAGAAGCAGATGCTAGAATACAAACACTCGTAAGAAGACTTAGTGAGAGAAATGATGTCGAGTATTTACGAGGATTGCCCATAATTTTGAATGAACGTCATGTTTTAGATTTTTCGTAATGAACTTATATCGTTTATTTTTTTCTTTTTAACATTTTTACTGAAGAGAATAAACATTATTTTTAGTTTTAGTCTTTCATTAATGCTTTTAACTAAGCCTGAAAAGTGAGAGAGATGAGATTGGAAATGCCAGCGAGTTTAAATTGAGAATTGCTCTTTACTGAACATTGCTGCTTACTCGGTTGGTGGGACGTCGATGTTTCAGAATCTCCACACAAGGTGTCCTGGTCCTCTCTGGCTCTTTCCAGGATCCTCCCCACATCTCGAGGTAGAGGGTGACGGAACGGATATCGGGCACTCTAAAACCCGGCTTGGCCCTTTATGTCATATTCCAGGATGTTTCTCCTGGAATGGGAGAAGAGAAGGGACGAAGTGAGGGTGGGAGTGGGTGTCCCTACTGTCAATGCTAGTATAGGGGAAGGGTGGAAGAGTGAGATGTCCGGAGGGAGTCTGACCACAGTGTTGTATCCATGCAGTGGTATTAGTGTGCGGCGCTATTGCATCAGTGACAGAAAAAGTGGGGGAAGAAAGGTGCTGAAGTCAACAGTGAGTGTGGTCGTGCTTGAGCCTTATTTGAAGATAGAGTGTGAGCCTTGTTCGGAGGTATGTGTTAAAACAGATATACAGCGAGTGCGAGGGAGCAGAAGAATATGGTGACACTTATCCTGGCAAAGTGGGTGGAAAGAATATTGATGGTTGCCCTGTATTGCTGACCAATTCTTCAGATCATCTCAGCGTTGAGGTGAGTCTCCCGGAAAGTCTTGTCCAAGTCAATCGCTAATAACGCCACAGACCCTTTCCATCACTTCCCACAGAATCAGTTTGGGTGGATCTTACAAATAGCAAGATGAAGCAAACATTAGTGTGTTATATATCAAAACCAAATCTGTCACGTAAATACTTTACAACATATGCTATGGAAATTAGGTATGCAAGTATATGCAAGGGGGATCAAGGTAATATTCTGGGGACATGAATTCAAATCCTGCCATGGCAGATGGTGGAATTTGAATTCAATATGTATCTGGAATCAAGGGTTTATGATGACCAGGAATCAATTGTCAATTGTTGGAAAAACTCATCTGGTTCTCTGATGTCCTTGAGTGAAGGATACTGCTGTCCTTACCTGGTGTGACCTGCATGTGACTCCAGACTCAAGACAACGCTGCTGACTCTTAACTCCCCTCTCGCATGTGCAATAAATGCTGGTAATCCAGCGACGCCCTCATCCTGTGAATGTGTAAGATATAGTCGTGGAGCTGCAGTAATAATAGATGGTCTCAATTTGCACTGAAACTGCAGTGACTACTAACACTGTGAAGAAAAAAACTTCCGTAAGTGTGTATTGGGTAGGTTGAACAGTACGTTGTGAACCAAACTAGAGAGCAGGTTATTTCAGATTTGGTGTTGTGTTGTCAGGAGGACTAACTAATAACCTTGCGCTGAAGCAGCTTTTGAGGAATAGTGACATCAATATGTTGCATTTTTACACGGCGTCTGAATACAGTATCGAATGTTTGAACATTCTGGTCAAACATCATGGAAGCCTGGAGGCTAGAGGGTCAAGTACACTCCACTGAATTGGGGAAGTATAATATAACATTCAATGGGAGAAGCAATGATTGTGAGAGTCAGAGTCCGACAGCACGGAGAAAGGCCCTTCAGCCCAAACTGTTCCATTCCAAACATAATGTCCATGCACTCCATTTCCCTGCCCTTGCCCCATGTCCTTCTTTTTCTTTCCTATCCGTGTATTTGTCCAAATGCATTTTAAATTTTGTGAATTTAACCACTTCTGCTGGCATCTCATTCCATGTGTATACCACCCTGTGTGTAAAAGAAGTTGCCCCTCAGGTCCCCTATAACTCTTTCCCCTCGGATCTTAAATTGATGCCCTCTCATCGGTGGGTTGCTCAATCCTGTGGAAAAAAAGACTGAGTGCATTCACTCTATCCATGCTTCCCATGATCTTATACACTGCTATCAGATCCCCCTTAGTCTCATACACTCTAAAGTAAAAACTCCTATGTTGCCCAACCCCTCACTGTATCTCAGACCATTGAGTCCGGGCAACATCCTTCTATATTTGTTCTGCACTATTTCCAGTTTAATAACATCCTTCCTATCGCAAAGTGAACAACACTGAACATAACACTACCAGTATTGCCTCACCTGCATCCTGTATAACTGCAACATAACTCCCGAATTTCGATACTCATTACTCTGACTGATGAAGGCCAGCGTGCCAAATGCCTTTTTCACTGCCCTATCTCCCTGCGACTGCACTTTCAGAGAACCTTGAACCAGAATTCCAAGGTCACTTTGTCTCAATACACTCCTTAAGACCCTACCATTCACCATGAAACTCCTACCTTGATTTGACTTTCTAAAATGCAAGAACTGACACCTATCTGTATTAAACTCCACTTGCTATTCCTCGGCAAACTTCCTCATCGCCCCTCTTAAGCCATTACCTCAATTAGGGAAGGTACTGGCATCCTTACCTTCAATTCCAAACAGATTAATGTCTCCTGTCCCAAATTTTCACCGAATTATTTCAGACTGAACATTGTGAGGATAGATGGATTAAGATGGAGTCATTTTTCAAGAACCTGGGTCTTCCAGGAGTAACCCCTGAATAGGTGTTGTGCCTTAATGCACCATTGTCAGCGCAGGAGGTTGTGAAGCAGCTTTAGAATGTAAAGGCTCACGTTCCTGATGGATTTGCTCGTGAATTTTATACGTAATTTATACACATATTGTCAGGGCTGATGTTTAGCACGTTCCGTCACTCATACAGTCACGAACCCCTCCCTCCATCCTTAAGAGAGGCTCATCTCTCTGATGCCGAAGGAGGAAGACCCTGAAGGATTGTGCTTCTTACACGCCAATCTCACATTTAAATGTTGGTTTCAAAATCCTGTCTGAGACCCGTGCATGAAAGCTGGAAACTTTGCTGCCTTCCGTTGCCAAACAGGACCAAACAGGCTTTATAAAGGGACGCAGATCTTCCTACAATGAAAAGAAGTTACTCAATATGATCCAAGAGTGTCAACAACAATCTGTCCAGGGATTACTGATCTCTTCAGATGAAAGAAGGTATTTGATTGGGTTGAGTGGCCGGATCTCTTCTGTACATTAGAACGGTTTGGCCTGTGCAAAGTTTTTATCAAGTGGTTGAGGGTCCTTTACCGTGATCCTCTGGCTACAGTTCTCACTAATGGTGTGCCAACCAGTAATATTAATATTTCTCCAGGCAGCCGACCAGGTTGACACCTTTCACCATTGTTGTTTACGTTGGTGATTGAGCCACTGGCGGAGGCCATCTGTAGGGATACCAACATATCTGCTCCAGAAGTGGGATAGAAGTCACGTAAGATTATATTGTATGCAGATGAGGGTCTTATTTTTTTTGTCAAATTCCGCAATTTCGGTAGATCATGTGATGCAATGCATTAATTCGCTTGTTGCCTTTCTGGACGATAAGATTAATTTTACAAAGTTGGAGGCCATGCCTATGGGAGGTCTGAGGGAAATACCTGATACTGAGGGCAAATCCTGGTTTCCTTTTAAATGGCCACGGGGGTAGTTTCCCTATTTCAGTATATTCATTGCATTTGTCTTTGATCATTTATTTAACGTGAACTATATCCATTTGTTTGACAAAATTACACAATTCGGATAGCTCTTATTAAAATTAATGTCCTTCCTCATTTCCTACACCCTGTGTGAATGCTTTCTTTGATGTCTCCCATAGAGCAGAGTCATGTGGGCGGCACAGTGGTTAGCACTGCTGCCTCACAACGCCAGTGACCCGGGTTCACTTCCCACCTCAGGCGACTGACTGCGTGGAGTTTGCACATTCTCCGGGTGCTCTGCTTTCCTCCCACAGTCCAAAAATGTGCAGGTTAGGTGAATGGGCCATGCTAAATTGCCTGTAGTGTTAGGTGTAGGGGTAAATAAAGGGGAGTGGGTGGTGGGTCGGTGTGGACTTGTTGGGCTGAAGGACCTGTTTCCACACTGTAAGGAATATAATCTAAGATGTTTCTAAGAAAAATAATGGCTGGTTTAGATCTTTTATTTGGCACCATAAGCGATTCTTTATCAAGCTAACAAAATTGCAACTGCCCCACAGATTGTGGGGAGTTGATTTCCCCAATTAAAAACAATCAATTCAGTTTTTTTTCATCGTATGTGAGTACCTGGGCTGCTGATGTCTCGGCATCAATATGGTATTGAGCCCTCTCAGACAAAGTGAACCCTTCTTAGTCTGTTATTCTTACATAAAATGACAACATTTATGGAGTATTGTCATAATCTAATGATGATCAATACTGTCAAAACTTGAAGGACAATGCGTCAGATCGAGGGCAACAAGGCATAACCATATTCCTTACCCCTATAATTGCTATACCGTATTGTCAACCGGGGATGATGGATTCCAGATTTAAACTGTGGGCAGCGAGGGGGGTACCTTGCTTGGGTGATTTAGAATTAGTAGAATCCCTACAGTGTGGAAACAGGTCCTTGGGCCCAGCAAGTCCACTTTGACCCTCTGAAGAGTAACCCACCCAGACCCATTCCCCTACCATCCTATATTTACCCTGACTAATGCCCCAACTTACAGATTCTTGAACACTATGAGCAATTTAGCAATGGCCAATTCATCTAACCTGCACATCTTTGTGACTGGGGAAGGAAACCAACGCAGACACAGTTGAGAATATACTAACTCCACACAACCAGTCACCCAAGGCTGCAACCAAACCCGTGACCCTGGTGCTGTGAGTTAGCAGTACAAACCACTGAGCCACCATGTCTTACTTGAGGGAGAAACAATGATATCATTTGATCAAATAACTCGTAAGTATGGACTACCTAGCAGAGACTTCTTCTGTTTTTTTTTCCAGATTAGAGATTTGATTAAAAAAGACTTTTAACAGACACTTATAGATCCGATACAGAGAAGTGGGTTCTTTTTGCTACGAATACCCTCTCTGTCAGCATCCTTTATCATGAGTTGGATAGTGTCCCCTCAGACAAGACTGTGCAGCTTCGTGACGTCTGTGCGAGAGAGTTGGGGGTTTAGATCTCTTCGGAGACATGGGAGGATATTTGTGAAAATGCTCGAAGGATTTTGATCTGTAATAGGACACATTCCATGCAGTTGAAAAATCTTCATAGGATCTGTCTGACACCAGAGTTTCTCTCAAAATTCAAAGTGGGATTATCTTCAGCATGTACTAAATGCCGAGTGACTACAGGCACTCTTTCTCATTGCATGTGGTCCTGCTGCAAGCTTAGTATATATTGGAGCACTGTGTTAGGTGTAGTAGAGTGGGTCTTGGAGACAGAATTGGAGATGGACCCGGTTTCTCTTTTCCTGGGCCTGCACAGAGTATCTTGCACAGATGCACATGGGGAAAAAAAATCCTTACTTTCTGTGCTAGGAAAAATGTTGCGTTGGATGTCTGAAAACTCCTCGGGTCTTTTGGGTCTTTGTAAGCTCCTCATGGAAAATATCCCTTTGGACTTTCTCACCAGTATGGAGCACCAAAAAACAGAGATTAGTATAAGTCATAGAGTCATGGAGATGTAAAGCATGGAAACAGACCCTTCGGTCCAATCCATCCTTGTCACCACATGTCCCAAACCAATCTAGTCCTACCTGCCAGAACCTGGCCCATAACCTTCCAAACCCTACCTATTCATTTACCCATCCAAATGCCTCTTAAATGTTGCACTTGTATCAGCCTCCCCCACTTCACCTGGCAGCTCATTCCATGCACGTACCACCCTCTGTGTGAAATAGTTACCCCGTAGGTCTCTCTTATATCTTTTCCCTCTCACCCTAAACCTATGCTCTCTCGTTCTGGACTCCCCGAAACCAAGGAGTCCAGGCCAGTGTGCCAACAGCCTTCTTCACTGTCCTGTGTATCTGTGACTCAAATTTCAGACAACCGTGCACCTGATCTCCAACGTCCTTTTGTTCCACTACAGTCCTTAAGACCCTCTCATTCATCATTAAACTCCTACCTAAATTTGACTTTCCAAAATGCAAGATGTCGCACTTATCTATATTAAATTCCATTTGCTATTTCTCAGCCCACTTTCCCAGCTGATCAAGGTACTGCTGCAATTTCTGATAACGTTCCTCACTGTAAACGATGCCTCCTATTTTAGTGTCACCTGCAAACTTACGAACTTTGCGTTGTTCACCCTGGTCCAAATCATTGATATAGATGGCAAACAGCAATGGGCACAACACGGACCCCTGAGGCACTCCACTAGTCACAGGCCTCCAGTCCAACAAGCATACCTACACCATAGCCATTTGCTTCATTACGACAAGCCAATTGTGCCGCCAATTTGACAAGTTTACCTTGGAGTCCATGGGATCTAACCTTCTAGAGCGGCTCACCATGTGGAATCTTATCAAACGCCTTACTGAAATCCATACAGATTATGTCCACCACCCTGCCCTCGTCAAACCTCCTGGTCACTTCCTCAAAACACTCTATCAAAATTTGTAAGGCATGATCTCCACGCACAAAGCTATGCTGACTGTTCCAAGTCAAACTCAGTCTTTCCAATTGCATGCATATCTTATATTTCCAAACCTTCTCAAGTGGTTTCCGGAAACAGATGTGAAGCTTACTGGTCTATATTTCCCAGGCTTTTCTTTGCAGCCCTTCTGAATAAGTGCACAACATTTGCTACTGCCCAGTCTTCCGGGTCCTTGGCCCCTGAACTGTCTTATCTCGCCTCGTGCAGTGCTCTTAGATATATCTGGCCAGGACCAAGAGATTTATCTGACTTTGTGCATTCTAATGTGTCCAACAGCACCTCTACTGTGATATGGACTGTGCCAAGATATCGCAACTAACCTCCCAAAGGTCATAGGTCTTCGTGTCTTTCTTCATGGTAAATACAGAAGAAAAATTGAGGACCTCAACCATCTCTTGAGGTTTTACACATGCGTGCCTATTTTGGATTTTAAGACGTCCTATTTTCTATCTCTAGTTGTTCTTTTTCTTTACTATACTGAATTTGGATCTGCTCAGCCAAGGTTATCTCATACCCCACTTTAACCTTGCTGATTTCCTTCTTCACTGAACTCCTCTATCCCCTGTGTTACTCCAGGGGTTGCCTAGATCCCAGCTGCCTGTACCTGAGTGATGTCTCCTTTTTTGTTGGTCAGAGCATCAATATCTCTTGTCATCCAGGGTTCTCTCTTCCAGCCTCACTTTCCCTTCACCCTTACAGGAACATATAGACCTGGAACTCGAGATATCTCACTTTTGAAGCCCTCCCACTTGCCCGGGATTCTTTTACCTGGAAATAAACTACTCCATCAACCCCTGCAATCCCCTGACTAAGTCCAACAAAATACGCCATGCCCCAATTTAGAACTTGAATCTGTGGACCACTTTTGTCCCTACCATAACTATTAAAAAATTAATACAGCTCTAATCACTTTTCCCAAAATGCTCCCCCACTTTACCTCCATCACCTATCCTGCCCTATTTCCTAACAGTAGGTCGAGTTTGTCCCTTCCCGAGTAGGATCCTCTACATGCTGCTTGTGGAAGCTTTCCTGAACACGCTTAACAAATTACGTTCCATCTAAGTTCTTAACCCTCTGGAAGTCCCAGTCTATGTTAGGATAATTAAAATCACCTATTATGACAACCCTATTGCTCCTGCAAGTCTCGCCAGTCTCCCTGAATATTTGTTTCTCTAATTCCCATTGATTATTTTAAGACTTATAGTGCAACCACTATAACATTACCACCCCCCCTCCCTTACTTCTTTGCACCATTCACAAAACCTCATTAGATATTACCTCCGTTATTTCATCTTTAAATACTAGAGTGATACGTGCCTTAATCAGAACTATTGGTATTTAAATTGTTTCCATTTACATCTCTTCCTCACAGTGACTTTCACATTCGCAGCATCCCTTGTCAAGGCACAGTGGAGGTATAGAGCAGTAAATGGATGGGAACTGAACATCCTGTCACTTCCAGCATTGGTTACATGTTTCCCCACACTGGGCAGTGATCTAACACAGTGTTACCGAACAATGCAACAGCCTGGGTTTGTATATGAATGAACCAGTGCGGACTGCACAGCTCTACATGCTTGACATTTAGCCCAGGATTATAGATCCAGCATTGGTGTGGGCTGCACAGTGTTTCACTCTGGACATTGCTGGCTTGCATACAGTTGTACACGAGCCGGATCTACACAGTGCTCCATTCTGAATATGTAATGGATGGGCTGGTTATGTGAGTTGGATTGCGAATGTGAGAGTACTAAACATCTGGCAATGCCTTTATTTTGTGTTTTACTTCTTGTGATTGGACTCTTCAAATCTTGACTCATCCGGTTAGACCCATCTTCATCACTTCCTCAAAAAATTCCACCGAGTCAGTAGGATGTGATCTCCAATGTACAAAGTCCTCTTCAGTCCTTGTCGTTCCAAATGCATATACATCCTTTCCCTCAAAATCCCCTCCAACAATTTAGTCACCATTGACGTCAGGCTCACCAATCTATAGTTACCTGGTTTTTCCTTACTTTCTTAAATAATGACCCTATGTTAGCAGCCCTCCAGTCTTTTGACACCTCACCTGTTAAAATCAATGATACAAATATATAAGTAAAATGCAGAGCAATCTCTTTCCTAGCTTCCCACAAACATCTGGGATACAACTGATCAGGTCCTAGGGATTTGTTCACCTTTATATGTTTTAAAATGTCCAACACCTCCTTGTAATATTGACACTTTTCAAGATATCACTATATATTTCTTCATTCTCTCGCTCTTGTAAGCTCCTCCACAATAAATACTGAGGAGAAAAACTTGTTTTGCATCCCTTCAATCTCCTGTGGTTCTGCACATAAAGTAGCCTTACTGATCTTTAAGGAGCCCTATTCTCTCCCTAGTTAATCTTTTGCCATTAAAGGATTTGTAGAGTTTCTTCAATGCCTTGTTAACCCTATTTCCAAAGCCATCTCATGTCCACATTTTTCTGGCCCGATTTCCCCGTTGACTATACACTTATTGCCCTTTTACACCTCTCAGGACTCACTTGATAACAACTCTGTTTACCTTACGTATGCTTCTTTCCTTACCTTGAGCAGAGGATCAATATATCTAGCCATCCAGCACTCCCTGCACCCACCAGACTTGCCCCTCTCACTAATAGGAACACGTTGGCTCTGGACTCTCTGAAACCAAGTTTTCATGGCCTTGCATTTTCCAACCATCCCTTTACCTGCGAATAGGGTATCCCAATCAGCCTTTCACAGGGCTCGCCTAACACTTTCAAAATTGGCCTTATTCAAAGTTAGAACTTCAATGTTTACATCAGGTCTTTCCTATTCCAAAACTAATTTAAAACTAATGTACATGTGTAACAGACTTGAAAGTTAAATAAACACTTCCTGCCCCTCTGTAACAGGCTCGAGAGGTTGAATGGGCTCCTCGTGGCCCTCTGTAATAGACTGAAAAGGCTGAATGGCCTCCTCCTGTCATTATGTAACAGATCCGAGACATTAAATGACACAGCAACCCGTGGATTACGAGCAACCGTTAAAGTGTATCTGATGGAGGTCCATCCCTTCTCAGTTACAGTAACACAACCAACGCAATGTACTCCAGGTGCCCTCTCAGTAACACCTCATACAGCTGCAGCGACACATCTCTTTGTTTTAAATGAATTTGTTGGCAAAATGTACCAATATTCTAGATTTCCATCTTTTCAAGTAGCAACAGGCTAATATGGGCTAAATGGCCTTCTCTTATCCCTCTGTAAGAGGCCCATAGGGGCAGAATTGCTTCGGCCTGTTGCTGAGCAGCAATCTCAATGCTCCGTCTCAAGGTTATGAAAGGATTTGGTAGCCAGGAGTAGCCTCACACTGGTCAATAATATCGTACTTTGTGTTGAGGTATCTAGAAACGTGCCCACTCGACTTTATTTTATGCAGCCGATCTGTTGTTTCATAACTGCCTCCTTTCATAAACAGAGTGGAATATATATAGACCCCTGCAGCGTTTTGTTAATACTCTCATATACAAGTTACAAAAAGATTATAAAGGTTTATGGTCTATCCCTCAGCAATCCTCACCCATTCCATCCAAACCCAGTAAATGTTCCCTTTTATACTGATATGAAAAGTGATGTGTGGAACTGGTTAACTGAGCTGTTTGTTTAGTCATGATTTGGAGATGCCAGTGTTGGACTGGGGGTGTACAAAGTTAAAAATCACACAACACCAGGTTATAGTCCAATAGGTTTAATTGGAAGCACATGAGCTTTCGGAGCGCCGCTCCTTCATCAGGTGATAGTGGAGGACACAAATCTAAGGCACAGAATTTATAGCAAAAATTTACAGTGTGATGTAACTGAAATTATACATTGAAAAATACCTTGATTGTCTGTTCAGTCTTTCATCTGTTCGAATACCATGATCGTTTCACTTATTTCTTGTGTAAATCACAAAACACTTTTTCAAAAAAAAGTTGCATTTTCAGGTTAACTGTAACATTGACTGTTACCTAGACAATATGTTCAAAGTGTTAGCCCCCTGTGTTCTCTTGTCTATGCCATGATGTTTAGATTGATTCTAATCTGAAAAGTGAGAATAGAGTTTTACATGAATTCCTGCAGTTTTTGAGCTCAGAGTTTTACATGAATTCATGCAATTTTTGAACAAAGTACAATGTAACTCTGCAAGTACAAATACACCCCACAAAACATATGTGTGCATGAAGGTTCGTCTGTTTGTGTGTTTGTGTATGTGTGTTTTTCTGGGTTGAGGGTCGTGAGTGTGAGAGGGAGTGTATATGTGTGTGTAGTGATGTAGAGTCTCTTAAGTCTGTGAGGGGGTGCATATGTGAGTGTGGCAGTCTCTGTGCGTGTCTGGGTGGGTGCTGTGAGTGTCTGTAAGAGAGAGTGTATATGTGTGTGCATGAGTGTAGTGTGGTCTCAGTTTCTGAGCGGATGCCTGTGTGAGTGTGGGTGCCTGTAAGGGTGTGTGGGAGTGTCTGTGTGCGTGTCTGTGTACATGTGTGCCCGTGTGTATGTGTGTGTATAGGAGTGCCTGTGTATGTGTGCGTGTAGTGGTGTATGTGTCTGTGTGTGTATAGTGCAATGGTGGTCACCTGTAATGTGACATGACCCCAAGATCCCGGTTGAAGCCCTCCCTATGGGTACCAAAATTTGCTGTCAGCCTCTGCTCGGCCACTTTTCGCTGCTGCCTGTCCTGAAGTCCGCCTTGGAGGATGGTCACACGGAGGTTGGAGGTTGAATGTCCTCGACCACTTAAGTGTTCCCCAACTGGGATGGAACACTCCTGTCTGTTGATTGTTGTGCGGTGCCCATTCATCTGTTGTCGTAGCCTTTGCTCGGTTTCCCAGTGTTTGTTCAGTGACTGTGATTAATGCCAATCTCAATTGATTCTAATTATCCCAGTGGAGGGTTTTAATGATAAATGGGCGCCGTTCAATGTGTTATCCCATAACATGAGCGGAAGTATCACCGACAGCACTGATAGGGATCAGCAGATCCAGAGAGAGGGGGAGGAGAGATCAGAATCTGAAAACATTAGACAGGAATGTTCCAAAAATGGATCAGATGAATGAATCAATGGATGAATCATTGGACTGGCATGTTCCAACAATAGACAGGAGTTTATCCAATTATGTTTGGTATCTTTCTGCATTTTATTGGTGGTCATTATCATTGTGGATCTACTACGCTCTTCTCATTGTTCAATATTTTTATTATCCTTTCCTAGGTATGTTTGGCGTTCCTGGTAAGTGTCACTGTCAAGTTTTTTTTTCTGTATAAACTAGTTATGACTGTATTACTGGTCTTTCATATAGTCTACACTTCTTGTCGCTATTATTGTTCCTCCTGAAACTCTCAATCCAGATATTCACTCTACAGAATACTACTAACTTCATCAATGAACGTGTTCAATTACTGTCTCCCTCTCTGCTCTGGCATTGTTACTCATGGGTCTCTATGTTGACCTACTCAGCTCCAGCGTAGAACTACAATTTATTGTATCATGGCCTTTGTTATTTAAATATTAACAGCATGGAGGTCACTCTCTACTGTTCTGGTTACAAACTCCACTTCCTTCCACTGTTTCCATCCCATCCCTGGCTAATATCTGCAGTCACAACTGTATGTGGTCCCTTTGACAATTCTTCGCACCATTCCCTGGCCTTTTCACTCCTGAATATATTGCACTGGTTTATTCCATCTGCTGTTTGAATCTTGAGCTATGAAATACAGTCTTAATGAAGCCAATAATCTGCTGCTGCCGCTCCCAGCTTCAAACCTGCCAAAGCAAATCTGCTTCGAACTCACGACAAACTCCCATCCATCTGTCATTCATGTGCATGCCGATGTGTATTGCTATTGTGACTGGCAATGACTTTATTTTAACATTCTCAAACACATTACCTCATCTATCCATGAAACTTCTCTCGTTCCCTTTCTGTTGATTAACAAAAAGCCTGCCAGTTGTTCGTATTTAAAATAGTTTCCTCCATGTGCGTTCCTTCTCAAACAATGAGTTTCGCATTCAACCACGCCAATCGCGCACGCATACACACGCACTCTCTCTCTCAGTTTCTGATGAGCACACACACACACACAGACAATCGCAGCAAATCTTCCCATTGTAGGCAGTAACCTGATGCGAGTATGGTTAGAATATGATAGTAAAGTTTGCATTACTCTCTATGCTGGGCAGATAGTGCAGTTTACTGAGCAACACACTAGCATGGTCTGCACAGCTCTCCATGCTGGGCTGTCATCTTGTCCCAGTTTATGTTGTTTGTGGTGTTCTGTGAAGCAGATTGAGAATTTGATGTAACAAACCATTCCAGCTGATCTGACAATGCCTTTATTCGATGTTCTCATTCTTATCATTTTACTCTCGAAGATCTCACTTCTCCAGTTCGTCCCACTGCCCTGTCTGATTCCCCATATTTCCACAATATCTTTTCCGTTAATTAACTGTCTGTTTCTGTCTTTAATGTGAATCTTTCTCTCCCTCTGTATTTTTCCCTGGGTTTAGCTTTTGGTTCCCTAGTGTATCAAGTGCTGGCATTGTGTAGTTCAGAAAGAGTGAAATGGTGTGTTTCAGGCTGTTGTTCACTTCGCGGTATATCCCATGTGATGGACAGGGGTGTTTTAGAAGTTATGAGACACATCCTTGGAACTTGGTCTGTACCTGAATTTGTCCCTCTCCGGTGACCTTGCGATCAGTAACACGAGGAAGTCCCTTAAGTTAAGGACCAGGCATCTAAATTGTGTGACAATGCTGTCACTTTTCTTAAAAAAAAAGATTATTTTCTCCTTTTTAAAATAAGAGATCTTAAAGGCCAAACTGCCTACTGAAAACGGCTCAAGTAAATAACTTACAACGCTTTTAGGGTTTATAATAAATAGCAGTAACTTATCCCAAGCTGCTACTCTCTCTGAAAACTGACTTGATGCTGTTTCCTCCTGAATTGGAGAACTGTATGAAGTATGTATGTCTGAATGTTCCTTTTTAACCAAGGAACATGTTTATGGAATGTTAGTATATTGGAACAGTTCATTTGTAGAAGATACTGTATCCATTATTCGGTTAAGGTTTCCAATAGTAAAATTATTCTAAATTCCTCGTTATTTTGAATGGATTTTCATTAGAGTGTTTAAATATATTGTGTTTTGCTTAATGGTGGGTGGGTTTGACTAGCAGCATCACATCTGGAACACCTAATTCACATCTACCTTTAGAATAGGAAAAGGGTGGCATCCAAGTTATCCTCTTAAACTGGTTTGAGGCAGTCGAGTTGGTCTATAGCAAACTGGGGACTCTTGTCTGGTTCTAAATCGATAACACCAAATTGGGTTTAGAATTACAATCCCTACAGTCTGCAAACAGGCCAATAGACCAAACAAGTCTACACTGACCCTCCGAGGAGTAACCTACCCAGACTCATTCCTCTACCCTAATATTTACCCCGAAAAGGATCCTAACCCACATACATCCCTGAAAACTATGAATAATTTAGCATGGCCTATTCACCTGACATGCACATCTTTGGATTGTGTGAGGAAGCCAGAGAATCCAGAATAAACTCATGCAGACACTGGAGATTATGCACCGGGCGATTATTCGGTACAAAGGTCGCATATGGCAGTTGTTAGTGTCTTTTGTTCCGGATGTTGAATACAGTTGGTTTAAACAGTGTTTTGTGTATAAAGATTCTTTCAGTCACTAAGAGTTCGCTGGGTGTGGAAGAAGTAAACTTGGGGGTTTTATAAAAGGTAATGAAGGCAAAGCTGTAGGAATTGACAGACAAGCTGGAGTTGCGTTTGCTTTTGTCTGTGCGAAAATGAGAGATAATTACAGCTATAGTTCCGGAATTACATTGGACGGAACCGCCATCAGACGCTTTCGAAATGGCTAGAATTCAATTTCAAATGAGGCACTTTGAACATGAGAAGGAATTGAAACAATTTGAATTATGATGAAAAGTAGAAATAAAAGAAAAGGAAATGAAGAAGGAAGAGAGAAAAGGAGAGAAGAAAAGCAAAGAGTTCCAACTTAAACGGTTAGCAATTAGAGAGGAAAGTTGACATAGAAGGCGGAGATCAAGGTAGATGGTAGGCTGGATGAGGAGGATAGTGAGGTTTAGCAACCCTGTAATAGCCTATGGCCTAATGAGGTTCTGTTTAAATACATCCAGGCATTATCTAAATTTGATGAGAAGGATGGGGAAGCCTTTTGAATTTCATTTGAGAAAGTGGCTAAACTAATGCAGTGGCCGGTGACCATGTGGATTTAGTTGATCCAAACAAAGCTGATAGATATTTGCATCCCTATCGGAAGAGGTATCTGGCCAGTATGGGGTGGTGAAGAAAGCCATCTGAAGTGCACAGAAGCCGACAGACAGCGTTTCATGAATCTAAAAAAAGGGTCCCTGGTTAAACTCACATTGAGTTTGAAAGGATAAAACAAAGTAATTTTGAATAGTGGGTAAGGGTATTAAAAACAGAGCAAAGCTATGGCACTGTGAGATAGATTCTTATTTTGGAGAAGTTCAACAATTCACTTCCTGCAGTCGTGAGAACTCGTGTGGAAGAGCAGTTACAATGGCAAGATTAGAAACTGAAATGGCTGATGATGATGATTTGGTTCAGAAATCAAAGTTTGGTTTCTGTGAGGCATGGAGAAGAATGTGCGAGATCTTAAAATATATACCTGTGAAGGTAAGCTATACTGGCATAGGCCAGGAGTAGCAGGGAAAGAGGTTACAGCATTAAGAGGTACAGAAGCATGTAATTCTTTTATGCTGAGACATGAGGAGCTATGTCATTCAGAAGGATGATTGGAGAGATGAGAAGTGCTCCATTATGTAACGTGTGGTTGGAGTGTCCGTTGGAAACATCAATAGATTTATTCCACAATGGGGAAGGAGGCCTTGCGCTTCGTGTTGGCGTTACAACGTTTCAGCATTTAAATTGCCAATAACATACATGAGCCAAATCTTTATCACTGATCGTGAACCCTTACAATTTTGGAGAAGTTTAGGGAAGGAAAGACCAGTCTGTTTCGATTGAGCTTATTATTGATGCCATTCAATTTCAAATTATACAGGTGACAGGGCGAGAAAACCGAAATTTTGACACGTTGTGGAGACTTGGATGAAGAAAGACAAAGGCATTCTGTGGCAGGAGTAAAATGATTGAAATCGAATCTATTTGTGAACATTTGAAGGCTCAGAGTCTATATATATATACATGCATTGCAGACTACCAACAGAGGAAGTCTAGGAGGTCTAAAATGAATCTACGGTTGTATATTGATCGATTATTTTATTAAAGGTGGAGTCGTGAAGATACTATCTCTGTAAAAAGATCATTTTCTCTTGGATTTTTTTTAATAGAGGTTTTAAATGCAGAGGTACAGAACTGCTGTCTGAAAACAGTTGAAGCAAATAACTGAGAAAGCCTTTAGGTTTCATTAAACCGGTGGTAAGAATGGAAGGGCAGTGGCCAGCTCTCCCAGAGCAGGTTTCCTCATTTTGTTTTTAGCTGCAGCATTCAGAAGCTGCTGGGGATCCCAGAAAGTTTGGAAGTTTTAATACATGATCCCCAGCTGCTTTTCTCTCTGAGATCTCTGTTGATGTTGTTTCCTCCTGGATTGGAAAACTGCTGTAAGGATCTATATTTGAGTATATCTTTGTGCCAAGCTGTGTAAACCAAGTAGGTACGGTATCTATTGTTTGTGTAAGTGTTCCAACATATAAGCTATCCCAAAATTTTCTTTTCTTTGATTGTATTTTAACTAAAGCATTTGAAAAGATTATATTTTGCTTAATATCGAGTGGTTTGACCAATCACAACATATCTGTAAGGCACACTTCACATCTATATTCAAAATAAGGAAAGGTTTGGATCTAACCGGCCTTCTTAAAATATTTTGGGGGGATATGGACTGGTCCACAACACTTGTACCGAGTGGTTTCTGACTGGTTCCTGTTATTGAAAAGTTAGTCCAGCAGCTGGGGATGGTTTGCTGGAAGTTGTGCTGTGAGCTGCTTCAGACATTCAGAGAGACCTGAGGATTTGGTGACCCAACTCTGGATGGAGCATGGGGACTGTAGCCACAGCATCTGGGTCTGCAACACGAACAACAAATGGAGCAGAGGCTGCAGAGAGGGGAAGCTCTGAAACCACGGAGTGAGTGCGTGTGGTGAAAGGGATCTGCTGTATCCATATCGGGTTTTCCAGGAACAGCTTCCCAAGCTTCACTTAACCAAGGAGCAGAGTGTGAGGGGCCCTGACTGAACAAGGAGCTGGTCATAGAATGGTGTAACCTCCTTCAACACGACCTGCAGCTTCACACCAGAGGAAGGATGATGCTGCCAGTGGCTGTGAGGGTCACTGTTTCATGCAGCTTATTTAATCCAGAAATTTCCTGGCAGGGCTAAGTGACATATCCATCATTTCCCAGTATCTCAACATCAATGTCACCATTCGGTGAAGGAGGATATATATGGTGGATGATGTATATAGATTGTTTCTCCCTAAGCAGGGAGCTGCCGGATGTATTCAGTATAATGGGATTCCCGATGGTGTACATGGCATCTGCAGGGCATCCATGTCAATGGGGAGAGGTAGAGGAACTGAAGGAGTTCTCTCTCTATTAATGTTACAGTGTGCCCATCACAGTGCATTATATTGGTGAATACCCACTGTCCTGGCAGCAGTCACGGCCTCTTCATTCAGAAGCAGTCAGCCATTCCCACCGTCATCGGGTCTCCACGTAGAAAGAAATGAATATATCTTGGATAAAGACCGTCCCCTTGATGCACGTTTCAAAACACCATCCCCACCACCAATCAACCACATTAAAGTATTCCATGTGTTCGGAGAGCAATGTGGTCACTTGGAGTGTCTGGGAGCTGACGATCAGGGATGGAGCAAAACCTCCCATGTCTGAACGGGACTGAGTGAACCCCCCAGTACACAGTATCATTAAGTCCTGTAATCTCTCTCCATTTTAGTAACATATTGCTTTCCATTATTCCTGTAAATGAAATGACAAGATATATCATGTTAAATTCCACCTGCCAAACTATTATCTATTACCTTTTCCCCTCTGAATCTATTTGCAGGCTTTCTACCCTCTCTTGGTAATTTAATCTCTTGCTTACCACAGCGACATCACCAAACTCATCATCTGTATATCTGTTCAATTTCTCTTCATAAGACAAACACTTCAAATATGGAATCAATCTAATGAAGCTCTTCTGAATTGCCTCCAATGGAAATAGCTCATTCTGCAGGACACCCAAACTGTACTCCAGTTGCAGCCTCACTAATGCCTTGCATAGCTACACCAACACTCCCTACCTTTCTACTCTATCCTTTTATAAATAACCACTGAAATTATGCTTGCATTTCTCATTACTAGCAGTACCCGCAGGCAGGTTTTCTATGATATGCAAGCAGACACCCAGATCCCTCTGCACCTAAGCACTTTGAACTTTCTCTCCATTTAGATAATAATTTTTCTTTCTATTATAGTGGCCAACTTGAATAGCTCCATATTTATTCACTTTAATTTTCCTTGCCAAATGTTGGCCCGTTCACCCAACCTATCCATATAGTTTTAAAATCTCTTGCATCATCATTCCGAAGTAATTTCCCACCAATGTTAGTGTCATCTGAAAATGTGGCATCGTATTTTCTATCCTGTCAACCGAGTACAGTAATAACATCGATTGCAAATGGTTGAGGCATGAGTACTGAAATCAATGACACTCCACAAATTGCATTTGCCAAAAGAAAATGACGCATTTATTCCATTTGACTACATTTTGTTGGATAACCAATCCTCCATCCAAGCGAACTAATTACTCCTAGACCCATGTTGTCTGATCTTACCACTTACTCTTTGGAGAAGCGACATATCCGATGCCTTCAGGAAGACCAGATATGTTCTATCTCCAGGATTCCCACGATCCACCTTGTTTGTGACATCTTCAAATAACTCAAGCAAATAATTGAAACAGGATTTAGCCTTCAGAAAGCCATGCTGACTCTGACGAATTGTGGTTTAAGTTTGCAAATGTCTTAAACAATGGATTCTAATAATTTGCCTTAAATTACAATAGTTTATTGTTTCACTTTAGTCCCTAATGTATACCATTATAACAAGTTCTTTCCTTTCGAAAACCTTTACGTTTTCTTTGAATTCCTATTTAATGTGCACAAGGCTTTAAGAGATCTGCTGCAATTGCTATGAAGAGCCATGAGTTACTGAATGGAGTCATCATCCTGCTGGTGCACAATATCGATGGGCTGACTTCTTTCTGGTGTTCCCATGTTGTTATCTCCAAGGCCAGATTAACCTCACCCTGTTGATGCTTTAGAGGATTGGGAGATTACGGAATCTTCCTGTTGCTGTGTAACATTTTGAGGGGCTGATGGATCTTCTCATACTTCGCCATAACAGGTGGATATCCTGAACGGTCTCCTCATGTATCCTGGAGATGGGACCGAGGGATTGATTGGTCTTCTCTTCTTCCCATACAACAATCACGTGTCTAAATTACCTCTTCCTTTCTCATGAAAGAAGTCTCAGATAGGTTTTATCCTATCCAATTCCCTTGCAATAGGCTTGGTGGGTCTGAATGGCATCCTGTTATCCCAGTGTAACAAACTCCAGTCAATGTGTGACATCTTCCAGTTCCTATCTTACAGATATGAGGAGGCTGAATGGACTGATCCTGTTGCTGTTTAACAGGATACCGGTGCAGCATAGGCTCGAGTGGCTGATTGGCCTCCTTATGTAAGTGTATATCAGGCTCCAGGCTGAATAGCCTCATCCTGTTTTGGTGTTACAGGTTCGAAGGCCTGAATATCCTTCCGTTGTTCCTGTGTAACAAGCTGGAGAATGGAATGGATTCCTCCACTATCTGTGTAATTCACTTCACATGTTGAATCCTTCTGTCTTCTATGTTCAAATAAGATCATCTTCAATTTTTGTAAACTCCAATGGCTACTGGGTCAACCTGATCATCCTTTCATTATAAGTTAGCACCTTCATTGCAGCAATGAGTTGAGGGAACCATCTCTGAGCTGCGTCCAATTTAAAACATCCTTTCTTCATTGAAGAGATTAAATCTGCACACACGACTCCAGATGTGATCTGACTAAGACTCTGTACAGCAGCAGCAACACTTTACCAGCCTGCTTTAAGGTTCCCACACAGCTTAGAGCTGTCTCAGCTCTCTGGGGGAACACAGAGCATTGTTGGAAGATCATTGTCCTTCTCTACTCCATCAGCAAAACGGGAGATCTGGAGAAATTAAAGCTTGCGAAGATCATAAATGATGTGGTGAGATGATCTCTACCATTCACCTCCCAGAGCCCACCTTGCTCACATTCCAATGTATCTTGTGGGTGGCACGGTGGCACAGTGGTTAGCACTGCTGCCTCACAGCGCCCGAGACCCGGGTTCAATTCCTGCCTCAGGCGACTGCGTGGGTTTCCTCGCCGTGTCTGCGTGGGTTTCCTCCGGGTGCTCCGGTTTCCTGCCACAGTCCAAAGATGTGCAGGTCAGGTGAATTGGCCATGCTAAATTGCCCCTAGTATTAGGTAAGGGGTAAATGTAGGGGCATAGGTGGGTTGCGCTTAGGCGGGGCAGTGTGGACTTGTTGGGCTGAAGGGCCTGTTTCCACACTGTAATGTAATCTAATCTAATCTAATCTAGTAAAGTGGAGCGCAAAAACAGCAAGGAGGAGCAAACATTGATGGGAGTTATATATCAAAGTGAAAGCTGCAATACAAATGCTGGACATGTTTTTTTTAGATTAGATTAGATTAGATTACTTACAGTGTGGAAACAGGCCCTTCGGCCCAACAAGTCCACACCGACCCGCCGAAGCGCAACCCACCCATACCCCTACATTTACCCCTTATTACCTATCACTAAGGGGAATTTAGCATGGCCAATTCACCTAACCTGCACATCTTTGGACTGTGGGAGGAAACCGGAGCACCCGGAGGAAACCCACGCAGACACGGGGAGAACGTGCAAACTCCACACAGTCAGTCGCCTGAGTCGGGAATTGAACCCGGGTCTCTGGCGCTGTGAGGCAGCAGTGCTAACCACTGTGCCACCGTGCCGCCCACATGTTATAAAACAGAAAATGAGATATACACATTTGTGGCTACTGCAGTAATAATGTAATGTTTACATTATATCTAAACTGTGTTAACCCAATTGAATGCTGATGCTGGGAAAAATGTATTTCATGAGCACGTGTGAGATGGTTTGCGTTAACAATATGTCGAGCACTGAGCTCGAGATCAGGTTATTTAGGAATTGGTGTTGAGTGATCAGAAGAGCTAATTGAAACTGGAAAGGACCTTTTGGGAACAGTGACCACAATGTACGGGGTTTTCTTTTATGCTGTTTGAGTACACGGCAGTTTTTGTTTTATTTGAAGTAACCGTTATAAATCTGAGTCATGCAGCCATGAAAGTGTGAGGAGAAAGTGGGGACTACAGATGCTGGAGATCAGAGTCGAAGAGTGCGGTGCTGGAAAAGCACAGTCAGGTAGCATACTAAGGGCAGATAAATTGATGTTTCGGGCATAAGCCGTTCATCAGGAATGAAGCTTCTGGGCCAAGGGGGGTGAGAGATAAATGAGAAGGGGGTACGGCGAGGGGAGGTAGATGATATTGTGATAGGTCGATGAAGGTGGGTTGAAAGTAATAGGTGACGAAGGGAGACAGAACGCCTCATCTACTGCATCCATTAAACCCAATGTGGTCTTCTCTACATTGGCGAGGCAGGAGGTCAACTTGTGGATCATTTCAGAGAACATCTCTGGGACAGCCACATTGAACATCTCCATCGCCTTGTAGCTGAGCACTTTAACACTCCTTCCCACTCTGCTAAGGACATGAGGGCCCTGGGCCTGATCCATCACCAAACCTGAGTCACCAGAAGCCTGGAGGAAGAAAGCCTCCTCTTCTGCCTTGGGACCCTTCAACCACAGGGGATCATAGTGGATTTCACCATTTCCCAATTTCCCCTAATCCCAATTTATCTCGCTCCAACCTTCCAAGTCAGCACCGCCCTTTTGAACGTTCCTATGTGTCCACCTTCCTTCCTATCAATCTGGTCCACCCTCCTCTCCGACTATCACTTTCAACCCCACCTTCATCTACCTATTAGATGAAAGGAGGCAGCTTAGAAAAATGTCAAGTGTTGCAGTAAGCCAGTGGATTCAGAGAAATGTAGGACCCAAGGATGATCAAGAAACTGAGAAGAAAATCAAAAAGAGAAAAAGCATGCAAACGAAAGAAAAACATGAAAACTGCTAAAAAGCATCTATCAATGTATGAAAAATAAAATAAAAACAAGGTCAAATGTGGAACAGTTGGTGTGCGTTCAGGATAATTTATTGCAGAGAACAGATAAATTGCAGGGAAAAGAAACAGTTTATTTGCGTCTATCTTCATTGAAGAATGTCCAGAAATTCTTCCAGAAGTTCCAAGTGACCATGGAACTTGTGTAATTAAAGTCTAAGATCATTCTTATCAGTGTTGAACCTATCTTTGAAAATAAACCTGGATTGAGTATTTATAAATCTGACAGACTAGATGTACTTCATACAAGAATTTCAGAGGAAGCAGCAAAGACATGTTGAGTGCATCGCAGATTGTCACTTTATTTTCCGACACATTCCAGAAAGGCATTTAGCCAATCTGGATAAGGCAAAGGTTATAAATATTATCCAACACGTTAAGAAAGGATGAAGATGGTGAATGGTGAACTACAGACCAGTTATCTTGTCATCCGCAGTTAGGTATCTGTTGGACTCGATAACAAAGAACATGCTACAAGATATATAGAAGGTAATAACATAACTGGGGAGTGTGAGAATGTACCGATGAAACGAAAACCAGAAGTGGCAAACATATTTTTAGAATGGTTTGAAGATGATTCTTGTGAACATAGGCAATGAAGAACCAATGTATAACGTAGAGTTGGATATTCATGAGCTTTTTTTTTCAAAGAACTCACACAGTAAGCTCATAAGAAAAGTTAAAGCGAGAGGTATTGGGAAGAATAAAAACAAATGGGAAAGTAAAAATTAGGTTTACATTCATGTGAATGTAATTGGAATATAGAGGATGTCGTGCACCAGTTGCATCGAGTGTTCATGAGACTACACTTAGAGTACTTTGTACCGTTTGGAATCCCAATCTAAGAAAGAATATTTTGACTACAGAGGAACTGCAAAAAGTATTATCCAGATTAATCCATAAAATGGCAAAATTGTCTGATGTGGAAACTCAGGCTGTGATCTCGAGTTTCAATACATGAGAGGTGATTGCAGTGAAACTTAGAAACATAGAGCGGACTGAATAACAGAAGGACATGGAGAAGTACAAGTCGGCGAGATCAGGGAGAATCCCACGATATTCTACACGGACAAGTAGAACTGAATAATCAGCAAACAGTTAATGTCCATTAGAAACCAAAGGGGCAATCTGTGTGTCAAGCTGGAGAACATTGATGGATTGTTACATGAGACCTTCACATCTATTTTACTTGGGAGAAGGAGGAGGCAGGTACAGAATTCAAGAAGATGGACTGGGAAGCTCTTGAACAGATTGATATAAAATACGAGAAAGGATTTGAGGCTTTGTTCTGTATAAATATGGACCAATCTCCATGTCTGAATGAGTTGTATCACAGGGGGCTGTTGGGGTCAAAGGAGGAAAGACCCTGACTGAATATTTTAATTAGCTTCCGACCATAGGGGAGGTGCCAGAGAACTGGAGAGCTGCTAATACGATTCCACTTCACAGCAAGGGTGGGAGATAGACCAGGGAACTATAGACGAGTGAGTATTAGATCACTGTTAAGGAACCTACTGGATAAAATAGGGATGAGAATATCGAACTCCAATCAGAGTTGAAAGGTTTGATCAGGGATAATCATCATGACTTTATCAGGAGGAAGTCACATCCAATGGATTTGATTGAATTCGTTTGAGGAGGTCGATTGTTTAGTTTTGTAGGAAGGCCTTTGACAAATTTCCACCTGGAAAACTGAAAAATAAAGTAAAATCTCACAATATGAAGGGTAACTTGACAGGTTATAACGAAAATTGTCTGAGTAGCAGGAGACAGAGAGTGGTGAGAGAAGCCTGTTTGTGTGACTGGAGACCAGTGTCCCCTGGCGTACCACAGGGATCAGTGCTGTGTCCCTTTTTGCTTGTGTTATTCATAACAAAATATAGATATGAATGTGAAGGGGGCTAGGTGGAGAGTGAGGAAGGTGTGATAAGTAAGTGTATGTTTGACATAAAGATTGACTGGGTGGTTCGCAGTGAGGAGGAAGGACTTCAGTTTCAGGAAGATGCAGATGGAATGGTCAGATGGGCAGATCAATGGCAGATAGAATGTAACCCTGATAAATATGAGGTGATGCACTTTGGGAGAAGGAACCAAGCAGGAGGGGACTCAATGAATGGCAGCACACTGGGAACCTCAGAGTGTGCTTCTCCACACATCCCTGAATGTGGCTGGACAGGTTAATGGACTAGTTAAGAATTGGACCTTGGGTGTTGTGTTTCCTAATCAGGGTGTAGATTATAAGAGCAATACAGGGCTTTGGTTCCGCCAAAATGGAATACTGTATGTAGTTCTGGGAGCCACATTCCAGGAAGGATGTGATTGTACTGGAGAGGTTGCAGAGGGGATTCACCAGGATATTCCCTGGGATGGAGCATATCAGCTATGGAGAGAGGCTGGATAAGCTCGGGTTGATTACTTTGGAGCAGAGAAAGCTGAGGGGTCCATGATTCAGAAGGATAAGATTATAAGCGACACGGACAGGGTGGATAGACAGCAGCTGTTTCTTTTAGTCGGAAGGTAAAGAACAAAGGAGCACACTTTTAAAGTGTAAAGTTTGAGGTTGGGAGAGGATTTAAACTTTTTTTCACCTAGAGGGTGTTGTGTTCTGGAATTACTTCCTGAGAGGGGAATTATCACGGGTAACCTCACAATCATTAAAAAAGTACTTGGACGAGCACTTGGAAGTGTCATAACATTCCAGGCTAAGGGCCTGCTTTAGGAAAGTGGGACTAATATAGATCGTGCTGTACTTCTGTTGGCACAGAGTCTATGCCCCTGTGAGTGTATGGTGTGGAAGGTCAATTATTGAGCTGTTTAAGGCAGGAATTGATGGGTTTCTGAAGAGTTATATTCATAAGGGTTATAAGAGTGAACTGTATTAACCTGTTAAATTATGTCAATGTGAGAAATATGAGAAAACAGGTGCAGTTTCCTTACAGTTTGAAAGCAGAGAATGGAGAATGGGGAACAGGGAAATGGCAGAACTATGAAGCCACTACTTCCGTTCTGTCTTCACAGAAATCTCAAACAATACAAGGAAAACTAAGTCTGGTGTGGGAAAATGGTAGAGTACGTGCAACATAGAACATAGTAAGTAAATGGTTTAGGATAAATTATTGGGGCTGAAATTAATGGTCATAGACAACACTAACATAATTTTTGAAATGGGAATTATGTTTGAGAAACAGATTGGGAGACAAATGAAAGAGAAGCAATGGATGTTAAACATTTTGATTTTTAGAAAACATTTGGTAAAGCTCCAAGCCCAGTTTGCAAAATCAAATCTGAGTGGATTGGGGCTAATGTATGGGCATGTTTCTAGAATGGGACAGCTGGCAGGAAACACTGAATAGAAATAAACAGACTCGTCAAGCAACAGCCTGGCATTGTCTGTAAGGTATGATTCTGTAAGGGATAAGTCCTTACACATCTCGTCAAGAAACTTTGGGGACAATTAAACAATTCACTGGAGGAAGAGATTCCACAAATAACCCCTTCCTCCATGATGGAAGAGCCCATCAAATCAGTGTACAAGATAAGGCTGATTCATTCGCAACAATTTTCAGTCAGAAGTGCTGAGTGGATGATCCATTTTAGCCTATGTCCCAGATTCCCCATCACCTTCCCCGGATATCTCCTGTCTCATCAGCAGGACGGAAACAGCAGAAGTGGCGGCACATTGGGAGACAGTTAGAAGGGAATTGCTCTTGACTCCGAATCCCATGAAGTCTCATGGCATTTGTTTACACATGGGAAAGGAAAACTCCTGCTGATTACCATGTACCAGCCTCTTTCAACTGATGAATCAGTACTCCTCCATGCTGACCAACACTTGGAGGAAGCACTGAGGGGAGCAGGGATGCAAGATGTACTCTGGGTGTCAATGTCCACCTCCAAGACTATCTCAGCTACAGCATTACTGATCGAGCTGGCCAGGTCCTAAAGGATATAACTGCTATACTGGTACTGCGGCAGATGGCGAAGGAACCGACAAGAGGAAAATACATATTGACCACAGTCTTACTAATCTGCCAGTTGCAGAAGTATCTTTCCATGACAGAATCGCTAGTAGTGGCCACCGCATTGTCATTGTGGAGACAAAGTCACACTTGCACATTGAGAATATCCTCCACCATTTTGGGTGGTACTATCACGGTGCTAAATAGGACAGACTTCGAACAGATCTAGCAGCTCAAGTCTGGGTGTCCATAAGGTGCTATGGTTCATCTATAGGAGCAGAACTGTACACCCACACAACCTCATTGCTTGGCGTATCCCCCTCACAACAATTACTATCAATCCAGAGGATTAAGCTTTGTTCAATGGAGTGTGCAGGGTGGCAGGAGCAACACTGGGCATACCTGCAAATGAAGTGTCAGCCTGTTGAAGCCACCAAACAGGACAACGTGTGTGCCAAACAGCATAAGCAGTAAGTGATAGACAGAACTAAGTGATCCCACAAGCAAAGGGTCAGATCTAAGTTCTGCAGTCCTTCCACATCTAGTCGAGAAACGTTGGGGACAATTAAACAATTCATTGGAGGAAGAGATTCCACCAAAAAAAAACCCTCCTCCATGATGGAAGAGCCCAGCACTTCAGTGTATAAGATAAGGCTGATGCATTCGCAACAATCTTCAGTCAGAAGTGCTGAGTGGGTGACCTATCTAGGCCTCCTCCAGTGGTCCTCAGCGATTCAGTTACCAGTCATCAACCAATTCGATTCAGTCCACGTGATATCCAGACACGGTTGGAGATACTGATTACTCCAAAGAGTCAATACTCTGACAACATTCTGGCAATAGTACTGAAAACGTGTGCTCCACAACCTGCCACTCCCCAAGCCAAACTGTTTCAATACACTTACAACAATGGATTTCCCCGATTATACGGAAAATTACCCCAAGTATCTCCTGTTTACAAAAAGCAAATATATTTCCAAGTCAGGATGTTGAATGGCTTGGAGGGGAACCTAAAGATGATGGTATTCCCACTCTGTCAGTCTACTCTCGATCATCAGTAAAGTGGTGGAAGGTCTCAGTGCTTTTAAGCAGCACGTGCTCAGCAATACCCTGATCAATGACGCCCAGTTAGGGCTCCACCAGGGCCACTCAGCTCCTGACCTCATTACCTAGGTTAAAATATGTACAAAAGAGATGAATTCCAGAGATGGGGTGAGAGTGAGAGTCCTTTAAAACGAGTCTGCCTTCGACCATGTGCCGCATTAAGGGGCCTTAGCAAAACTGCAATCAATGGGTATCAGGGGCATACTCCCCGCTGGTTAGAATCATACCTGACACGTAGGTCATGGTTGATAAAGGTCAGTCAACTCAGCTCCAAATCTGTAGGAGTCCCTTGACCAGTGGCCGAAAACTTCTTCAGGGCTGCTTCATCAACGACCTTCCCTCCATTTTAAGGTCAGAAGTGGGAATGTTCGCCAATGATTGTACAATGTTCTGCAACATTTGTGGCTCCTCAGATACTGAAGCAGTCCATGTTCAATTGCGACAAGATATGGACAGTATCCAGGCTGACAAATGGCAAGCAATATTCAGGCCACACAAATACCAGACCGTGACCATCACCAATAAAATACAATCTAACCTACCCGTTGGTATTCAATGGTGTTAATATCACTGAATCCCCCAGAATCAAAATCTTGGTAGGTAATCTTGCTTAGAAACTCACTGGTCTCACCACATAAACACAGTAACTACAAGAGCAGGTCAGAAGCTAGGAATACTGCGGCGAGTAACTCACATCTTGACTTCCAAAAGTCTGTCCATCATCTACAATACATAAGTCAGAAGTGTGATAGACGACTCCCAATTTGCCTGGATGAGTGCAGCCACAACAACACTTAAGAAGCTTTCTACCATCCAGGACAAGGCAACAAGTTTGACTGTCCCTTCATTCACAATGCTCCACCATCAACGCTCAGCAGCAGCAGCAGTGTTTTACTATCTACATGCTGCAGTGAAATGATTCACCAAAGATCCTCAGAGACCATCTTCCCAATCACGTCTACGTCTATCTAGAAGGACAAGGAAAAACCATCATCTTCAGGTACCCTCCAAGCCAGTCACCATCCTGATTTGAAAACTTATCACCGCTCCTTCACAGTCACTGGGTCAGAATCCTGGAATTCCCTCCCTAATGGCATTGGAGGTCAACAGCAGCAGGTGGACTGCAGCGTTCAACAAGACAGCTCACCACCACCTTCTCAAGGGCAACTAGGGTCAGGCAATAAATGCTGGCCCCGCCAGTGATACCCAGATTCACGAAATAAATAAATAGAAATTAACATAGGAAGGTTGCTGAGGTGTCGCAGGGATCAGTGCTTGGGGCCCAGCTGTTCACAATACCCATTAAACATTGGGTTGCTGGAATCAGATACAATATATCCCAGTCTGCTGACAGCACTAACGGATGTGGGATTGTGAGTGGGTGAGGAGGATGTAAAAAAGCACCGAGAAGACGAAGACAAGTGGAGTGAATGGGTAATTACGTGACAGATGGAGAACAATGTGGATAGAAGTGATGGTGTGCCCTTTGATGGAAACGATAAATTGGCAGCCTACCATTTGAAAGGGATTAGTTGGAACATGTTAATCTACAAAGGGGCATATGCTCATTTTTGTTGTTTCCTTCTGCATAAACATCTGAGCTTCCTGCAGCGCAGTGAGTTCTGTAACCAGAAGTCAATCCTGGGCATGGCATTGGCACGCTGACCAGTGTACACAGACCCACCAAGTGGGGAGCTGCAACACTGAAAAGGATCTGCATCTCCTTGTACACCAGTCGCTGAAAGCAATATTGCAGAAACAGAAAGCAATGAAGAAGATAAATGGTGTGTTGATCTTCATTTCAGGGGGATGCAAGTAGAGGAGAAAGGGTGTCTTACTGCAGCTGTACAGGCCCTTGGAGAGACCCCATCTCGAGCATTGTGCAGTATTGTGTGCAGGTTTGGTCTCCTTGCGAAAGAAAGGACAAACCTGACATTGATGGAGAGCAGTGAAGGATGACCAGACTGGTCTCTGGGATGACGGGCTTGTTTAGGGAGCAGAGTTTGGGAGATTGGGCCAGTATTCCATGGGGTTTAGGAAAATGAGTGGAGATCTCAGTGAAATATACAAAACTCTGACAGGGTGAGGCAGATTGGAAGCAGGGATGATAATTCCCCTGGCTGGGACGTCTAAAACAAGGAGCCACAATATTAGGTACAGGCAGGTCACTCTGCATTGAGATGAGAATAAATGTCTGTACGCACTGACTGGGGAACCCGGGGAATTCACTCGCACCTGGAAACCAAGACACTGATTATAAATAAGGATTTAGAGACAGTAAAGGGATGGTGGGAGAGCAGGAGTACGGTGTGGAAATGAAGGGCCAACCATCATTAGAGTGAATTGGGTGGCAAACTCGATGGACCAAATGTACTCCTGCACTTCCTATTTTATAGCTTCCCAAGGTTACTCCCATTAACGGATATGAATATCGTGTGGGGTAAGTGCATTGAGGAGATTTTTTCCATGATCTAGAATGGGGAGGCTAAATGTGTTGTATGATCTACTCCTTTCCCGCTGTTTCTGTGCAGTCTGTGTGAAAGCTCTGTAAATGTTGTCACAAGCTCTCAGATGTTACGAAGGGGGTCTCTGCAGGGTCAACAGGACTGTGTTCCCATTCCCTTTTCCGACACTGATGCTGAGGCCGGATGTTCTGTCCGGTTTCATCCTTTCAGACCTCGGAGTAGTTAAATACAAATGAGTGCCTTGATTGGCCGTTTCAGAGACCATTGAAATGTTTATCACATGTCAGGGTCTTTGGAGTCACTTTTAGGCCAGCCCAGGAAATCACGGGAGATTCACTTCCTAAAAGTACATTGGAGAAGGAAATTCTGTTTACAATCGACATTGGCTTCAAGGTCACTATTACTGACACCAGATTTTAGATCTCGATATTTTATTAATTGTTTTTAACTTCAACCGGCTGCCTTGTCTGGATTAGTAATCCAGTGACATTTCCACAACACTACCTCCACATGGGGACCTGTCGGAAACTACACTGCGCAGGGTATTTATGTGCTGCTTGACAGCTCTGTCAAAAAGAGCTCCCACCAATTTGACTGTCGTAATAGGATTGAGGGGGTGATAATTGGTCAGAATGTAATTATTTCCCTCTTAGGGGACTGGACATAGCTGAGTAATTATCCACATTGCCAGGGAGATGTTAGAGTTGGAGTTAGACTGAAACAGCTTCCCCAGGGACACGGCTTGTTGTGCAGCACAAGACTTCAGTCCTGTTGCAGGAATGGGGTCAGGACCTTTGTCGTATCTATTGTGTTCAGCTGTTTCTTCATGTCACATGCAGCAAATCGAATTAGTTGAAGACTGGCATCTGTGATTTTGTGGGCACCATGATGAGGGTGAGGTGTATCATCGACTCAACACCTCTGGCAGAGGATGGTGCATCTTTTACACTGATGTGCAGGTCTGTTCCATTATTTAGGATGGGGATGTTTGTGGAGCCCTTTCCTCCAGTCATTTGTTTAATCGCCCATCACCATTTATGACTGAATTTGGTAGGACTGCAGGGCTTCCTTCAGATCTGTTGGTCAAGTCCGGTAGCTTAAATGAGTTAGCATCAGGTTAGGTTTCATGTGATTCTGATTCTGACATGTTCACGCACACGCACATGTTCACAACACCATATATGGTGTTGATGGTAATGACAGACTGAGGTGTCACCCTGGCAAAAAGTTACAGGTTGTGGTTGAATGCTGTTCTGCTTCTCCTGCTGCTGTGGTCTACAGCACTACATGAATACGCAGTTTCGAGCTGCCATATCTGCAATACAATTCTGCTGTCTGTTCCACAATTCTCCCTGAGATCCATTCACCCATCAGCCCTGCACTGTGACCAAACCTGGTTTCTGATGTGGAAATGCTTCCATTTTCAAACTCTCAGTTGCTGAGGGTCTGTCTCCCCGGGTCTTGCTTCCAATCTGACCCATTCCGCAAAAGAATTTAACTGATCTTAATTCAAATATTTAATTCACCTGAATCTTTTCCCTTGCGAAATGCCATCTTCTGTGTTTAAAGTGAATGTGTTTCCTCTGTTTCTCTCCCTTATCATGGTTAAGAGCTCTGTCGTGTCAGTGATGCCAGCATTATGTAGTTTCAGAGCCAATGAATTCTCTGGATTCCCAATCATCTTCACCACATTGTATGTTTCTCTTTTGGTTTGATGCTGTCCCTGACTTGCCTTATCACTCATGGCTGCGTTGTCCTCCCATGAGTATGTTTCATCTTCTTGGGGTTACATTTCTGGTATTATCTTCCGAATTATCCCCACAAACTTCTGCTATTGCTGCTCCATGGCCTTTCCTGCTCAGCTCCCCTTCCAATTAACTCTGGCCAGCTCCTCCCGCATGTCTTTGTAGTTACATTGCTTAATTATAACCATATTGCATCGTGAAGAAAGCATTGCGTACAAACTGAAAGAAGGAGTTTTGAGAGATGGGCCACGAAGAATGACTGGTGGATTTCTTAACTAGATACAAATGGAGAACGAGTGAGAGAGAGGATATAGATATGGAGATGTGGAAAATGAGAAAACTATATTATTGAAAGAAGTAGATATACTATCTCAATATTTTGGCAATTCCTGTGTGCTGTGGTCCTTTGTACAGTGCACGTATAACAGAGCAATATGTTCAAATGCTGGGTCTGATGCCATAACTTTTTTCTCCAACAATATGACAGACACTAGCTTTGGAAAGAACCCAGCAGGCCAACATATTAATTCCTGGTAGAAAGGGGATTAACTGAGGTAAGGTGGGAAACCAGAAAAAAGAATTTATAACACACATTCTGATAAGAATGAGAGACTAGAGTTGGGAATCCCAGGAAAGGGGGGACGTTGAGAGAAAGGGAAGGTATCACTTCAGATGAGAATCAAATAATGTTTTAATGCTTTATAAATGTTACACATCATGTGTATCATTTTTAGTTAACTGTGTCTCAGTTGTTCATTCAGAATGTGTTGTACACATATGAACAATCTTCCTTATCTGAACACACACTGATTAAACAGTGTATAAAAAAAAACTTTTCCTCCATTTCAGACTGTCCTGTTGTCATGCTAGCAGGATATATGAACACCAACTGGCTACCAAAAGACATGACCCACTCTCACTAGTTTCCATACATACAGAAAAAGAAGGACACCACGTTGACTGTGACAACACACACTTCCTAGGACAAAGCCACGCACGAAAGTTCTCATAAGCATGACATTCTAGCCAGAAGTACATCAATGCACACATCAATTTAGATCCTATCTACCGTCCCTTGAACAAAAAAACTGGAAATGACATCACGCAACTTAAGAAACCAAGACCTAGAAATAGAAAGACACGACATACCACCAGTGCATCACCAGAGACTCTCATTGATGATGTTACCCACTCATAGTGAAGAAACATCTGAAAACAAAGCTTCAAGCTCAGCGAGATAACATACATACTTATAAATGGTTGTTTTTCTCTTAATCGTTGAATTTACGACTACTTTGTCACTCATATTTTAACAGATAACGAGGTGAGGTGAGCTTTTCTGGGTGTGTGATTTTAATTAACAGAGGGGTTCGACATCGACATCATAACGGTTTGAGGTCGTATTGTATGGGATTTGAACAGATTTGGGGTACAAAAGGTCCCAGCAGATTCCATCAATTGGCAGTTAGTGACCTAGATCTTCAAATAAAACAGGTGAGAAAATTCATTTAATTGTGTTTCCTTGTGGTTGGTTAATTTAAAAGGAATGGCTTTTAATATTACTAAAAAGATTCTGAGGTTTGAAGATGGTACCCAAATTTGCCAAGAAAGTGTAGAAAGACAAAGGAAGGGCATACTTTTAGAATTAGCATGTAGATTAGAATTGGGTTTCACCAGAGACAAAAGGAAAGCTGTCACCATAATGGAGTTGGTCAAGCACTTTGGTGTATCAGAGAAGCAGGCAACTGCAGTCGATTTCGAAAAAACTTAAATTGCAAATATGACAACTGCAGTTACAAGATAAAGAAAGAGACTGAATAAGAGAGAAGATAGAGAAAGAGAAAGAGAAAGAGAGGAAAAGGAAAAGAGGCAGAATTTGGAATTCAGAAGTTTGGAATTAGATAAGAAAGTTAAATTAGCAGGATGAAGATGAAGGGAGAATGTAGGAATGTATTGCCATATTTCGGTGCGAAAAATGGCAAAACCGTTTTTATTTCAATTGCGAAATTGGCTCGGCAGATGGCATGTCCAGTGAACCTGTGGGTAATGCTAGTTCAGACTAAGCTGGTGGGTACAGCTTGAGAGGTATGTGCAGTGCCGTCACATGAGGGAACAAGAGATTATGCAGATGTCAAACAGGCTATGTTAAATGCTTATGAATTGGTACTAGAACAATATAGACAGTGGTTCAGAAATATAGAGACGGAACCAGGTCAGACTTATATTGAGTTTGAAAGAATTCAACACAGTCATTTTGATAGATGGGTGCAGGCCTTAAAATGGATAAGACCTGTGAGGCCTGACTGGAGATAATTCTGCCGGAGACTCACTTCCAGAGATGGTAAGAATTCATGTGAATGAACAGGAAGTTCAAGAAGTGAGGAGCGTGGCAGAAATGGCAGGTAAATATGCATTGGTACATGAGATGAAATTTAGCTTCTGGGAGGATTTTCATCCTGTGAGGGATAGAAATTGGGAGAAGGGGAGATCCTACACTACAAAACATAGAGTAAAGCACACTGCTAATAGTTTACCACCGGTGGAAAAGAAGCCCAAGGGGGTTGAAAGGTGGTGAAAGGCCTCAGGTGTTCTCACTATAACGGAGCGTAACACATAAAATTACAGTACTTATGGTTTAAGAAGGGTATTGGGAAAAGGTGTTTTCACTGCAGTAAGCTGGGACACACAGTGCTGGGCATTGAAGGAAGGCATTTTGGGAAAAGATGTGGTAAAAGAGTTTAAGCCAGTGGTATTAGTGAACCAGGTAAAGGAGACCCCAAGTAGAGCCGGGAAACACTTTATTTATGAGCAGTACATGGAAACACTTTATTTATGAGCAGTGGAGGCAGATCATAGTCAGCATGGCCAGACAGATCATAGGGTGGAAATAGACGTGGACAGAGTAAGGCATAAAGGTTAGACAGAACAGGACGTGCACTAGACAAGATCAACATGAACAAGATGAGCATTATTTGAACTTAGAGAGTCCATTCATCAGTCTAACGTGACTTTCCTAATAGTTTATATGCCTTAATTAACTCTCCCCACGTTATTGTCCAGTCAGCGTGTGAACCCGTACTGAACGTTAGGTTGCTCAGAATCCACAACAGCAGCCACAATACCTTCCATCTAAAACAGGTAGCCATTCCCACCCACTTCCGCCCTACATAGAGAACACCAGGCTGTCTTCTCTGAGATGAAAGATGCCTTCTTGAGACTTCACACAAGAGATATGGTTTCTCTGCTCACCGCTAGAGAACCATGTTAAAGTCCTATAAGCAATGGAGCCAAGAGGGACAAAGTGGAGCAGTCTGTCTGTGCAGCCTCTGCTCCACTTGTTCATCATGTTAGAGCATCAATTTGGAGACAGTGAGGACTGCCGATGCTGGAGATCAGAGTAGAGAGTGGATTGCTGGAAAAACACAGTAGGTCAGGCAGCGTCCGAGAACCAGGAGAATCGACGTTTCGGGCATAAGACATTCATCAGGAATCAGCATAAATTACCTAAATCTGCCCCTGTGTAAGTGCATTATGGTGGGAATGGCCTCCTACTGTTCCTGTGTAAGTGGCTCAAGAGACTGACTAGCTACTTCTTCGTCCGATTGGACAGGGCCAAGTGCCTGACTGGGTTCCTGTTTAACAGCTCGATGTGCTGATAAGTGTGACAATGCTGCAGCTTTAAGAGGTTATTTTGTCCTGGTTTATTTTAAGAGAGAGATTTAACGATTGTTACCAAGCTGGCTAGTTAAGACCACTCGAGTAAACAGCGAGGGAGGCCTTGGGTGTGGCCAGCTCTCACAGGTTAGGATCACTGGGTTTTGGATTCTCGGCAACATCAGAAACTATTGGGGTTTCCACAGAGTTGGAAGCTTCAGTGAACGTCTCCTGGCTGCTACTCTCTCTGAATTTTCTCTTGCTGCTATTTTTAATACCTGGATTGGAGAGATGTTTGTGACATTCTGTGTCTGAATATTTCTTTTTGCCAAGGGACGTATTTATGGGAGTTTCCTATGTTGGAATAGTTCAATAGTAATAGCTCCTAGATCTATTATTCTGTTAAGCTGTCCAATATAATTACATTATTCTAAATTCCTCTTTCTTTGGTTTTGTTTCATCTTTCGTGTTTAAGTAAATGGTGTTTTGCTTACCGCCGAGTAGTTTGACCAGTCACATTGCATCTGGAACAGAAACGTTACATTTCCATTAAAAAAAGAAAACATTAGAATCGTGGCTACTGCCTTCAAATATTTTCGAGGGGCTCCGATGTGGTCCATCACACTAGACTCCTTCCCTTCCTGAGTAATAGGCTGGAGGCACTGAATGGGCTGTCCCTGTTCTTCTCCAATAGTGTCAATGGGCTGAATGGCTTCCTCATATTCCTGTGAAACCAGCGTTAGGTGCTGAATGAACTCTTGTTATTCTGTGGCAATGTGCTGTTACATGAATGTTACTGACACTTTATCACCACAAGTCTCAATGGAGTCTGGGTCTTGCTGCAAATGGACACAGACCAGTTCAGGAGCTGAGGGGGGACAAAATGTTCCAAACATTGTGGAATCTTCAGCGACCATCCCCACTTCTGATCTTATGGTGGGGAGGGTGAGTCGGGGAGACATTGATGAAGCAACTCAAGATGTTTGTGAAGAAGAAGCTACACTAAGGAACTCCCACAGAGGTGACCCAGAACTGAGATGATGAACATCTTCCTTTGTGCCATGTTTGACTCCAAATACTGGAGAGTTTACTCTGATTCTCATTAGGTCCAGCTCCTTGGTGTCAACAGAAGTCAACCACTGCCTTGATATCGGGGCCAGTCATTTTTACCTGAACCCTTGAGTCAACCTCTTTTGTTCATATCAATAAGACATGATATAGGATCAGCAAGTGTTTTCTTCAAACAGGTTGGTATTGAATGTCAGGATTTCTCTTCTCAAGAGTGTTGGGGAGCAAGATGACTGAAAGTATTTGAAGAGGAGGTAGATAGATATTGACCTGTCAGAGAGGTGAGGGCTATGAATAATTGGGTATGCAAAATGATTTGAGAGCAAGAGCAGATCAGTCATGATCTTAGTGAAGGGCAAGGCAGGCTTGGGGAGCGAACGACCTTCCCCTGATTCTGATGTTCTCCCATTCTGTTATTTGAAATTTAGTGGGTGTTATTTTCATGAAAGTTCTTTTATTGAATGTTGCAGTCAGGGAGACCAGAGGATTTTGTGAGTCATTGCTTGGAGAGGTATGTGGGCTGTATTCACAGTGGATCTGGGTCTACAAAATGACCAACAAATGAAGCACAAGTTGCAGAGAGGGGGAGCTCTGCAAAGAGAGATGAGGGGCCTCTTTCATATCCAGCCTGGATTTTCCAATTACATTTCCCAAATCACCTCAAACCGTGTGGGACAGTCCTGAAGGGCTGATTGGTCTCCTCTGTTTATGTACACCAGGTTATAGGAATAAGTAGCCTCCAACTGCTCCTGTATAGCATGTTTGAGTGGCTGCATGGAACACAGGAACGTGGGACTGAGGAGCAGGAATGGGTCATTAGACACTTTGAGCCTTCTCACTAGGCACTAAGATTGTGGCTGATCAGGTTGGGGTCTCAGCCTCACTTTCCTGTCTGTGTCCCATTATGCATGACTCACTTCTCTGTCAAATATTTACATAACACAGCTTTCAATCAATATGAGCATAGAGGCACAATAAACTTCCAGTGAAGAGAATACCGACTTGAAAGGTCCTTTCAGAATTTTTTGTCATCCCTCTTGTAGAATCAGAGAGTCATGCAGAATGGAAACAGATCCATTCGTCCAATCTGTTCACTCTGATCAGATATCAAATCTGATCCAGTCCCATTTGCCAGCATTTGGCCAATATTCCTCCTCTCAGATACTTTTAAATGTACGACTGTAACCGCCTTCACTACTTCCTCTGACAGAACTTTCTATGCACGCACCACTCTCTGTGTGAAACATTTACCTTCATGTCCCTTCTAAATCATTCTCCCGCTCGCCTTCAACCTATGCCCTCTTGTTCTGGACCACCCCTATCCTGGGGAGAAGAACGTGGCTGTTCAGAATATCCATGCCACTGATGATTTTATAAACCTCTATAATGTCACCCCTCAGCCTTTGACACTCCAGGTAGAAACACCTCAACCTAATCACCCTCTCCCTAAAGCTAAAACCTCCAGTCCCGGAACATCTATGTAAACCTTTTCTGCAGACAACCGAGTTGCACGCAGTATGCTTAAAGTGGCCTTAACAACTTCCTGTACAGATGCAACATACCACCACAACTCCTATACTCAATGCTCTGACTGATTAAGGCAAATGTGCCTAATGTGTTCTGCACCACACTGTCTACCTGCGACTCCACTTTCAAGGAACAATGTACCTGCATCGCTCGGTCCCTTTGTATCACAACACGCCCCAGGACCTTATCATTAAGTGTATAATTTCTGCCTTGATTTGCCTTCACACAATACAAAACCTCGTATTTATCTAAATTAAACTTCATCTGTCACTCCTTGCCCCTTTGTCCCATCTAAGTGTGGTCTCGTTGTACTCTGAGATAATCAACTACACCACCTTTCTGATGTCATCTGTGAACTTACCAACTCAGTGGCCCCAATACTCACATCTAAGTCCTTTACATAAATGATGAAATGCAGTGAACTCAGTACTGAATCTTGCAGCACACTGCTGCTCACAAGCCTCCAGTCTGAAAAATACCCCTTTTCCTTCAGGCCAAATGTGACTAGTTTCCTCTGTATCCCACGTGACTGAAACTTACTAATCTGTCTACCAATCGGAATTAAATACCAGCTTTGAAGAGAGGCTGAGGAGGTTAGGTTTATTTTCCCTAGAAAAAATGAGATTTAGGGGGTCCTGGTTGAGGTTTGCAAAATCACGAAGTGTATAGACAGGGTGGATAGAGACAAGCTTTTTCCCAGGGTGAAGTATTCAATAACGGAAGGTTGTGCTTTCAAAGCGAGAGATGGAAGGTTTAAGGGGGATACACGCGGTAAGTATTTCACGTAGAGGGTGGTGGGCGTTTGGAACGCGTTTCCAGCAGATGTGGGGGAGGCAGGCACGGTAGATTCATTTAAGATGCGTTTGGACAGATGCATGAGTAGGTGGGGAGCAGAGGGATACAGGTGCTTAGGAATTGACCAACAGATTTAGACAGTACATTTGCATCGGCTCAGGCTTGGAGGGCGAAGGGCCTGTTCCTGGGCTATAAATTTTGTTTGGTCTTTGTTCTTTAAAGGAACACCTTGCTGAGGTCCATATAGACAATGTCACCCAAACTGCCTTCATCAATCTTCTTTGTCACCTCTTCAAAAAACTCAACCAAATTAATGAGACATGATTTCCCATGCAGAAAGCTACGTTGTCTACTCCGATCAGCCCTTGCCTTCCCAAATGCCTGTAAATGCTATCCCTCAGAATCCCCTCCAACAACTTACCCACCACTGACATTAGGCTAACCGGTCTATAGTTCCCCAGCTTTTTGGGTCACTGTTTCCTTTTCTAGTCCCACTCCTCCACTGCTCACAACAAATGTTAAATGTAACCAGGTTGGTGATGTGGCCGATGATATCCGTCTCATACTGGGTCAGGGTCAGTTTGAGGAACAAGTCAGGCTAGTTTCTTTAATCTGCTGAAACAACACGTTTATGATCCAGAGCAATGTTACTCAAACTATGATGGAAAGATGAATGGCAAACTGTTTGGATATTGCAAATATATAATCAATTTTTCCCTTTCTAAAAACACTGACACACACACACACACACACACACACACACACACACACACACACACACACACACACACACACACACACACACACACACACACACACACACACACACACACACACACACACACACACACACACACACACACACACACACACACACACACAATCTCTGCAATTTTAACTTGAAAGAACTTGGTCCAAATATTATTGGAACTCATGACAGAGGAAAAATTGTGAGATTGTCCAAAACGTTATTCTGCTTCTGAAGATATTGTACTCACACAAGCTGCTAGCAATGGGATTTCATCCTGGGAGAGTTTGGATTTGGCTGAATTCCCTTTGCTTTAGGCATTGAGTAGATTCCAGTGAATTCTGGTTAGGGATCATCCAAAGGGTAGCACGGTGGTTAGCACTGCTGCCTCATAACACCAGGGACTTAGGGTCGATTCCAGCCTTGGGTTGCTGTCTGTGTGGAGTTTGCACATTCTCCCCTTGTCGGTGTGAGCTTCTAATGGGTGATCCAGTTTCCTACCACAAACTGTGTAGGTTCGGTGGATTGGTCATGCTAAATTGTCCATAGTGTTCAGGGATTTCTAGGTTATTTGCAATAGTCAGGGGTAAATATAGGGAAATGGGTTGGGAAGATTGGTATGGACTTGATGGGTCGAAGGGCATGTTTCTACACTGCACGGATTCCACAAAAATAACAATGGTAGCGATGACTGTAGAGATTTTTTTTTCGCTCGCACACGTTGCTGTGATGAGGAACAGTGAAGGAGCGAGAGTGTAATAGGCCATTCCTTTTCAGGCAGATTACATTTTCTCCCTCTCTGAATTGAACCACACAGTAAAGTCATCCTCTCCCAAACTGGAACATGTGAGGTCTCCTTGTACATTGTCCAAACAATGTCTCCATCACATTCCCTGTTCCATGTAGGTGCATCATTGCTGTTGTCATATACAGAGCCATACACTTCGCAGAAAATTGTCTCGTTCAATTTGAAATATGTTTTTCTGTCCCTGCGTCATTAAAAAAATAAAAATGTTTAATTTATTCAAAATACCTGTGTTAAACTGAATGCATTTTTAAACAAATACAGAAAATGCTGAAAAAGCTCGCCAGGTCTCTCAGTACCGAGATGCTGTAGGTGTACCAGCCTCCACCACTTCCTCTGGCAGCTCATTCCATACGCATACCACCCTCTGTGTGAAATGGTGCCCTTTAGACCTCCTCAAAACCTTTCCCCTCTCACTTTCCACCAATGCCCTCTAGTTTTGGACGCCCCTAACCTGGGGAAAAACCCCTGACTACTCACCTTATCCATGGCCATTTTGATTTTATAAACCTTTACTGCTGCAAAATGTGACCCCAATCAACACGAATGGCTGTACTTTCAGTCATCTGGGCCTAAATTCTGAAATGCAATACTGACACCTCTTCCTTCTCCATCAAATCACAATTCTAAATCCATTTTAATCAGTTTGTTCAGATGTATACTGAGACACTTCTGTGGGCTTTACCCTTGGACCTTTGTGCCCGGAGGTAGGGACACTAGCATCACTCTGCAATACCCATAAAGCTGTAACAGTATTCTCCTGTGTGTTTGTTCATTATCCTGTTCTGACATGCTGGAATATACCTCTGCAACAGGCAGGACTTGAATCCAGTACTTCTAGCCCAGAGCGAGGAACACTACCACACAAGTTCAGGAATTGGAATCAAATCCAGAGCTCTGGCTCAGAGACAGGGACACTACCCACCACACTACCATTCCCAGATTTTGGGTCATATTTTAGTGCCCACTTTCAGCTTGGTGTCCATTTATTATAATCAGGTTACCATTACTGAATTACAAACAACACTTTGTATTATTAAACAAATGCAAGATATTGGTCTCAACTGTAGGATATTGAGTGTACGTGCTGTGCCATCGAAATTAACTATAAACATCTTTAATTGCTAGTATCTGTAATCTGCAATATTAAGGAAAGAAATCCTGCAGACACAATCTGCCCAATGAAGGGTCTCAAATAGATATTTATTGCTGAACACCAGAGACGAAGGAAGACCTTAATTTCTGACCCCAAAACACCTATCACTCTTACCCAACTGTCATGTGCGAATCCCCTTTTCCTAAAACAATGAAATGACACTAGGTCGCTGATTACTGCCCTGCCACTCCTCCCCACTGACTGTGTCTGCAATCTGTCCCTCCTCCCCCTAACCATACAAGGCAACCCAAGCTCAGGATCTTTGTGAAAATCAAGGCCAGAGTGTGCAGGCATCCTGGAGATGGGGAGGATATTTTAAAGGGGAAGAGTGAGGAGGTAGTAATAACACACACTGGGCTGAGGGGTGGCATTTGGAGCTTAGTTTGGATTAATGCGAGGTTTTGGGTTTGGTAAATCAAACAACAGCAGGACCTATACAATTGAAAATAGAAAGCAGTGTTGTAGTATAGAAACCTAGGCCGTCAGGTTTAATTCTTTAAAATTTGCATCTCATATAGATAGTGTGGTTAAGACGTTGTTTAACACACATGTCTTCATAGGACAGACCTTTGAGTATCGGAATTGGGATGTCATGTTGTGGTTGTACAGGACATTGTTGGGACCTCTTCTGGAATACTGTATCCAGTCTGGTCACCCTGCTCGCTCATTCCATAGGCACACCACCCTCTGGGTGAAAAAGCTGCCCCTTAGGTCACTTTTAAATGCTTCCCCTCTCACCTTAAGCCTATGTCCTCCAGTTTTGGATTCCCCGTACCCTTAGAAAACAACTTGACTATTCACTTTGATATAACTGACGTTGATATTATTAAGCTGGAGAGGGTTCAGAAGAGATGAAACTGGATGTTGTTGGGAAAGGAGGGAGTGAGCTATAAGGAGAGGCTGGATCGGCTGGGACTTTTTTCACTGAAGAATATGAGATTAAGCAGTAACTTTACAGAGGTTTATAAAATAATGAGGGTTACAGAGAAGTTGAAGGGCTGATGTCTTTTCTCTAGAGTTGGGGATTCAAAACTGAGGGATTTTGAAGGTGCGAGGAAAAAAGATTTATGAAAGTCACGAGAGGTACTTATGTTAGACAGAAGCTGGCTTGTGTTTGGAATGAACTTCCAGAGGACGTGGTGAAATCAGGGACAGTTATAAAGTTTAAAGGACATTTAGATCAGTACATGGATTGGATTTTGCTGTGAGCAGCTGCCCTCTCCCTCCCCCTCTCTGAATGAATCCCTGCTGATTTTCACCCTCTGCCAATGCCTATGCAGTGGCATGTGGAGGCAAGCAGAGGGTGGCATTGCATCACTTTAAGCACCACAAAGACTGCCAGACCTGCCCCACACAGAGACACACAGATACACACACGGGAATGGTGAGGACACGGCGTGAAGCTCATCTGGTAACTTAAATGTAAAATAAAGAAATGCTTAATTCGCCTTGTAAACTGTTAAAATATGGGGGACAGATCTGCCAAATAAAAACATCAATTTATTTTTTCACTCTGAAAGTGAACATTTTACATCAACTATGCACAACTCTGGGACCCTCTTTCTCTTAACTGCTTATTACCCGACTCCAGCTCGATAGCAATATACTGTGTCTGGGTCTGCCATCCTCTCATATGCACAGGTGCTTGTAAGCTCTCAGTTCAGAACAGCATTCCCTCTCTCTTAAAGGGAGAGTACACATTTTCAACTTCATCACATTATACCCTGATGAATATCGATAAGTGGAACCTATCCGGATTTCTCTTGCTCTGTGGTTTGTCAATATTTCATTTGCTCCGTCTTGTGTGTGCAGGATTTTTGTTGCTCCATTGACAGCATGTCATTATTCGACTCTGTCCATAGGAATATATCAGTATTTCACTTGCTCACAGTCGTGTGTGTGGGGCAGGATTTCAGTTGTTTCATGGGGACTGTGACGCTATGACAATCTGAATGTTTGTAGATGGCACCGAACCTGGAAGAACTCTGAAGTCTATGGAGGACAGTGTGGAACTCTAACAGGACAGTGATATGTTGGAGTAGTGTTCAGGTGTAAGGCAGATAGGGATCAGTGAAGAGAAGTGTGAGATGATACACTTTGGAAGGAAAGACAATGAACGGCAGGTTAAAGCAGGCTGTGACATTATAAAGGGGCTGCAGGAACAGAGAGCGCTGCGTGGATATGAGCACAGATTGTTGAAGATGTCAGGACAAGTAGGGAGGGCAGTTACTATCACAGATTAGTTTCAGTATCTGAGCTGTTTACAGGGGGACGTGTAGGAGGGAGTCTCGGTGCTCCCTTTCTCGGAGGTGGTGGTGATGATGTGTTGTGAGCCCACCCTCCTGCCCACTGAGACCGGGGGGATTCCATTTGTTACCAGCGCGACACAAAGGGGAGATGGCAACAGGGCCACTGCTTCTAAGTTGTGCCGGGGGAAACGGAGGTGCCAGGGGGTTTAAAGTGAGAATTGCCCTTCACTGATCATTGCTCCGTACTCGGTCGGTGGGACGTGGATGTTTCAGAATCTCCACACGAGGCGTCCTGGTCGTCTCCGGCTCGTACCAGGGTCCTGCCCACATGGCGGGGGGAGGGGGGTGAGGGAACGGATATCAGGCACTCCACCACCCGGATAGGCCCTTCCTGTCCTATTCCAGGCTGTTTCTCCTGAAATGGGAGAAGTGGGGGGATGGAGTGAGGGTGGGAGTGGGTGGTCCTGCTGTTAGTGTTAGTGAAGGTGGGGAGGGGGTCACGGTGAGGTGTCCGGAGGGAGTCAGTCCACATGTTGTATCCATGCAGTGTTATTAGTGTGGGGGTGAAGTGGAGGGAGGGGGGAGAGAGAGGGAGAGAGAGAGAGAGAGAGAGACAGAGGGACAGAGACAGAGAGAGAAGGTGCAGCATGCGTCAGTGAGAGTGGTGGACTATGAGCCTTGTTCGGGGGTCAGTGCTGTAACAGATATACAGTGACTGTGAGGGAGCAAAGAGAACACGGTGACCCTTATCCTGACAGAGCGGGGAATGTTATTGAAGCTTGTCCTGTATTCCAGGACATTTCTTCAGACTGAGATACTGCACTGAGCTGGGTGGTGAGCTCAGACCATGCCCGTTGGGTCTGGTGGTGTCGTCCCCTCTGGGAAGAGAATGGTCCCCCTCTGTACTAGCCCATCCACCAGGACCTCCGTGCCCCTGTTGACAAACCGTGGTGTAATTGTCCCTTATCTGCCATGCTCGGGGTAAACTATGCAGGGCAGCTCCAAGCTGAGAAAGCTCAATCGTTGTCCATTGGGCTTTTAAAGATGACATCAGTGTCAGGGATCACGGAATATCCAGGGGCATCTGGGTGATGGTGTGTACCTACAGCCATGAAGGACTCCATTTACAAAGTTGTAGATCAAATGCTCATCTAAAACCCTCCATCATCTGACCTCACACCAATATCACTTTTTCCCATCTTTCCTGGGAAGACTGGTTCATGTTACAGGGTGCTATCGAAGTGTCTACTTTTCAGCATTCTGAAACCTGGGAACACATCCTTCCAGGACACTGTCTCTCAGTCTCCCCGTCTCTGTCTATTTCCCAAACCCCTCCCATGTGGTGATATTTAAACTGATTCCCCCGCCATCTCTCTCTGGCAGTGATGTTCACACCCACAGCAGCCCCTTGTCAGGGCAACAATGGAGAGTGGAGCTGAAAATGGATGGGAGCTGCACATCCTGTCACTTCCAGCCCGGGGTGCAAGTTTCCCCACGCTGGGCAGTGATCTAACGCAGTATTACTGAGCATTGCACTGGGGTGGCGGACACAGTACTGCATGCAAGAAGGGTAACTGCTCCTGGTTTACAGATCAATGCACTCGGGTGGGGTACACAGTCCTACATGCTGTGAGTGTAACTGTTCCTGGTTTACAGACTAATGCTCTGGGGTGGGGTATACAGTCCTACATTCTGGGAGTGTAACTGTTCCTGGTTTACAGATCAATGCACTGGGGTGGTGTACACAGTCCTACATGCTGGGAAGGTAACCGCTCCTGGTTTACAGATCAATGTACTGGGGTGGTGTACACAATCCGACATGCTGGGAGTGTAACCGCTCCTGGTTTACAGATCAATGCACTGGGGTGATGTACACTGTCCGACATGCTGGGAGGGTAACTGGTCCTGGTTTACAGATCAATGCACTGGGGTGATGTACACAGTCCTACATGCTGGGAGGGTAACTGCTCCTTGGTTGCAGATCAATGCACTGGGGTGATGTACACAGTCCTACATGCTGGGAGGGTAACTGCTCCTTGGTTGCAGATCAATGCATTGGGGTGGTGTACACAGCCCTACATGCTGGGAGGGTAACTGCTCCTTGGTTGCAGATCAATGCATTGGGGTGGTGTACACAGTCCTACATGCTGGGAGTGTAACCGCTCCTGGTTTACAGATCAATGCACTGGGGTGATGTACACAGTCTGACATGCTGGGAGGGTAACTGGTCCTGGGTTACAGATCAATGCACTGGGGTGATGTACACAGTCCTACTCACTTGGAGGGTAACTGCTCCTTGGTTACAGATCAATGCACTGGGATGGGTTACACAGTCCTACTCACTTGGAGGGTAACTGCTCCTGGTTTACAGATCAATGCATTGGGGTGGTGTACACAGTCCTACATGCTGGGAGGGTAACTGCTCCTTGGTTGCAGATCAATGCACTGGGGTGATGTACACAGTCCTACATGCTGGGAGGGTAACTGCTCCTGGTTTACAGATCAATGCACTGGGGTGGTGTACACAGTCCTACATGCTGGGAGGGTAACTGCTCCTTGGTTACAGATCAATGCACTGGGGTGGTGTACACAGTCCTACATGCTGGGAGGGTAACTGCTCCTGGGTTACAGATCAATGCCCTGGTTTGGGGTACACAGCCCTACATGCTGGGAGGGTAACTGCTCCTGGTTTACAGATCAATGCACTGGGGTGATGTACACAGTCCTACATGCTGGGAGGGTAACTGCTCCTTGGTTGCAGATCAATGCATTGGGGTGATGTACACAGCCCTACATGCTGGGAGGGTAACTGCTCCTTGGTTGCAGATCAATGCATTGGGGTGATGTACACAGTCCTACATGCTGGGAGGGTAACTGCTCCTGGTTTACAGATCAATGCATTGGGGTGGTGTACACAGTCCTACATGCTGGGAGGGTAACTGCTCCTGGGTTACAGATCAATGCACTGGGGTGGTGTACACAGTCCTACATGCTGGGAGGGTAACTGCTCCTGGGTTGCAGATCAATGCATTGGGGTGATGTACACAGTCCTACATGCTGGGAGGGTAACTGCTCCTGGGTTGCAGATCAATGCACTGGGGTGGTGTACACAGTCCTACATGCTGGGAGGGTAACTGCTCCTGGGTTGCAGATCAATGCACTGGGGTGGTGTACACAGTCCTACATGCTGGGAGGGTAACTGCTCCTTGGTTGCAGATCAATGCACTGGGGTGGTGTACACAGTCCTACATGCTGGGAGGGTAACTGCTCCTGGGTTGCAGATCAATGCACTGGGGTGGTGTACACAGTCCTACATGCTGGGAGGGTAACTGCTCCTGGGTTGCAGATCAATGCACTGGGGTGGTGTACACAGTCCTACATGCTGGGAGGGTAACTGCTCCTGGGTTGCAGATCAATGCACTGGGGTGGTGTACACAGTCCTACTCACTTGGAGGGTAACTGCTCCAGGTTTGCAAATTAATTCACGGGTGATCACTGCACAGATCGCTGTGCTGGTCAGTCATTCTGGTTGAGGTTTATAGATACTGCAATGATATGGTCTGTGCAGCTCCCCATGCTGGATGGATATTTGTTACAGGTTCACACATTAGTGCCCTGCTGTGGTCTGCACAGCTCCCAGTGCTGGACAGATATCTAATCCGTGTTTATAGACCAATGCACTGATGTAGTCTGTACAGTACTCCACTCTGGACAGATCGCTGGATTGTATTGACCAGTGCAATGGATGAATCTGGACAGATTGCTGGGTTGTACTGAGCAGTACACTGGTCTGGTCTACACAGTGTTCCACGGTGAACAGATATATCCTCTGGGTGTATGGTGTCTGGGCTGGTTCTGTGAGGTGGATTGAGAATGTGGTGTATCTAACACTCTCAGCTGATCTGGCAATGCCTTTAATTCCCATTCCTGTGATTGGACCCTCCGTCTATCACCCCATTAATGCTACAGTGTGCCCATGCACAGTACATCATGTTGGTGGGGTAGGTAGGGGGAAAGGTGATGGACAGGTCAAGGAGTTCCCCGGAATGTTCTGTCCCCGACATTCCATAACTGCCATTCCCCGGAACGTTCTGTCCCGGACATTCTATATCTGACATTCCCTGGAAAGTTCTGTCCCTGACATTCTATAACTGCCATTCCCCGGAACGTTCTGTCCCCAACATTCTATAACTGACATTCCCCGGAACGTTCTGTCACTGACATTGTTTGTGAACGGCCGGACGTCAGTGAATTGAACAAACGATAAGATCCCGAGGGAAGAGATCCTGTTCCAGGGAGAAGGAGACAATGTTCCTAAGGCCCCTCAGGCAGTTAAAGGGGTGAATACGTTTTCCCTGCGTTTACAGTTCTCCACGACACAGGCTTGACCACAATTTAGACCAAAATACAGGAATTCCCAAACTCCGTTTGTCTTCAGGAAACTGGGAGAGAATCCTTCAGAACAGCAACGTTTCCACCCTCCGTATTGGGAACTGGGAAGGAGTGACCTGTGTCTGCTCTCGAGTGATCGAGTGTGTGGGAATGTTCTAGAAACCATCTGTCCTTATGGATGTGACTCTGTGTGTTTGGGGAGGGAGGGTTTCTTGTGGTTTATGACCCATTTTTGTCAGTAATTCAGACCTTCCCATTTGTTATTCCAGCTCCAATTATTTTAATAAATCCCTGAATACAGGGACACATTTGAAAATCTCACTGGGTCCCCAATCAAACGGGTCCCTTTGCCTCCAGGCTGATGGATAATGGGTTTGTTTTCCTTCCTCACAGTTAACGTAGTGACCATCTACGTCCTGCTTTATAAAGATTGTGGATTGTCTCCATGTGTAAGACGTTACCTGGGGGCCATGGCAGCGGCGGATCTCCTGGTCATTATCCTCGACCTGATACTGAGACACATTCCCATTGTTTATCGGGAACAGTTTTATTTCCTGAGGGACTCCGTCCCCGTGTGTAATATCCACGCCGTCCTGGTTTATGCAGCCACTGACTGCTCTGTCTGGTTCACCATCACTTTCACCTTTGATCGGTTTGTGGCCATTTGTTGCCAGAAGCTGAAAAGTAAATATTGCAGTGAGAAAACAGCGGCTGTGGTTCTGGGAGCAGTGACTGTGCTGAGCTGTTTAAAGAACATTTTCTGGTATTTTATGCTCACGGCTCGGTATTGGCTGGTGAACGACCCCTGGTTTTGTGATGTAACAGTCGCTGTTCTATTATCCAGTGTCTGGGTCACAATCGAGTTCCTCCACCACATTCTAACCCCATGTGTCCCATTTCTCCTGGTTCTGCTGCTCAATGTTCTCACCGTCAGACACATTGTAGTGACCAGCAGAGCCCGCAGGAGACTCCGCGCTCACACCAATGGGGACGCTCAGTCTGACACAGAAATGAGAAACCGAAAAAAATCCATCATTTTACTGTTTGTGATCTCGGCCAATTTCATCCTGTTATGGTCAACGTTCATGCTGTATTCTATATGGTACCGGATGATTGATATTGTGGTTTCTCCTCTGTATCTCCATCCCTTTGTGCTGGAATTGGGCTTCATGCTGCAGCTCCTCAGTTGCTGCACAAACACCGCGATTTATGCCGTAACCCAGACTAAGTTCAGGCAGCAGCTGAAGAATGTGCTGAAATATCCCTTCACCCAGATCCATCCATCCATCAAATTCCCTCATTAATCACTCCATCCGGGATTTTCTCATTTCAGTTCAGTGTTTCAGCGATGGAGTAGACTGTCGCTATGGTAACAGACTGAGGGTAGCGCTGGTTTGTCCATCCTTATCCCACAGGGGGGTTACAGGGACACATTTCAATGTTTCTCACAACTCAGGGGCCAGTGAGAAAAGGCACCATCCCACTGACTGTATCCATCACTGCCATTTGTAACCAATAAAAATGTTGATTAAAGCGTGCCGAGCAGCAGAGTGACCGATGTTGGTGTGTGTGTTTGTGTTGGAGAAGCTGAGCTGGAGAGAGACAGACTCAGCCCCAAGTCCTGGTCCTCAGGGAAGTGGAGGGCACCGCGCCCTGAGCTCAGGAGCTGGATTTAACTCCCTCTGTCCCCCCACTCCAACCTGGCCTCCCCATTTCCTCTCCCCGACTCTTCCTCCTCAATTCTCTCCCTCTCTCTTTCTGCACACTGTCTCTCTCTCACACCTCCTCTCCCTTTCACTCTCTCTGGTCCCCTCTCAGACACCACCCCCCCGCCAACCCCGGTTTCTCCACCTGCCTCCACTATTCTTTCTGCCTCACTCTCCCCCTCTCTCTCTCACACCCCCAACATGAGTTTCTCCACCTGCCTCCATTCTTCTATCTCACCCTCACCCTCACTCTCTCTCTCTCTCTCCTGCCGTCTCTGTCTCCCTCCCGCAATTCCGTCTCTACCCCAATTTCCCCACCTCCCACATCTCTCAATCATCTCACCCCACCCCCCACACGCAGCCTCACCACAAACACCCAGTCTCTAGGTTAGAGGGAGAGGGAAGGACCAGGGAGACAGAGTGTGTCAGAGAGAGAGGAAGGGCAGGACAGGAGGGAGAGAGGGTGAGTCTGAGAGAAACGGAGGGAGGTGGGGAGAGAGAGAGACCAAGGTAGGGGATCGAGAGTGGGAGAAGATGGAGAGAGAGCGAAGGAGCAGGGAGAGACAGAGGGAGAGAGAGAGGGAAGGGAGTGATAAGGTGAGGGAGGGAGAGAGAGAAATAGGGGAGGACATAATGAGAGAGGGGTCAGAGAGAGGGGGACAGAGAGAGGGGGACAGAGAGAGGGGGACAGAGAAAGGGGGGAGATAGAGGGTGTCAGAGAGAGGGGGACAGAGAGAGGGGGACAGAGAGGGGGGAGACAGACGGTGTCAGAGAGAGGGGGACAGAGAGAGGGACACTGAGAGTGGGGGAGATAGAGGGGTGTCAGGGAGAGAGAGGGTCAGAGAGAGAGGGGGACAGAGAGAGAGGGGGACAGAGAGATGGCGACAGAGAGAAGGGGGAACAGAGAGAGGGGTACAGAGAGAGAGGGGGACAGAGAGAGAGGAGGGCAGAGAGGGGGGGGCAGAGTGTGAGGAAGATTGAGGGGGACAGAGAGAGAGGGGGACAGACAGAGGGGGACAGAGAGAGGGGGACAGAGAGAGAGGGGGACAGTGAGAGGGGGGAAAGAGAGAGGCGGGTGGGAGGGTGAAGGGGCAGAGAGTGGGCGACAGAGAGAGGAGCACAGAGAGAGGGGGATATAGAGGGGGACAGAGAGAGGGGACAGAGAGAGGGGTACAGAGTGGGAGGGAGAGAGGGGGGTCAGAGAGAGGGGGACAGAGAGTGGGGGATGGAGAGAGTGGGGGATAGAGAGAGAGGGGGGACAGAGAGAGAGGGAGCAGGGAGAGGGCGACAGAGGGGGGCAGAGCGCGGGGGAGAGATAGACGGGGCAGAGAGAGAGGGGACAGAGAGATGGGGACAGAGAGAGGGGGATTGACAGAGAGGAGGACAGAGAGAAGGGGGTACAGATAGATGGTGACAGAGAGACGGTGACAGAGAGAAGGGGACAGAGAGAGGGGTGCAGAGTGGGAGAGAGAGAGGGGGTCAGAGAGAGGGGGACAGAGAGTGGGGGGATGGAGAGAGTGGGGGACAGAGAGAGGGGGGCAGAGAGAGGGGGCAGAGAGAGGGCGACAGAGAGGGGTCAGACAGTGGGGGAAGAGAGAGAGGGGACAGAGAGAGGGGGACAGAGAGAGGGGGAAAGAGAGACGGGGAGACAGAGAGAGGGGGCAGAGAGAGAGAGGGCAGAGAGAGAGAGGGACAGAGATAGAGGGGGACAGAGAGGGGGGGGCAGAGAGAGAGGGGGACAGAGATAGAGGGGGACAGAGAGAGGGGGGACAGTGAGAGAGGGGGACAAAAAGAGAGGGGTGACAGAGAGCGAGGGGGACAGTGAGGGGGTATAGTGAGAGGTGGGTGGGAGAGAGTGGGGGTCAGAGAGTGGGGGAGATAGAGGGGGTCAGAGAGAGAGGGGGGCAGAGAGAGAGGGGGGCAGAAAGAGGCGACAGAGAGGGGGGCACAGAGTGTGGGGGAGATAGAGGGGTCAGAGAGAGGGGGACAGAGAGAGGGGGTGATAGAGGGGACAGAGAGAGGGGGACAGAGAGAGGGGACAGAGAGTGGGGGACAGAGAGGGGTACAGAGTGGGGAGGAGAGAGGGGGATAGAGAGAGGAGGACAGAGAGTGTGGGGATGGAGAGAGTGGGGGACAGAGAAAAGGGGGCAGAGAGAGGGTAACAGAGCGGGGGAGAGAGATAAGGGACAGAGAGAGGGGGACAGAGAGAAGAGGACAGAGAGAGGGGGAGAAAGACGGGACAGAGAGAGGGGATAGAGAGTGGGGGGATGCAGAGAGTGGGGGACAGAGAGAGAGGGGGGGACAGTGAGTGGGGGGACAGAGAGGAGTACAGAGTGGGGGGAGAGAGGGGGACACAGAGTGGGGGGATGGAGAGAGTGGGGGACAGAGAGAGGGGGACAGAGAGAGAGGGGGACAGAGAGGGGGGCAGAGAGAAGGGGGCAGAGAGAGGGTGACACAGAGGGGGCCAGAGAGAAAGGGGAACAGAGAGAAGGGGACAGAGAGAGAGGCGGACAGAGAGATGGGGACGAGAGAGAGGCGGGTGGGAGAGAGAGGGGGTCAGAGAGAGGGCAAAAGAGAGGGGGTCAGAGAGCGTGCGAGAGAGAGAGGGGATAGAGAGAGGGGGACAGAGAGAGAGGGGGACAGAGAGAGGGGGGGACTGAGAGACGGCGACAGAGAGAGGGACGACAGCGAGAGAGGGGGACAGTGAGGTGGTACAGGGAGAGGCGGGTGTGAGAGAGTGGGGGTCAGAGAGAGGGCGACTGAGAGCAGGCGACAGAGAGAGGGGGATAGAGAAGGGGTCAGAGAGAGAGGGGGTCAGAGAGAGAGGGGGTCAGAGAGAGAGAGGGGGCCAAAGAGAGAGGGGGGGGGAAGAGAGAGGTGGGACAGAGAGAGGAGGGACAGAGAGAGGAGGACAGAGAGAGAAGGGGGGACAGAGAGAGGGGGAATAGAGAGACGGTGACAGCGAGGTGGCAGAGAGAGGGAGACAGAGAGAGGGGTACAGAGTGGGGGAGAGAGAGGGGGTCAGAGAGAGGGGGACAGAGATTGGGGGGACAGAGGGGGGCAGAGAGAGCGGGAGAGAGAGAGAGGGGGCAGTGAGAGGGGATAGAGAGAGGGGGACAGAGCGAGGGGGACAGAGAGGGGGGCAGAGAGAGAGGGGGCAGAGAGAGAGGGCGACAGAGAGGGGGTCAAAGAGCGGAGAAGAGAGAGAGAGAGGGGACAGAGTGAGGGGTACAGAGAGAGGGGGCAGAGAGAGGGGAACAGAGGGAGGCGAACAGAGAGAGAAGGGGACAGAGAGAGATGTCGGGGGAGCAGAGAGACCGGGGACAGAGAGAGGGCAACAGAGAGAGGGCGACAGAGAGAGAGGGGGACAGAGAGTGGGGGAGATAGAGAGGTGTCAGGGAGAGAGAGGGTCAGAGAGAGAGGGGGACAGAGAGAGAGGGGGACAGAGAGATGGCGACAGAGAGAGGGGGGAACAGAGAGAGGGGTACAGAGAGAGAGGGGGACAGAGAGAGAGGAGGGCAGAGAGAGGGGGGGGCAGAGTGTGAGGAAGATTGAGGGGGACAGAGAGAGAGGGGGACAGCCAGAGGGGGACAGAGAGAGGGGGACAGAGAGAGAGGGGGACAGTGAGAGGGGGGAAAGAGAGAGGCGGGTGGGAGAGTGAAGGGGCAGAGAGTGGGCGACAGAGAGAGGAGCACAGAGAGAGGGGGATATAGAGGGGGACAGAGAGAGGGGACAGAGAGAGGGGTACAGAGTGGGAGGGAGAGAGGGGGGTCAGAGAGAGGGGGACAGAGAGTGGGGGATGGAGAGAGTGGGGGATAGAGAGAGAGGGGGGACAGAGAGAGAGGGAGCAGGGAGAGGGCGACAGAGGGGGGCAGAGAGAGCGGGAGAGAGAGAGAGGGGGCAGTGAGAGGGGATAGAGAGAGGGGGACAGAGAGAGGGGGACAGAGAGGGGGGCAGAGAGAGAGGGGGCAGAGAGAGAGGGCGACAGAGAGGGGGTCAAAGAGCGGAGAAGAGAGAGAGAGAGGGGACAGAGTGAGGGGTACAGAGAGAGGGGGCAGAGAGAGGGGAACAGAGGGAGGCGAACAGAGAGAAGGGGACAGAGAGAGATGTCGGGGGAGCAGAGAGACCGGGGACAGAGAGAGGGCAACAGAGAGGGGGTCAGAGAGCGAGGGAGAGAGACGGGACAGATAGAGGAGGACAGAGAGATAGGGGACAGAGACAGAGGGGGACAGTGAGACGGCGACAGAGAGAGGGCGACAGAGAGAGAGGGGGACAGAGAGTGGGGGAGATAGAGAGGTGTCAGGGAGAGAGAGGGTCAGAGAGAGAGGGGGACAGAGAGAGAGGGGGACAGAGAGATGGCGACAGAGAGAGGGGGGAACAGAGAGAGGGGTACAGAGAGAGAGGGGGACAGAGAGAGAGGAGGGCAGAGAGAGGGGGGTGGCAGAGTGTGAGGAAGATTGAGGGGGACAGAGAGAGAGGGGGACAGACAGAGGGGGACAGAGAGAGGGGGACAGAGAGAGAGGGGGACAGTGAGAGGGGGGAAAGAGAGAGGCGGGTGGGAGAGTGAAGGGGCAGAGAGTGGGCGACAGAGAGAGGAGCACAGAGAGAGGGGGATATAGAGGGGGACAGAGAGAGGGGACAGAGAGAGGGGTACAGAGTGGGAGGGAGAGAGGGGGGTCAGAGAGAGGGGGACAGAGAGTGGGGGATGGAGAGAGTGGGGGATAGAGAGAGAGGGGGGACAGAGAGAGAGGGAGCAGGGAGAGGGCGACAGAGGGGGGCAGAGCGCGGGGGAGAGATAGACGGGGCAGAGAGAGAGGGGACAGAGAGATGGGGACAGAGAGAGGGGGATTGACAGAGAGGAGGACAGAGAGAAGGGGGTACAGATAGATGGTGACAGAGAGACGGTGACAGAGAGAAGGGGACAGAGAGAGGGGTACAGAGTGGGAGAGAGAGAGGGGGTCAGAGAGAGGGGGACAGAGAGTGGGGGGATGGAGAGATTGGGGGACAGAGAGAGGGGGACAGAGAGAGTGGGCAGAGAAAGGGCGACAGAGAGGGGTCAGACAGTGGGGGAAGAGAGAGAGGGGACAGAGAGAGGGGGACAGAGAGAGGGGGAAAGAGAGACGGGGAGACAGAGAGAGGGGGCAGAGAGAGAGAGGGCAGAGAGAGAGAGGGACAGAGAGAGAGAGGGGGCAGAGAGAGGGGGGGCAGAGAGAGAGGGGGACAGAGATAGAGGGGGACAGAGAGAGGGGGGACAGTGAGAGAGGGGGACAAAAAGAGAGGGGTGACAGAGAGAGAGGGGGACAGTGAGGGGGTATAGTGAGAGGTGGGTGGGAGAGAGTGGGGGTCAGAGAGTGGGGGAGATAGAGGGGGTCAGAGAGAGAGGGGGGCAGAGAGAGAGGGGGGCAGAAAGAGGCGACAGAGAGAGGGGCACAGAGTATGGGGGAGATAGAGGGGTCAGAGAGAGGGGGACAGAGAGAGGGGGTGATAGAGGGGACAGAGAGAGGGGGACAGAGAGAGGGGGGCAGAGAGTGGGGGACAGAGAGGGGTACAGAGTGGGGAGGAGAGAGGGGGATAGAGAGAGGAGGACAGAGAGTGTGGGGATGGAGAGAGTGTGGGACAGAGAAAAGGGGGCAGAGAGAGGGTAACAGAGCGGGGGAGAGAGATAAGGGACAGAGAGAGGGGGACAGAGAGAAGAGGACAGAGAGAGGGGGAGATAGATGGGACAGAGAGAGGGGATAGAGAGTGGGGGGATGGAGAGAGTGGGGGACAGAGAGAGAGGGGGGACAGAGAGAGAGGGGGACAGAGAGGAGTACAGAGTGGGGGGAGAGAGGGGGACACAGAGTGGGGGGATGGAGAGAGTGGGGGACAGAGAGAGGGGGACAGAGAGAGAGGGGGACAGAGAGGGGGGCAGAGAGAAGGGGGCAGAGAGAGGGTGACACAGAGGGGGCCAGAGAGAAAGGGGAACAGAGAGAGGGGGACAGAGAGAAAGGCGGACAGAGAGATGGGGACAGAGAGAGAGGCGGGTGGGAGAGAGAGGGGATCAGAGAGAGGGCAACAGAGAGGGGGTCAGAGAGCGTGCGAGAGAGAGAGGGGACAGAGAGAGGGGGACAGAGAGAGAGGGGGACAGAGAGAGGGGGGGACTGAGAGACGGCGACAGAGAGAGGGACGACAGCGAGAGAGGGGGACAGTGAGGTGGTACAGGGAGAGGCGGGTGTGAGAGAGTGGGGGTCAGAGAGAGGGCGACTGAGAGCAGGCGACAGAGAGAGGGGGATAGAGAAGGGGTCAGAGAGAGAGGGGGCCAAAGAGAGAGGGGGGGGAAAGAGAGAGGAGGGACAGAGAGAGGAGGGACAGAGAGAGGAGGACAGAGAGAGAAGGGGTCAGAGAGAGGGGGGCGACAGAGAAGGGGGGACAGAGAGAGGGGGAATAGAGAGACGGTGACAGAGAGGTGGCAGAGAGAGGGAGACAGAGAGAGGGGTACAGAGTGGGGGAGAGAGAGGGGGTCAGAGAGAGGGGGACAGTGATTGGGGGGACAGAGGGGGCAGAGAGAGCGGGAGAGAGAGAGAGGGGGCAGTGAGAGGGGATAGAGAGAGGGGGACAGAGAGAGGGGGACAGAGAGGGGGGCAGAGAGAGAGGGGGCAGAGAGAGAGGGCGACAGAGAGGGGGTCAAAGAGCGGAGAAGAGAGAGAGAGAGGGGACAGAGTGAGGGGTACAGAGAGAGGGGGGCAGAGAGAGGGGAACAGAGGGAGGCGAACAGAGAGAAGGGGACAGAGAGAGATGTCGGGGGAGCAGAGAGACCGGGGACAGAGAGAGGGCAACAGAGAGGGGGTCAGAAAGCGAGGGAGAGAGACGGAACAGATAGAGGGGGACAGAGAGATAGGGGACAGAGAGAGAGGGGGACAGTGAGACGGCGACAGAGAGAGGGCGACAGAGAGAGAGGGGGACAGAGAGTGGGGGAGATAGAGAGGGTCAGAGAGAGAGGGGGTCAGAGAGACAGAGGGTGACAGAGAGAGAAGGGGGCAGAAAGAGGAGACAGAGAGAGGGGGACAGAGACAGAGGAGGACAGAGAGAAGGTGTCAGAGAGAGGGGGCGACAGAGAGGGTGGGGACAGAGAGGGGGGACACAAAGAGAGGGGGAACAGAGAGAGGGGGCAGAGAGAGACAGAGAGAGGGGTACAGTCTGAGGGAGAGAGGGGGTCAGAGAGAGGGGGACAGAGAGTGGGGGGATGGAGAGAGTGGGGGATAGAGAGAGAGAGGGGGACAGAGAGGGGGGCAAAGAGAGAGGGGGCAGAGAGAAGGGCGACAGAGAAGGGGTCAGAGAGCGGGGGAGAGGGAGGGGACAGAGAGAGGGGGACAGAGAGAGAGGGGGCAGAGAGAGGGGGGCAGAGAGAGAGGGGGCAGAGAGAGAGGGGTCAGAGAGAGAGGGGGCAGAGAGAGAGGGGGACAGAGAGATGGCGACAGAGAGAGGGGCGACAGAGAGAGGGGGGACAGTGAGGTGGTACAGGGAGAGGGGGGTGTGAGAGAGTGGTGGTCATAGAGAGGGCGACAGAGAGAGGGGGACAGAGAGCGGGGGAGAGAGAGAGGGGGTCAGAGGGAGAGGGGGACAGAGAGAGAGGGGGCAGAAAGAGGCGACAGAGAGAGGGGTGCAGATAGGAGGACAGGGAGAGAGGGGGCAGAGAGAGGGCGACAGAGAGAGGGGGACAGAGAGAGAGGGGGCCAAAGGGAGAGGAGGCCAGAGACAGGGGGGCAGAGAGTGAGGGGCAGAGAGAGAGGGTGAACAGAGAGTGGGGGAGATAGAGAGAGGGGACAGAGAGAGAGGGGGACAGAGAGATGGCGACATAGAGAGGGTGACAGAGAGAGAGGGGGACAGAGAGAGGGGGGGACAGAGAGTGGGGGAGATAGAGGGGGTCAGAGAGAGAGGGGGTCAGAGAGAGAGAGGGGACAGAGAGAGAAGGGGGCAGAAAGAGGAGACAGAGAGAGGGGGACAGAGACAGAGGAGGACAGAGAGAGAGGGGGACAGAGAGAGAGAGAGGGGCAGAGAGAGAGGGGGCAGGGGGGACAGAGAGAGGGGGGACAGAAAAAGGGGGAACAGAGAGAGGGGGATAGAGAGACGGTGACAGAGAGAGGGGGGCAGAGAGAGGGAGAGAGAGAGAGAGGGGACAGAAAGAGAGAGGGGGACAGAGAGAGGGGTCGGGGTGGCAGAGAGAGTGGGGGCAGAGAGAGGGCAACAGAGAGGGGGTCAGAGATCGGGGGAGAGAGAGAGGGGACAGAGAGAGGGCGACAGAGAGAGAGAGGGACAGAGACAGGTGGGCACAGAGAGACGGCGACAGAGAGAGGGGCGACAGCGAGAGAGGGGGACAGTGAGGTGGTACAGGGAGAGGCAGGTGTGAGAGAGTGGGGGTCAGAGAGAGGGCGACTGAGAGAGGGGGTCAGAAAGCGGTGGACAGAGAGGGGGTCAGAGAGAGAGGGGGTCAGAGAGAGGGCGACAGAGATAGGGGGCCAGAGAGACAGGGGGCCAAAGAGAGAGGAGGCCAGAGACAGGGGGGCAGAGAGAGAGGGGGAACAGAGAGTGGGGGAGATAGAGAGAGAGGGGACAGAGAGAGAGGGGGACAGAGAGACGGTGACAGAGAGACGGTGACAGAGAGAGAGGGGGACAGAGAGTGGGGGAGATAGAGGGGGTCAGAGAGAGAGGGTGTCAGAGAGAGAGAGGGGGACAGAGAGAGGAGGGGGCAGAAAGAGGAGACAGAGAGAGGGGGCTAGAGACAGAGGAGGACATAGAGAGAAGGGGTCAGAGACAGGGGGGGCAGAGAGAGGGGGGGACAGAGAGAGGTGGGACAAAGAGAGGGGGGCAGAGAGATAGGGGACAGGGAGAGGGCGACAGAGAGGGGGTCAGAGGGCGGGGGAGAGAAAGAGGGGACAGAGAGAGGGGGACAGAGAGGGGGGGCAGAGAGATAGGGGACAGAGAGAGGGCGACAGAGAGAGGGGGTCAGAGAGCGGGGAGAGAGAGAGGGGACAGAGAGATTGGGACAGAGCGAGGGGGGCAGAGAGAGAGGGTGCAGAGAGAGAGGGGGCAGAGAGAGGGGGTGACAGAGAGGGGGGCAGAGAGGTGATCAGAGAGCGGGAGAGAGAGGGGACTGTGAGAGGGGGATAGAGAGAGGGGGCAGTGAGAGAGGGGGCAGAGAGAGAGGGCGACAGAGAGGGGGTCAAAGAGCGGGGGAGAAAGAGAGGGGACAGAGAGGTGGGATAGAGAGAGGGGGACAGAGAGAGGGCGACAGAGTGAGGGGGGACAGAGTGAGGGGGACAGAGAGAGGGGAGCAGAGAGAGAGGGGGCAGAGAGAGAGGGGGCAGAGAGAGGGGTCGTGGGGCAGAGAGAGCGGGGGCAATGAGAGGGCAACAGAGAGGGGGTCAGAGAGCGGGGGAGAGAGAGGGGGACAGAGAGTGGGGGACAGAGAGAGTGGGGGACAGAGAGAGATGGGGACAGAGAGAGATGGGGACAGAGAGACGGCGACAGAGAGAGGGGTGACAGAGAGAGAGGGGGACAGTGAGGTGGTACAGGGAGAGGCGGGTGTGAGAGAGTGGGGGTCAGAGAGAGGGCGACTGAGAGAGGGGGACAGAGAGCGGGGGAGATAGAGGGGGTCAGAGAGAGAGGGGAACAGAGAGAGAGAGGGGGACAGAGAGAGAGGGGGCAGAAAGACGCGACAGAGAGAGGGGGACAGAGAGAGAGGGGCACAGAGAGAGAGGAGGACAGAGAGAGAGGGGGACAGAGGGAGGGAGGGACAAAGAGAGGGGGAACAGAGAAAGGTGGGACAGAGAGAAGAGGGGATTGAGAGACGGTGACAGAGAGAGGGGGCAGAAAGAGGGAGACAGTGAGAGTGTTAAAGAGTTGGGGAGAGAGGGGGGGTCAGAGAGAGGGGGACAGAGAGAGGGGGGGACAGAGAGAGAGGGGGTCAGAGAGCGGCGGAGAGAGAGAGGGGTCAGAGAGAGAGGGGGCAGAGAAGGGGGGGCAGAGAGAGAGGGGGCAGAGAGACGGCGACAGAGAGAGAGGGGCGACAGCGAGAGGGGGACAGTGAGGTGGTACAGGGAGAGGCGGGTGTGAGAGAGTGGGGGTCAGACAGAGGTCGACAGAGAGAGGGGGACAGAGAGGAGGTCAGAGAGAGAGGGGGTCAGAGAGAGAGGGGGCAGAGAGAGAGGGGGCAGAAAGAGGCGACAGAGAGAGGGGGCCAGATAGGAGGAAAGAGAGAGAGAGGGGGCCAGAGAGAGAGGAGGCCAGAGACAGGGGGGCAGAGAGAGAGGGGCAGAGAGAGAGGGGGAGCAGAGAGTGGGGGAGATAGAGAGAGAGGGGCAGAGAGAGATGGGGGCAGACAGAGGGGGACAGAGTGAGGGGGACAGAGTGAGGGGGGCAGAGAGAGAGGGACAGAGAGAGGGGGATAGAGAGAGGGAGGCAGAGAGTTGGGGACATAGAGGGGGTCAGAGAGTGGGAACAGAGAGAGGGGGCAGAGAGAGGGGGGCAGAGAGAGAGGGGGACAGAGAGAGAGGGGGACAGAGAGAGAGGGGGACAGAGAGAGAGGGGACAGAGAGAGAGGAGGACAGAGAAAGGGGGGGACAGAGAGAGAGGTGGGTGGGAGAGAGAGGCGGACAGAGATGGGGGAACAGAGAGAGCGGGACTGAGAGAGAGGGGGACAGAGAGAGAGGGGTCAAAGAGGAGGGATAGAGAGATGCGGGTGGGTGAGAGAGGGGGACAGAGGGGGGCAGAGAGTGGGGAGATGGAGAGAGTGGTGGACAGATAGAGAGAGAGAGGGGGACAGAGAGAGCGGACGACAGAGAGGGGCTCGGAGAGCGGAGAGAGAGAGAGAGGATACAGAGAGAGGGGGACAGAGAGAGGGGGACAGAGAGTGGGGGGATGGAGAGGGTGGCGGACAGAGAGAGGGGGACAGAGAGGGGGGAGAGATAGAGTGCACAGAGAGTGAGGGACAGAGAGAGGGGCAGAGCGAGGGGGATATAGAGAGGGGAGACAGAGAGAGGGGGACAGATAGAGGGGGAGACAGAGAGAGAGATGGGTGGGAGAGAGAGGGGGACAGAGAGAGGGGGACAGAGATGGGGGAACAGAGAGAGCGGGACTGAGAGAGGGGGGGACAGAGAGAGAGGGGGTCAGAGAGCGGCGGAGAGAGAGAGGGGTCAGAGAGAGAGGGGGCAGAGAAGGGGGGGCAGAGAGAGAGGGGGCAGAGAGACGGCGACAGAGAGAGAGGGGCGACAGCGAGAGGGGGACAGTGAGGTGGTACAGGGAGAGGCGGGTGTGAGAGAGTGGGGGTCAGACAGAGGTCGACAGAGAGAGGGGGACAGAGAGGAGGTCAGAGAGAGAGGGGGTCAGAGAGAGAGGGGGCAGAGAGAGAGGGGGCAGAAAGAGGCGACAGAGAGAGGGGGCCAGATAGGAGGAAAGAGAGAGAGAGGGGGCCAGAGAGAGAGGAGGCCAGAGACAGGGGGGCAGAGAGAGAGGGGCAGAGAGAGAGGGGGAGCAGAGAGTGGGGGAGATAGAGAGAGAGGGGCAGAGAGAGATGGGGGCAGACAGAGGGGGACAGAGTGAGGGGGACAGAGTGAGGGGGGCAGAGAGAGAGGGACAGAGAGAGGGGGATAGAGAGAGGGAGGCAGAGAGTTGGGGACATAGAGGGGGTCAGAGAGTGGGAACAGAGAGAGGGGGCAGAGAGAGGGGGGCAGAGAGAGAGGGGGACAGAGAGAGAGGGGGACAGAGAGAGAGGGGGACAGAGAGAGAGGGGACAGAGAGAGAGGAGGACAGAGAAAGGGGGGGACAGAGAGAGAGGTGGGTGGGAGAGAGAGGCGGACAGAGATGGGGGAACAGAGAGAGCGGGACTGAGAGAGAGGGGGACAGAGAGAGAGGGGTCAAAGAGGAGGGATAGAGAGATGCGGGTGGGTGAGAGAGGGGGACAGAGGGGGGCAGAGAGTGGGGAGATGGAGAGAGTGGTGGACAGATAGAGAGAGAGAGGGGGACAGAGAGAGCGGACGACAGAGAGGGGCTCGGAGAGCGGAGAGAGAGAGAGAGGATACAGAGAGAGGGGGACAGAGAGAGGGGGACAGAGAGTGGGGGGATGGAGAGGGTGGCGGACAGAGAGAGGGGGACAGAGAGGGGGGAGAGATAGAGTGCACAGAGAGTGAGGGACAGAGAGAGGGGCAGAGCGAGGGGGATATAGAGAGGGGAGACAGAGAGAGGGGGACAGATAGAGGGGGAGACAGAGAGAGAGATGGGTGGGAGAGAGAGGGGGACAGAGAGAGGGGGACAGAGATGGGGGAACAGAGAGAGCGGGACTGAGAGAGGGGGGGACAGAGAGAGAGGGGGACAAAGAGGAGGGATAGAGAGATGCGGGTGGGAGAGAGAGAGGGGGACAGAGGGGGACAGAGAGTGGGGAGATAGAGAGAGTGGTGGACAGATAGAGAGAGAGAGGGGGACAGAGAGAGGTGGCAGAGAGAGAGTGGGCAGAGAGAGAGGGTGACAGAGAGAGGGGACAGAGAGGGGGGACAGAGAGAGGGGGAGACAGAGAGAGAGGTGGGTTGGAGAGTGAGGGGGGCAGAGATGGGGGAACAGAGAGAGGGGGCCAGAGAGAGAGGAGGCCAGAGACAGGGGGACAGAGAGAGAGGTGGAAATGTGTTGCTGGAAAAGCGCAGCAGGTCAGGCAGCATCTAGGGAACAGGAGAATCGACGTTTCGGGCATTAGCCCTTCTTCAGGAATGAGGCTAGTGTCAGTGGAAGGGTACTGGTCGGTACGGCGGGAAAGAAAGAAGCGGAGGGCTTTGAGTCCTTCGTGATGGGGGATGGAGGTGTACAGGGATCGGATGTCCATGGTGAAAATAAGGCGTTGGGGACCGGGGAAGCGAAAATCATGGAGCAGGTGGAGGGCATGGGTGGTGTCCCGAACGTAGGTGGGGAGTTCTTGGACTAAGGGGGACAGGACGGTGTCAAGGTAGGCGGAGATGAGTTCGGTGGGGCAGGAGCAGGCGGAGACAATGGGTTGGCCGGGGCAGTCAGGTTTGTGGATTTTGGGCAGGAGGTAGAAGCGGGAGGTGCGGGGTTGTGGGACTATGAGGTTGGAGGCGGTGGATGGGAGGTCCCCCGAGGTGATGAGGTTATGGACGGTCTGGGAGATGATGGTTTGGTGGTGGGGGGTGGGGTCATGGTCAAGGGGGCAGTAGGAGGAGGTATCTGCGAGCTGGCGTTTGGCCTCAGCGGTGTAGAGGTCGGTGCGCCAAACTACTACCGCGCCTCCCTTGTCTGCTGGTTTGATAGTGAGGATGGGGTTGCAACGGAGGGAGTGGAGGGCTGCGCGTTCCGAGGGTGAGAGGTTGAAGAAGGGCTAATGCCCGAAACGTCGATTCTCCTGTTCCCTGGATGCTGCCTGACCTGCTGCGCTTTTCCAGCAACACATTTCCGTCTCTGATCTCCAGCATCTGCAGACCTCACTTTCTCCTCGGCAGAGAGAGAGGGGCAGAGAGAGAGGGGGAACAGAGAGTGGGGGAGATAGAGAGAGAGGGGCAGAGAGAGATGGGGACAGAGAGAGAGGGACAGAGAGAGAGGGACAGAGAGAGGGGAGACAGAGAGAGGGAGGCAGAGAGTTGGGGAGATAGAGGGGGTCAGAGAGTGGGAACAGAGAGAGGGGTACAGAATGGGGGAGATGGGATGTCAGAGAGAGGGAGACAGAGAGTGGGGGGATGGAGAGAGATGGGGTGACAGAGAAGGGGGAGAGATAGAGTGGACAGAGAGAGAGGGACAGAGAGAGAGGGGGCAGAGAGAGGGGGCAGAGAGAGAGGGGGGCAGAGAGAGAGGGGGACAGAGAGAGAGGGGGACAGAGAGAGAGGGGACAGAGAGAGGGGGGACAGAGAGAGGGGGACAGAGAGAGGGGGAGACAGAGAGAAAGGTGGGTGGGAGAGAGAGGGGGACAGAGATGGGGGAACAGAGAGAGCGGGACTGAGAGAGAGGGGGGCAGAGAGAGAGGGGGACAAAGAGGAGGGATAGAGAGATGCGGGTGGGAGAGAGAGGGGGACAGAGGGGGACAGAGAGTGGGGAGATGGAGAGAGTGGTGGACAGATAGAGAGAGAGGGGGACAGAGAGAGCGGGCGACAGAGAGGCGTCAGAGAGCGGGGAGAGAGAGAGGATACAGAGAGAGGGGGACAGAGAGAGAGGGGGACAGAGAGAGAGGGCAGAGAGAGAGGGTGACAGAGAGAGGGGACAGAGAGAGGGGGAGACAGAGAGAGAGGTGGGTGGGAGAGAGAGGGGGACAGAGATGGGGGAACAGAGAGAGCGGGACTGAGAGATAGGGGGACAGAGAGATAGGGGGACAAAGAGGAGGGATAGAGAGATGCGGGTGGGTGAGAGAGGGGGACAGAGGGGGACAGACAGTGGGGAGATGGAGTGAGTGGTGGACAGATAGAGAGGGAGAGGGGGACAGAGAGAGCGGACGACAGAGAGGGGGTCAGAGAGCGGGGAGAGAGAGAGGATACAGAGAGAGGGGGACAGAGAGAGGGGTCAGAGAGTGGGGGGATGGAGAGGGTGGCGGACTGAGAGAGAAAGGGGGACAGAGAGGGGGGAGAGATAGAGTGGACAGAGAGAGAGGGACAGAGAGAGGGGTCAGAGAGAGGGGGCAGAGAGAGAGGGGGACAGAGAGAGAGGGGGAGAGAGGGGGACAGAGAGAGGGGGGACAGAGAGAGGGGGACAGAGAGAGGGGGGGACAGAAGGGAGGTGGGTGGGAGAGAGAGGGGGACAGAGATGAGGGAACAGAGAGAGCGGGACTGAGAGAGAGGGGGACAGAGAGAGAGGGGGACAAAGAGGAGGGATAGAGAGATGCGGGTGGGAGAGAGAGGGGGACAGAGGGGGACAGAGAGTGGGGAGATGGAGAGAGTGGTGGACAGATAGAGAGAGAGAGGGGGACAGAGAGAGCTGACGACAGAGTGGCGTCAGAGAGCGGGGAGAGAGAGAGGATACGGAGAGAGGGGGACAGAGGGGGGGACAGAGAGAGGGGGCAGAGAGAGAGGGGGCAGAGAGAGAGAGAGGGTGACAGAGAGAGGGGACAGAAAGAGTAGGGGCAGTGAGAGGTGGCAGAGAGAGGGCAGAGAGAGAGGGGACAGAGAGAGGGGGACAGAGAGAGATGGGGGGCAGAGAGAGAGGGGGACAGAGAGAGTGGGACGGAGAGAGGAGGGCAGAGAGACAGGGGACAGAGAGAGAGGGGAACAGTGAGGGGGTACAGCGAGAGAGGAACAGAGAGAGAGGGGGACAGAGAGAGAGGGGCAGAGAGAGGGGGTTCAGAGAGAGGGGGACAGAGAGAGAGGAGGACAGAGAGGGGGGACAGATAGAGGCGGGACAGAGAGGGGGCACAGAGAGAGGGGACAGAGAGAGGGGGAACAGATAGGGGGGAATGAGAGAGAGGGGATAGAGAGACGCTGACAGAGATGGGGCAGAGAGAGGAGGGCGACAGAGAGAGGGGGACAGAGAGAGAGGGGGACAGAGAGAGAGAGGGGGACAGGGACGGGGGCAGAGAGAGAGGGCGAGATAGAGGGGACAGAGAGGGGGACAGAGAGAGGGGGTCAGAGAGAGGGGGACAGAGCGAGGGGGATATAGTGGGGGACAGAGAGAGGGGAACAGAGAGTGGGGGACAGAGAGAGGGGTACAGAGTGGGGGAGAGGGGGGTCAGAGAGAGGGGGACAGAGAGTGGGGTGATGTAGAGAGTGGGGGACAGAGAGAGAGAGGGGGAGACAGAGAGGGGTCAGAGAGAGAGGGAGAGAGAGAGGGGACAGAGATGGGGGAACAGAGAGAGCGGGACAGAGAGAGAGGGGGACAAAGAGGAGGGATAGTGAGAGGCGGGTGGGAGAGAGATGAGGACAGAGGGGGACATAGAGTGGGGAGACGGAGAGAGTACGGGACAGAGAGAGAGAGGGGGAGACAGAGAGAGAGGGTGACAGAGAGGGGGTCAGAGAGCGTGGGAGAGAGAGAGGACACAGAGTGAGGTTGACAGAGACGGGGGGACAGAGAGGGGGGACAGAGAGAGGGAGAGAGAGAGAGGGGGCAGAGAGAGAGGGGCAGAGGGGGGCAGAGAGAGAGGGGGACAGAGAGAGGGGGACAGAGAGAGGGGGACAGAGAGGGGGGGACAGAGGGAGGGGGTGACAGAGAGAGGGGGACAGAGAGTGGGGGACAGAGAGAGAGGCGGACAGATAGAGTCGGGACACAGAGGGGGGACAGAGAGAGGGGGCAGAGAGAGGGGTGCAGAGAGAGAGGGGGACAGAGAGAGTGGGACAGAGAGAGGAGGGCAGAGAGAGAGGGGGACAGAGAGAGAGAGGAACAGAGAGAGAGGGGGACAGAGAGAGGGCGGCAGAGAGAGGGGTGGCAGAGAGAGAGTGGAACAGTGAGGGGGTACAGAGAGAGAGGGGACAGAGAGAGAGGGGGACAGAGAGAGAGGGAGGCAGAGAGAGAGGGGGACAGAGAGAGAGGGGGACAGAGAGTGGGGGAGACAGAGGGCGATAGAAGGGACAGAGAGTCGGGGAGATTGAGGGGGTCAGAGAGAGGGGGACAGATAGAGAGGGACAGAGACAGAGGGGGACAGAGAGAGGGCGCAGAGAGTGGGGCAGATTGTGGGGGTTCAGAGAGAGGGGTGACAGAGAGGAGAAGGACAGAGAGAGGGGGACAGAGAAATGGTGACAGAGAGGGGAGAGAGTGAGGGCGACAGAGAATTGGGAATGGAGAGAGGAGGGCAGAGAGAGGGGGGACAGAGAGAGGGTGACAGAGAGAGAGGGACAGTGAGAGAGGGGAACAGAGAGAGAGGGGGGACAGAGAGAGGGGGCAGAGAGTGGGGCAGATAGAGGGGGGCAGAGAGAGGGGGGATAGAGAGAGGGGGGACAGAGAGACGGTGACAGAGAGGGGGAGAGAGAGGGCGACAGAGAGAGGGGAACAGAGAAAGGGGGCACAGAGAGAGTGGGGCAGATAGAGGGGGCAGAGAGGGGGGATAGAGAGAGGGAGGACAGAGAGACGGTGACAGAGAGGGAGAGAGAGAGGGCGACAGAGAGAGGGGAACAGAGAAAGGGGGCACAGAGAGAGTGGGGCAGATAGAGGGGGCAGAGAGACGGGGGATAGAGAGGGGGGGACAGAGAGAGGGGGGAAAAGAAAGGGGGCACAGAGAGGGAGGGACAGAGAAAGGGGAGACAGAGAGAGGGGGACAGAGTGTGGGGAGAGAGAGAGGGGGTTCAGAGAGAGGGGGGACAGAGAGAGGGGGGACGGGGGGACAGAGAGAGGGGGACAGAGTGTGGAGGGACAGAGAGACGATTACAGACAGAGAGCAGAGAGAGGGCGACAGAGCGGGAGGGACAGAGAAAGGGGGGGCAGAGAGAGGGGAGACAGAGAGTGGGGGGAGAGAGAGAGGGGGACAGAGAGGGGGGGACAGAGAGAGGGGGGACAGAGAGACGGTAACAGAGAGGGTGGAGAGAGAGGGCGACAGAGAGGGAGGGACAGAGAAAGAGGGGACAGAGCGAGGGGGGACAGAGAGAGGGGGGACAGAGAGAGGGGGGACAGAGAGGGCGGGGACAGAGAGAGGGGGTACAGAGAGGGGGGGACAGAGAGGGGGGACAGAGAGAGGGGGGACAGAGAGAGGGGGGACAGAGAGACGAAAACAGAGAGGGGGAGAGAGAGGGCGACAGAGAGAGGGGGATAGAGAGCGGGGGACAGAGGGAGGGGGGACAGAGAGACGGTGACAGAGAGGGGGGAAAGATAGGGCGACAGAGAGAGGCGGGTCAGAGAAAAGCAGGGATGGAGAAAGGGGGGTCAGAGAAAAGCAGGGACAGAGAGAGGCGGGTCAGAGAAAAGGGGGACAGAGAGAGAGGGGAGAGAGAGAGGGGACAGAGAGAGGGGGACCGAGAGAGAGGGGAGAGAGAGAGGAGACAGAGAGTGGGGCAGATAGCGGGGGTCAGAGAGAGGGGTGACAGAGAGAGGGGAACAGAGAGAGGGGAACAGAGAGAGGGGGCAGAGAGAGGGCGACAGAGAGAGGGAGAGAGAGAGGGGGGGACAGAGAGAGGGGGGCAGTGAGTGGGAGGACGGGGGGGACAGAGAGAGGGGGGACAGAGAGAAGGGGGACAGAGAGAGGGGGGACTGAGAGAGGGCGACAGAGAGAGGGGACAGAGAGAGGCTGGACAGAGAGAGGGGAACAGAGAGAGGGGAACAGAGAGAGGGCGACAGAGAGAGGTGGACAGAGAGAGGGGGACAGAGAGAGTGCGAAAGAGTGAGGGGGTCAGAGTGAGGGGGGACAGAGAACGGGGGTCAGAGAAAAGGGGGGGACAGAGAGAGGGGGTCGGAGAGAGGTGGACAGAGAGAGAGGGGACAGAGAGTGGGGTAGATAGAGGGGGACAGAGAGAGGGGGGCAGAGAGAGGGGTGACAGAGAGATGGGGACAGAGAGAGGGGGCAGAGAGAGGGGTGACAGAGAGAGGGGGACAGAGAGAGGGCGACAGAGAGAGGGGGGACAGAACGAGGGAGGACAGAGAGAGAGAGGGGGGGACAGAGAGAGGGGGACAGAGAGAGAGGGGGCTGAGAGAGTGGGGACAGAGAGAGGGAGGACAGAGAGAGAGGGGGGAAAGAGAGAGACGGTGACAGAGAGGGGGCAGAGAGAGTGCGACAGAGGGGGGCAGAGAGAGGGGGTACAGAGAGAGAGTGGACAGGGGGGGACAGAGAGACGGTGACAATGAGGGGACAGAGAGTGGGCGACAGAGAGAGGACAGAGAGAGGGGTGACAGAGAGGGGTGACAGAGAGAGAGGGGACAGAGAGGGGGAGACCGAGAGAGAGGGGCAGATAGAGGGGGGCAGAAAGAGGGGGGGCACAGAGGGAGGGGGGACAGAGAGGGGGCAGAAAGAGAGCGACAGAGAGAGAGAGGGGGACAGAGAGAGGGGGTGACAGAGCGGGGGCAGAGAGTGGGTGAAAGAGAGAGCGGGACAGAGGGAGAGGGGGCAGATAGAGGGGGACAGAGAGAGGGGGGACAGAGAGACGGTGACAGAGAGGGGGCAGAGAGGGGGACAGAGCGCAGTGGGGGACAGAGAGAAGGGGGGAGAAAGAGGGGATCAGAGGGAGGGGGGACAGAGTGTGGGGGACAGAGAGAGGGGTACAGAGTGGGGGAGAGAGAGGGGGCAGAGAGAGGAGGACTGAGGGGGGGACAGAGAGACGTTGACAGAGAGGGTTAGAGAGTGGGCACAGAGAGAGGGGGGAATAGAGAGAGGGGGATAGAGAGAGGGGGAGAGAGAAGGAGGGTGGCAGAGAGAGGGGGGCAGAGAGTGGGGCGACAGAAAGAGGGGGCCAGAGAGAGGGGTACAGAGGGAGGGGTGACAGAGAGACGGTGACAGAGAGGGTGCAGACAGAGAGATGGGACAGTGACGGGGGGACAGGGAGAGGGGGGGCAGAGAGAGATGGGGACAGAGAGAGGAGGAGCAGAGAGAGGGGACAGAGGGAGGGGGGACAGAGAGACGATGACAGAGAGAGGGGGCAGAGAGAGGGTGACGGGGGGGCCAGAGAGCGGGGGAGAGAGAGAGGGGTACAGCGGGACGTGTACAGAGAGACGGGGACGGAGGGGGGGACGGGGGAACAGAGAGAGGGGTGGACAGATGGAGGGGACAGAGAGACAGGGACAGAGAGACGGGGACAAAGAGGGGGACAGAGAGGGGTGAGGACGGAGAGAGGGGGGACAGAGAGGGGTGAGGACAGAGAGAGGGGGGTGACAGAGAGAGGGGGGACAGAGAGAGATGGGGACAGAGAGGGGGGACCGAGACAGGGAAAAAGAAAGGGGGCAGGGGGGGGGACAGAGAGAGAGGGGGGACAGAGAGGGGGCAGAGAGAGGAGGGACAGAGAGAGGGGGTTCAGGGAGAGGGGGAACAGAGGGGGGACAGAGAGGGGGGGGACGGGGGGGAGACAGAGGGGAGGGACAGAGGGAGGGGACAGAGGGAGGGGTGGCAGAGAGAGGGGACAGAGGGAGGGGTGACAGAGAGGGGGCAGAGAGAGGGGGACAGAGAAAGGGGATCAGAGAGAGGGGGACAAAGGGGGGGAACAGAGAGAGATGGGGACAGAGAGAGATGGGGACAGAGAGGGGAGGAACAGAGAGAGCAGGACAGAGAGAGGGCGACAGGGAGAGGGGGGACAGAGAGAGGGGGAGATAGAGGGTGTCAGTGAGAGGGCGTCAGAGAGAGAGGGGGACAGAGAGTGGGGGACAGAGATTGGGGGACAGAGAGAGGGCAACAGAGAGGGGGCGGCAGAGAGTGGTGACAGAGAGTGGGGACAGAGAGGGGGACAGAGAGCGGGGGAGATAGAGGGCGTCAGTGAGAAGGGGTCAGAGAGAGAGGGGACAGAGAGAGAGGGGACAGAGAGAGGGGGACAGAGAGAGGGGTACAGAGTGGGGGAGAGAGAGGGGAGAGAGAGGGCCACAGAGAGAGGGGGACAGAAAGAGGGAGGCAGAGAGAGGGGGGACAGAGAGAGGGGCACAGAGAGTGGCGGAGATAGAGGGGGTCAGAGAGAGGGGGTCAGAGAGAGGGGGACAGAGAGAGGGGGCAGAGAGTGGGGGAACAGAGAGAGGGGGGACAGAGAGAAGGAGTCAGAGAGAAGGGGAGACAGAGAGAGGGGGACAGAGAGAAGGGGCAGAGAGAGGAGGACAGTGAGAGGGGGTCAGAGGGAGTGGGGACAAAGAGTTGGGGACAGACAGAGAGAGGGAACAGAGACGGTTGGACAGAGAGACGGGGACACAGAGAGAGGTGACAGAGAGTGTGTCAGAGAGAGGGGAACAGAGAGAGGGGGATGGAGAGAGTGGGGGACAGAGGGGGTTGGGGGGACGGAGAGAGAGAAGACAGAGAGAGGACGGACAGAGGGGGTGCAGTAAGAGATGCGGACAGAAAGAGCACGGGGACAGAGAGAGGGGGGACAGAGATAGGGGGGACAGAGAGAGTGGGACAGAGAGAGGGGGGACAGAGAGAGGGGACAGAGAGAGAGGGAGACAGAGGGAGGGGGTCAGAAGGAGGGGTACAGAGTGGGGAAGAGAGGGGGGTCAGAGAGAGGGGGTCAGAGAGAGGGGAAAGAGAGAGTAGGACAGAGAGACGGGTATACAGAGAGGTGACAGAGAGGGGGCTGAGAGAGTGCGACAGAGAGAGGGTGACAGAGAGAGGGAGGGACAGAGAGAGGCGGGTGGGAGAGAGAGGGGGAACGAGAGAGGGGGAACAGAGAGGGGGGGACAGAGAGAGGAGGACAGAGAGAGGGGGTCAGAGAGAGAGGGGGACAGAGAGAGAGGGACAGAGAGAGAGGGTGTCAGAGAGCGAGGGGGACAGAGAGAGGGGGTACAGAGAGAGAGGGGGACAGAGAGAGATGGACAGAGATAGAAGGGGACAGAGAGAGAGGGGATCAGAGAGAGGGAGACAGAGAGAGGAGGACAGAGAGAGGAGGGGACAGAGAGAGAGAGAGGGGGACAGAGAGAGAGGGGGAAAGAGAGAGGGGGACAGAGAGAGGGGGACATAGGGAGGGGGGACAGAGAGAGGGGGACAGAGAGTGTGGGAACAGAGAGAGGAGGAGCAGAGAGAGGGGACAGAGGGAGGGGGAGAGAGAGAGGGGTACAGAGACACGGGTACAGAGAGACGGTGACAGAAGGGGGGAACGGGGGAACAGAGAGAGGGGTGGACAGAGATAGGGGGCCAGAGAGACAGGGACAGAGAGACGGGGACAAAGAGGGGGGACAGAGAGGGGTGAGGACAGAGAGAGGGGGGGACAGAGAGGGGTGAGGACAGAGAGAGGGGTGAGGACAGAGAGAGATGGGGTCAGAGAGAGGGGGGACAGAGAGACGGGGACAAAGAAAGGGGGCAGAGAGAGGGTGACAGAGAGAGAAGGGGGACAGAGAGAGGGGGAGAGAGGATGCAGAGAGAGGGGGGACAGAGAGAGGGGGTATAGAGAGAGGGGTACAGATGGAGGGGGGACAGAGAGAGGGGGAACAGGGGTGACAGAGAGGGGGGACAGAGGGAGGGGTGACAGAGATGGGGAAGAGAGAGGGCGACAGAGAGAGGGGGGATGGAGAGAGTGGGGGACAGAGGGGGTTGGGGGGACGGAGAGGGAGAGGAGAGAGAGAGGATGGACAGAGGGGGGACTGTAAGAGATGGGAACAGAAAGAGCACGGGGACAGAGAGAGGGGGGACAGAGAGAGGGGGACACAGAGAGGGGGACACAGAGAGAGGGGGACAGAGAGAGAGGGGGACAGAGAGAGGGGGTCAGAAGGAGGGGTACAGAGTGGGGGAGAGAGAGGGGGTCAGAGAGAGTGAAAAAGAGAGAGTAGGACAGAGAGACGGGTACACAGAGAGGTGACAACAGATAGAGAGAGGGCGACAGAGAGAGGGGGGGCCAGAGAGATAGGGGGTCGGAGAGAGAGGGGGACAGAGAGAGAGGGGGTCAGAGAGAGAGGGGGACAGAGAGGGTTTCAGTGAGCGGGGGACAGAGAGGGGGGGCAGAGAGAGGAACACAGAGAGTGAGGGGGAGGTAGACGGGGTCAGAGAGCGCGGAGATAGAGGGGGTCAGAGGGAGGAGGGACAGAGAGAGAAGGACAGAGAGGGCATCAGTGAGAGGATGACAGAGAGAGAGCGAGAGGGGGACAGAGAGAAGGGGAGTCAGAGAGAGAAGGGACAGAGCATGGGGAAGATAGAGATTAGATTAGATGACAGTGTGGAAACAGGCCCTTCGGCCCAACAAGTCCACACCGACCCGCCGAAGTGCAACCCACCCGTACCCCTACATTTACCCCTTACCTAACACTACGGGCAATTTAACCTGGCCAATTCACCTGACCCTGCACATTTTTGGACTGTGGGAGGAAACCGTAGCATCCGGAGGAAACCCACACAGACACGGGGAGAATGTGCAAACTCCACACAGTCAGTCGCCTGAGGTGGGAATTGAACCCGGGTCTCTGGCGCTGTGAGGCAGCAGTGCTAACCACCGCGCCACCGTGCCGCCCACGGGGACAGAGAGAGAGGGACACAGAGAGAGGGGCAACAGAGAGAGAGGGACACAGAGAGTGAGGGACACAGAGAGTGAGGGAGATGGAGGGGGTCAGAGAGAGGGGGACGAAAAGAGGGGGAGGTAGACGGGGTCAGAGAGAGCGAGACAGATGGCGGGGACGTAGTCAGAGGGATGGGGGTACAGAGAGTGGGGGACAGAGAGAGGGGTACAGAGTGGCAGAGAGAGGGGGACAGAGAGTGGGCAGAGAGAGGGCAACAGAGAGAGGGGGACAGAGACCGGGGCAGAGAGAGGGGGACAGAGAGAGGGGGACAGAAAGAGAGGGGGACAGAGAGAGGGGGGTCAGAGAGAGGGGGGACAGAGAGAGGGCAGAGAGAGGGCAACAGAGAGAGGGGACAGAGACCGGGGGAGAGAGAGGGGGACAGAGAGAGGGGGACAGAGAGAGAGAAGGTGACAGAGAGAGAGGAGGACAGAGACAGGGGGGGACAAAGAGAGGGGGGAAGAGAGAGAGGGGGCAGAGAGAGAGGGGGAGAGAGAGAGGGGGGGACCGAGAGAGAGAGGGGAACAGAGAGGGGGACAGAGAGAGAGGGGGACAGAGAAAGAGGGGGACAGAGAGCGGGGGGAACAGAGAACAGGGGGGACAGAGAGCGGGGGGGGGTAGAGAGTGGGGGAGACAGAGAGCGGGAGACAGAGAGGGGGGTACAGAGAGAGGGGAACAGAGAGCGGGGGAGGTAGAGGGCGTCAGTGAGAGGGGGTCAGAGAGAGAGTGGGACAGAGAGAGGTCAACAGAGAGAGGGGGACAGAGAGTGGGGCACAGAGAGTGGGGGACAGAGAGTGGGGCACAGAGAGTGGGAGAGAGAGTGGGGGAGAGAATGGGGAGAGAGTGGGGGAGAGAGAGGGCTACAGAGAGAGGGGACAGAGAGGGAGCAGAGAGAGGCGGGACAGAGAGAGGGGGACAGAGAGAGGGGGACAGAGAGAGGGGGACAGAGAGGGAACAGAGAGAGGGGGACAGAGAGGGCGGGACAGAGAGAGGGGCACAGAGTGGGGAAGATAGAGGGGGTCAGAGGGAATGGGGACAGAGAGAGTGTTACAGAGTGGGGGAAAGAGAGGTTGTCAGAGAAAGGGGGACAGAGGGAGGGGGGACAGAGAGAAGGGGGACAGAGAGAGGGCTACAGAGAGCGGGGGACAGAGAGCGGGGACAGAGAGAGGGGGACAGAGAGGGGGATAGAGAGAGGGGGACAGAGAGTGGGGGACAGAGAGTGGGGGGATGGAGAGAGTCGGGGTCAGAGGAGGTCGTGGGGGACAGAGGGCGAGAGGACAGAGAGGGGGCAGAAAGAGGGGACAGAGGTAGGGGGGGGACCGAGAGAGGGAGACAGAGAGAGGGGGAGATATAGGGGGTCATAGGGAGGGGGGACAGAGAGTGGGGGAGAGGGAGGGGGAGAGAGAGGGCTACAGAGAGAGTGGGACAGAGAGAGGGAGACAGAGAGAGGGGGTAGAAAGAGGGCGACAGAGGGAGTGGGACAGAGGGAGTGGGACAGAGGGAAAGGGGACAGAGAGACGGGGTCAGAGAGAGGGGGACAGAGAGTGGGGGAGATAGAGGGGACAGAGAGTGGGGGACTGAGAGAGGGGTATAGAGTGGGGGACAGAGAGTGCTTCAGAAAGAGGGGGACAGAGAGCCGGGGACAGAGACTGCGGGACAGAGAGAGGGGGATGGACTGAATGGGGAACGGGGGGCAGGGGTGGACGGAGAGGGAGTGGACACAGAGAGGAGGGATAGAGAGGGGGGACAGAAAGAGATGCGGACAGAGAGAGCACGGGGACAGAGAGAGAGGGAACAGAGAGGGGGCAGAGAGAGGGCGACAGAGAAAGGGGACAGCGAGAAGGAGGGACAGAGAGAGACAGGTGGGAGAGAGAGGGGTACAGATAAATGGGGGACAGAGACGGGGACAGAGAGAGAGGGGGACAGAGAGAGAGGGACAGAGAGAGAGAGAGGAACAGAGAGAGAGGGGGACAGAGAGAGAGAGGGGGACAGAGAGAGAGGGACAGAGAGAGAGGGACAGAGAGAAGGAGGGACAGAGAGAGGCCGGTGGGAGAGAGAGGGGGACAGAGAAATGGGGGACAGAGACGGGGACAGAGAGAGAGGGGGACAGAGAGAGAGGGGGACAGAGAGGGGGGACAGAGAGGCGGGACAGAGAGAGAGGGGAAAGAGAGAGGGGGAACAGAGAGAGAGATGGGGACAGAGAGTGAGGGGGACAGAGAGGGGGACAGAGAGAGGCGGGGAGGGAGAGGGGGCAGAGAGTGGGCGACAGAGAGAGGGCCACAGAGAGTGAGGGAGATAGAGGGGTTCAGAGAGAAGGGGGACAGAGAGTGGAGGACAGACAGTGGGGGGACAGAGAGTGGGGGTCAGAGAGAGGGGGTCAGAGAGAGGGCAACAGAGAGAGTGGGACAGAGAGTGGGGGAGAGAGAGGGGGCAGAGAGAGAGGGACAGAGAGAGAGGGGGCAGAGAGAGGGTGACAGAGAGAGAGGGGAACAGAGAGAGGGGGAAAGAGAGAGGGGGGACAGAGAAAGGGTGGGACAGAGAGAGGGGACAGAGAGAGAGGGGCAGAGGGAGGTTGGGTGATAGATGGGGTCAAATAGTGGGGACGGAAAGAGGGGGAGGTAGAGGGGGACAGAGAGAGTGGGGGACAGAGAGAGGTGGAGACAGAGGGGTCAGAGGGAGGGGCGACAGAGAGTGGGGGACAGAGAGGGGGGTACAGTGTGGGAGAGAGAGGGGCAGAGAGAGGGGGACAGAGCGAGGGGCGTCAGAAAGAGGGCGACAGAGAGAGGGGTCAGAAAGAGGGGGACAGAGGGACGCGGGGACAGAGAGAGGGGGACAGAGTGAGCGGGGACAGAGAGATGGTGACAGAGAGGGGGCAGAGAGAGTGGGACAGAATGAGAGGGGACAGAGAGAGGGGGACAGAGAGGGGGGACAGAGAGAGGGGGACGTAGAGGTGGGGACAGAAAGTGGGGGACAGAGAGAGATGGGGACAGTGAGAGGGGTGGACAGAGAGAGAGGGACAGAGAGAGATGGTCACAGATATGGCGACAGAGAGAGGGGGACAGAGAGAGGGGACAGAGAGAGAGGGAACAGTGAGAGTCGGGGACAGAGAGAGGGGGGACAGAGAGAGGGGCTACAGAGAGAGGGGGGACAGAGAGGGGGGGACAGAGGGAGGGGGACAGAGCGAGGGGGGGGCAGAGAGATGGTGACTGGGAAGGAGCAGAGAGAGGTGGACAGAGAGGGGGTGACAGTGAGAGAGGGGGTCAGAAAGAGTGCGACAGAGAGAGGGGGGACAGAGAGAGGGTGCAGAGGGAGGGGGACAGAGGGAGGGGGGACAGAGAGAGGGTGACAGAGAGAGGGGGACAGAGGGAGGGGGGACAGAGAGAGGGGGACAGAGGGAGGGGGCAGAGGGAGGGGGGACAGAGAGAGGGGACAGATAGAGAGGGGCACAGATAGTGTGGGTGATAGATGGGGTCAAATAGAGGGGACGGAAAGAGGGGGAGGTAGAGGGGGGCAGAGAGAGCAGGACAGAGAGAGGTGGAGATACAGGGGTCAGAGGGAGGGGCGACAGAGAGAGAGGGGGACAGAGAGGGGGGTACAGTGTGGGAGAGAGAGGGGCAGAGAGAGGGGGACAGAGACAGGGGGGTCAGAAAGAGGGCGACAGAGAGAGGGGGACAGAAAGAGGGGGACAGAGGGACGCGGGGACAGAGAGAGGGGGACAGAGTGAGCGGGGGCAGAGAGATGGTGACAGCGAGGGGCAGAGAGAATGGGACAGAGAGTGGGGACAGAGAGAGATGGGGCAGAAAGAGAGGGGACAGAGAGAGGGGGACAGAGAGGGGGACAGAGACAGGGGGACATGGAGGTGGGGACAGAGAGGGGGGGGACTGAGAGAGATGGGGACAGTGAGAGGGGTGGACAGTGAGAGAGGGACAGAGACAGATAGTGACAGATATGGAGACAGAGAGAGGGGGACAGAGAGAGGGGGACAGAGAGAGGGGTCAGAAAGAGGGGGACAGAGAGAGGTGGAGACAGAGGGGTCAGAGGGAGGGGCGACAGAGAGTGGGGGACAGAGAGGGGGGTACAGTGTGGGAGAGAGAGGGGCAGAGAGAGGGGGACAGAGCGAGGGGCGTCAGAAAGAGGGCGACAGAGAGAGGGGTCAGAAAGAGGGGGACAGAGGGACGCGGGGACAGAGAGAGGGGGACAGAGTGAGCGGGGACAGAGAGATGGTGACAGAGAGGGGGCAGAGAGAGTGGGACAGAATGAGAGGGGACAGAGAGAGGGGGACAGAGAGGGGGGACAGAGAGAGGGGGACGTAGAGGTGGGGACAGAAAGTGGGGGACAGAGAGAGATGGGGACAGTGAGAGGGGTGGACAGAGAGAGAGGGACAGAGAGAGATGGTCACAGATATGGCGACAGAGAGAGGGGGACAGAGAGAGGGGACAGAGAGAGAGGGAACAGTGAGAGTCGGGGACAGAGAGAGGGGGGACAGAGAGAGGGGCTACAGAGAGAGGGGGGACAGAGAGGGGGGGACAGAGGGAGGGGGACAGAGCGAGGGGGGGGCAGAGAGATGGTGACTGGGAAGGAGCAGAGAGAGGTGGACAGAGAGGGGGTGACAGTGAGAGAGGGGGTCAGAAAGAGTGCGACAGAGAGAGGGGGGACAGAGAGAGGGTGCAGAGGGAGGGGGACAGAGGGAGGGGGGACAGAGAGAGGGTGACAGAGAGAGGGGGACAGAGGGAGGGGGGACAGAGAGAGGGGGACAGAGGGAGGGGGCAGAGGGAGGGGGGACAGAGAGAGGGGACAGATAGAGAGGGGCACAGATAGTGTGGGTGATAGATGGGGTCAAATAGAGGGGACGGAAAGAGGGGGAGGTAGAGGGGGGCAGAGAGAGCAGGACAGAGAGAGGTGGAGATACAGGGGTCAGAGGGAGGGGCGACAGAGAGAGAGGGGGACAGAGAGGGGGGTACAGTGTGGGAGAGAGAGGGGCAGAGAGAGGGGGACAGAGACAGGGGGGTCAGAAAGAGGGCGACAGAGAGAGGGGGACAGAAAGAGGGGGACAGAGGGACGCGGGGACAGAGAGAGGGGGACAGAGTGAGCGGGGGCAGAGAGATGGTGACAGCGAGGGGCAGAGAGAATGGGACAGAGAGTGGGGACAGAGAGAGATGGGGCAGAAAGAGAGGGGACAGAGAGAGGGGGACAGAGAGGGGGACAGAGACAGGGGGACATGGAGGTGGGGACAGAGAGGGGGGGGACTGAGAGAGATGGGGACAGTGAGAGGGGTGGACAGTGAGAGAGGGACAGAGACAGATAGTGACAGATATGGAGACAGAGAGAGGGGGACAGAGAGAGGGGGACAGAGAGAGGGGCACAGTGAGAGAGGGGGTCAGAGAGAGGGGGAACAGAGAGAGTGGGGGACAGAGAGAGGGGCTACAGAGAGATGGGGGACAGAGAGGGGGGCACAGAGAGGGGAGACAGAGAGAGGGGGACAGAGAGAGGGGGACAGAGAGAGGGGAACAGAGGGAGGGGGACAGAGGGCGGGACAGAGAGAGGGGGACAGAGAGATGGTGACTGGGATGGGGCAGAGAGAGGGAGACAGAGAGGGGGGACAGAGAGAGGGGGACAGAGAGAGGGGGACAGAGAGAGGGGGACAGAGAGAGGGGGACAGAGGGAGGGGGACAGACTGAGGGAGGACAGAGAGACGGTGACAGAGAGGGCGACAGAGATAGGGGGACAGAGAGGGGTGGACAGAGGGAGGGGGACAGAGGGAGAGGGGACAGAGAGAGGGGGCAGAGAGAGGGGGACAGAGAGAGGGGGACAGAGAGAGGGGGATAGAGGGAGGGGGACAGAGGGGGGGCAGAGAGATGGTGACTGGGAGGGGGCAGAGAGAGGGGGACAGAGAGGGGGGGACAGAGAGTGAGGGGGTCAGAAAGAAGGCGACAGAGAGAGGGGGCAGAAGGAGGGGGACAGAGGGAGGGGGGACAGAGAGAGGGGGACAGAGAGGGGTTGATAGAGAGGGGGGGACAGAGAGCGAGATGGGGACAGAGAGAGGGGTGGACAGAGGTAGAGGTACAGAGAGACGGTGACAGATATGGCGACAGAGAGAGGGGGACAGAGAGAGGGGGACAGTGAGAGATGGGGTCAGAGAGAGGGGGAACAGAGAGAGTGGGGGACAGAGAGACGGGGTACAGGGTACAGAGAGAGGGGCTTCAGAGAGATGGGGGACAGAGAGGGGGGCACAGAGAGGGGGGACAGAGAGAGGGGGACAGAGAGAGGGGAACAGAGGGAGGGGGACAGAGAGAGGGGGGACAGAGGGAGGGGGACAGAGAGATGGTGACTGGGATGGGGCAGAGAGAGGGAGACAGAGAGAGGGGGACAGAGAGATGGGTCAGAGGGAGGGGGGCATACTGAGGGAGGACAGAGAGACGGTGACAGAGAAGGCGACAGAGAGAGCGGGATAGAGAGGGGTGGACAAAGGGAGGGGGACAGAGAGAGATGGGGCAGAAAGAGAGGGGACAGAGAGAGGGGGACAGAGAGGGGGACAGAGACAGGGGGACATGGAGGTGGGGACAGAGAGGGGGGGGGACTGAGAGAGATGGGGACAGTGAGAGGGGTGGACAGTGAGAGAGGGACAGAGACAGATAGTGACAGATATGGAGACAGAGAGAGGGGGACAGAGAGAGGGGGACAGAGAGAGGGGGACAGTGAGAGAGGGGGTCAGAGAGAGGGGGAACAGAGAGAGTGGGGGACAGAGAGAGGGGCTACAGAGAGATGGGGGACAGAGAGGGGGGCACAGAGAGGGGAGACAGAGAGAGGGGGACAGAGAGAGGGGGACAGAGAGAGGGGAACAGAGGGAGGGGGACAGAGGGCGGGACAGAGAGAGGGGGACAGAGAGATGGTGACTGGGATGGGGCAGAGAGAGGGAGACAGAGAGGGGGGACAGAGAGAGGGGGACAGAGAGAGGGGGACAGAGAGAGGGGGACAGAGAGAGGGGGACAGAGGGAGGGGGACAGACTGAGGGAGGACAGAGAGACGGTGACAGAGAGGGCGACAGAGATAGGGGGACAGAGAGGGGTGGACAGAGGGAGGGGGACAGAGGGAGAGGGGACAGAGAGAGGGGGCAGAGAGAGGGGGACAGAGAGAGGGGGACAGAGAGAGGGGGACAGAGGGAGGGGGACAGAGGGGGGGCAGAGAGATGGTGACTGGGAGGGGGCAGAGAGAGGGGGACAGAGAGGGGGGGACAGAGAGTGAGGGGGTCAGAAAGAAGGCGACAGAGAGAGGGGGCAGAAGGAGGGGGACAGAGGGAGGGGGGACAGAGAGAGGGGGACAGAGAGGGGTTGATAGAGAGGGGGGGACAGAGAGCGAGATGGGGACAGAGAGAGGGGTGGACAGAGGTAGAGGTACAGAGAGACGGTGACAGATATGGCGACAGAGAGAGGGGGACAGAGAGAGGGGGACAGTGAGAGATGGGGTCAGAGAGAGGGGGAACAGAGAGAGTGGGGGACAGAGAGACGGGGTACAGGGTACAGAGAGAGGGGCTTCAGAGAGATGGGGGACAGAGAGGGGGGCACAGAGAGGGGGGACAGAGAGAGGGGGACAGAGAGAGGGGAACAGAGGGAGGGGGACAGAGAGAGGGGGGACAGAGGGAGGGGGACAGAGAGATGGTGACTGGGATGGGGCAGAGAGAGGGAGACAGAGAGAGGGGGACAGAGAGATGGGTCAGAGGGAGGGGGGCATACTGAGGGAGGACAGAGAGACGGTGACAGAGAAGGCGACAGAGAGAGCGGGATAGAGAGGGGTGGACAAAGGGAGGGGGACAGAGGGAGAGGGGACAGAGAGTGGGGGACAGAGAGAGGGGGACAGAGAGAGGGGGACAGAGAGAGGGGGGCAGAGTGAGGAGGTCAGAGGGAGGGGGGGCAGAGAGAGGGGGACAGAGGGAGGGGGACAGAGAGTGGGGGCACAGAGAGTGGGGGACAGAGTGGGGGAAAGGGAGGGGGAGAGAGAGGGCTACAGAGAGAGGGGACAGAGAGAGGGGACAGAGAGAGAGGGGCAGAGAGAGAGGGGGACAGAGAGAGGGGGACAGAGGGAGGGGGGCAGAGAATGGGGGAGTATGAGAGGGGTACAGAGTTGGGGACAGAGAGTCCGTCAGAGCGAGGGGGACAGTGAGAGGGGGACAGAGACTGGGGGACAGAGAGAGGGGGATGGACTGAGTGGGGAACGGGGGAAGCGTGGACGGAGAGGGAGTGGACAGAGAGAGAAGGGATAGAGAGGAGGGACAGAAAGAGATGCGGACAGAGAGAGCACGGGGACAGAGAGAGAGAGAGAAAACAGAGAGAGTGGGACAGAGAGAGCACGGGGACAGAGAGAGAGAGAGAAATCAGAGACAGTCGGACAGAGAGACGGGGACACAGAGAGAGGTGACAGCGAGGGGGCAGAGAGAGGGTGACAGAGAGAGGGGTCAGAGAGAGGGGGACAGCGAGAAGGAGGGACAGAGAGAGGCGGATGGGTGAGGGAGGGGCAGAGAGAGCCGGGTGGGAGAGCGAAGGGGACAGAGAAAGGGGGGACAGAGAGGGGGACACTGAGAGAGGGGGACACTGAGAGAGGGGGTCAGAGAGGGAGGGGGACAGAGAGAGAGGCGGACAGAGAGGGGGACACAGAGAGAGGGGGACAGAGAGAGGGGGGACAGAGAGAGAGAGGGCTACAGAGAGAGGAGGGACAGAGAGAGGGGGACAGAGAGCGGGCGACAGAGAGGGGTGGACGGGGGGGGGGACAGCGAGATGGTGACTGAGAGGGGGCAGAGAGAGGGCTACAGAGAGGGGGGGACAGAGGTATGGGACAGAGAGAGGGTGGACTGGGGGGGCAGAGAGACGGGGACAGAGAGAGGGGGGACAGAGAGACAGTGACAGAGAGGGGGCAGAGAGAGGGCAATAGAGATGGGGGGACAGAGAGCGGGGAACAGAGCGAGGGGGCAGAGAGATAGTGGGTCAGAGAGAGGGGGACAGAGAGAGAGGGGGACAGAGAGAGAGGGGACAGAGAGAAGGGTGGGTACAGAGAGAGAGGGGGACAGAGAGAGAGGGGGACAGAGAGAGAAGGGGTACAGAGAGAGAGAGGGAGACAGAGAGAGAGGGGGCCAGAGAGAGGGGGTCAGAGAGAGAGGGGGTACAGAGAGAGAGGGGGACAGAGGTGGGGGGGAGAGGGGGGGTACCAGAGAGGGAACAGAGAAAGGGGGAGAGAGAGGGGGCAGAAAGAGGGGGGACAGAGAGAGAGAGGGGGGACAGAAAGAGAGGGGGGCAGAGAGAGAAGGGGCAGAGAGACGGTGACAGAACGGGGGCAGAGAGAGGCCAACAAAGAGAGGGGACACTGAGAGGGGTACAGAGAAAGGGGGGACGAGGGGGACGGAGACAGGGGGGACAGAGAAACTGTGACAGAGAGGGGGCAGAGAGCGGGCGACAGAGAGGGGTGGACGGGGCGGCGAACAGAGAGATGGTGACTGAGAGGGTGCAGAGAGACGAGGACAGAGAGTGGGGGGACAGAGAGACGGTTACAGAGAGGGTCAGTGAGAGGGCGATAGAGATGGGGGAACAGAGAGCGGGGAACAGAGCGAGGGGGAAGAGAGAGGGGGTCAGAGAGAGAGAGAGAGGGTTAGAGAGAGAGGGGGACAGAGAGCGGGGACAGAGAGATGGTGACAGAGTAGGGGCAGAGAGAGGGCGACAGAGGGGGGATTGTGAGAGGAGGGACAGAGAGAGGGGGAGAGAGAAAGGGGGGACAGAGAGAGGGGGACAGAGAGAGGGGAACAGAGAGAGTGGGACAGAGAGAGGAGGGACAGAGAGAGGTGGACAGAGAGGGTGGGGGACAGAGAGGGGGGACAGAGTGGGAGAGAGGGGGGCAGAGAGAGAGGGACAGAGAGTGGGCAGAGAGAGGGGGACAGAGACCGGGGGAGACAGAGGGCAGAGAGAGGGGGGGACAGAGAGAGAGAGGGGGACAGAGAGGGGGGACAGAGAGGGAGGGGGTCAGAGAGAGAGGGGAAAGAGAGGGGGGACAGAGAGGGGGGACAGAGAGAGAGGGGAAAGAGAGAGGGGGAACAGAGAGAGAGAGATGGGGACAGAGAGTGAGGGGGACAGAGAGGGGGACAGAGAGAGGCGGGGAGGGAGAGGGGGCAGAGAGTGGGCGACAGAGAGAGGGCCACAGAGAGTGAGGGAGATAGAGGGGTTCAGAGAGAAGGGGGACAGAGAGTGGGGGACAGACAGTGGGGGGACAGAGAGTGGGGGTCAGAGAGAGGGGGTCATAGAGAGGGCAACAGAGAGAGTGGGACAGAGAGTGGGGGAGAGAGACGGGGCAGAGAGAGAGGGACAGAGAGAGAGAGGGGGCAGAGAGAGGGTGACAGAGAGAGAGGGGAACAGAGAGAGGGGGAAAGAGAGAGGGGGGACAGAGAGAGGGGACAGAGAGAGAGGGGCAGAGGGAGGGTGGGTGATAGATGGGGTCAAATAGAGGGGACGAAAAGAGGGGTAGGTAGAGGGGGACAGAGAGAGCAGGACAGAGAGAGGTGGAGATAGAGGGGTCAGAGGGAGGGGCGACAGAGAGTGGGGGACAGAGAGGGGGATACAGTGTGGGAGAGAGAGGGGCAGAGAGAGGGGGACAGAGAGAGGGGGGTCAGAAAGAGGGCGACAGAGAGAGGGGGACAGAAAGAGGGGGACAGAGGGACGCAGGGACGGAGAGAGTGGGACAGAGTGAGTGGGGACAGAGAGATGGTGACAGAGAGGGGGCAGAGAGAGTGGGACAGAGAGGGGGGACAGAGAGAGAGATGGGACAGAAAGAGAGGGGACAGAGAGAGGGGGACAGAGAGGGGGGACAGAGAGAGGGGGACATAGAGGTGGGGACAGAGAGTGGGGGACAGAGAGAGATGGGGACAGTGAGAGGGGTGGACAGAGAGAGAGGGACAGAGAGAGATGGTGACAGATATGGCGACAGAGAGAGGGGGACAGAGAGAGGGGACAGAGAGGGGGGGAACAGTGAGAGTCGGGGACAGAGAGAGGGGGGACAGAGAGAGGGGCTACAGAGAGAGGGGGGACAGAGAGGGGGGACAGAGGGAGGGGGACAGAGGGAGGGGGGACAGAGAGATGGTGACTGTGAGGGAGCAGAGAGAGGTGGACAGAGAGGGGGGGACAGAGAGAGAGGGGGTCAGAAAGAGGGCGACAGAGAGAGGGGGGACAGAGAGAGGGGGACAGAGAGAGAGGGACAGAGGGAGGGGGACAGAGAGAGGGTGCAGAGGGAGGGGGACAGAGGGAGGGGGACAGAGAGGGGGGGACAGAGGGAGGGGGGACAGAGAGAGGGGGACAGAGAGAGGGGACGGAGAGAGGGGGACAGAGAGAGAGGGACAGAGGGAGGGGAACAGAGAGAGGGGGACAGAGGGAGGGGGACAGAGGGAGGGGGGACAGAGAGAGGGGGACAGAGGGAGGGGGACAGAGGGAGGGGGGACAGAGAGAGGGGACAGAGAGAGAGAGGCACAGATAGTGTGGGTGATAGATGGGGTCAAATAGAGGGGACGGAAAGAGGGGGAGGTAGAGGGGGGCAGAGAGAGCAGGACAGAGAGAGGTGGAGATAGAGGGGTCCGAGGGAGGGGCGACAGAGAGTGGGGGACAGAGAGGGGGGTACAGTGTGGGAGAGAGAGGGGCAGAGAGAGGGGGACAAAGAGAGGGGGGTCAGAAAGAGGGCGACAGAGAGAGGGGACAGAAAGAGGGGGACAGAGGGACGCGGGGACAGAGAGAGTGGGACAGAGTGAGCGGGGGCAGAGAGATGGTGACAGCGAGGGGGCAGAGAGAATGGGACAGAGAGGGGGACAGAGAGAGATGGGGCAGAAAGAGAGTGGACAGAGAGAGGGGGACAGAGAGGGGGGACAGAGACAGTGGGACATGGAGGTGGGGACAGAGAGGCGGGGGACTGAGAGAGATGGGGACAGTGAGAGGGGTGGACAGAGAGAGAGGGACAGAGAGAGGGGGACAGAGAGAGGGGGGAACAGTGGGAGTCGGGGACAGAGAGAGGGGGGTCAGAGAGAGGGGCTACAGAGAGAGGGGGGACAGAGGGGGTGACAGAGGGAGGGGGACAGAGGGAGGGGAGACAGAGAGATGGTGACTGGGAGGGAGCAGAGAGAGGTGGACAGAGAGGGGGGGACAGAGAGAGAGGGGGTCAGAAAGAGGGCGACAGAGAGGGGGGGACAGAGAGAGGAGACAGAGAGAGAGGGACAGAGGGAGGGGGACAGAGAGAGGGGGACAGAGGGAGGGGGACAGAGGGAGGGGGGACAGAGAGAGGGTGACAGAGGGAGGGGGACAGAGGGAGGGGGGACAGAGAGAGGGGGACAGAGAGGGGGGACAGAGGGAGGGGGACGGGGGTGGCAGAGAGATGGTGACTGGGAGGGGGCAGAGAGAGGGGGACAGAGAGGGGGGGACAGAGAGAGGGGGGGACAGAAAGAAGGCGACGGAGAGAGGGGGGCAGAAGGAGGGGACAGAGGGAGGGGGACAGAGAGAGGGGGACAGAGAGAGAGGGGGACAGAGAGAGAGGGGGTCAGAGAGAGGGGGAACAGAGAGAGTGGGGGACAGAGAGAGGGGGTACAGAGAGGGGGGACAGAGAGAGGGGGACAGAGAGAGGGGAACAGAGGGAGGGGAACAGAGGGAGGGGGAGAGAAAGAGGGGAACAGAGGGAGGGGGACAGAGAGATGGTGACTGGGATGTGGCAGAGAGAGGGAGACAGAGAGGGGGGACAGAGAGAGGCGGACAGAAAGAGGTGGACAGAGAGAGGGGGACAGAGAGAGAGGGGACAGAGGGAGGGGGTCAGAGGGGGGGCAGAGAGATGGTGACTGGGAGGGGGCAGAGAGAGGGGGACAGAGAGAGGGGGACAGAGAGAGGGGCTACAGAGAGAGGGGGGACAGTGAGAGGGGGACAGAGAGAGGGGGACAGTGGGAGGGGGACAGAGGGGGGGCAGAGAGATGGTGACTGGTAGGGGGCAGAGAGAGGGGGACAGAGAGGGGGGGACAGAGAGAGAGGGGGTCAGAAAGAAGGCGACGGAGAGAGGGGGCAGAAGGAGGGGACAGAGGGAGGGGGGACAGAGAGAGGGGAACAGAGAGGGGTTGATAGAGAGGGGGAACAGAGAGAGATGGGGACAGAGAGAGGGGTGGACAGAGAGAGAGGTACAGAGAGACGGTGACAGATATGGCGACAGAGCGAGGGGGACAGCGAGAGGGGGACAGAGAGAGAGAGGGGGACAGAGAGAGGGGGGGTCAGAGAGAGAGGGGGAACAGAGAGAGTGGGGGACAGAGAAAGGGGGTACAGAGAGGGGGGACAGAGAGAGGGGGACAGAGAGAGGGGAACAGAGGGAGGGGAACAGAGGGAGGGGGACAGAGAGAGGAGAACAGAGGGAGGGGGACAGAGAGATGGTGACTGGGATGTGGCAGAGAGAGGGAGACAGAGGGGGGGGACAGAGAGAGGGGGACAGAGAGAGGTGGACAGAGAGAGGGGGACAGAGAGAGGGGGACAGAGGGAGGGGGACAGACAGAGGGAGGACAGAGAGACGGTGACAGAGAGGGCGACAGAGATAGGGGGACAGAGAGGGGTGGACATAGGGAGGGGGACAGAGGGAGAGGGGACAGAGAGAGGGGGACAGAGAGAGGGGGACAGAGAGAGGGGGACAGAGGGAGGGTGACAGAGGGGGGGGGCAGAGAGATGATGACTGGGAGGGGGCAGAGAGAGGGGGACAGGGGCGGTCAGAGAGAGAGGGGGTCAGAAAGAAGGCGACAGAGAGAGGGGGCAGAATGAGGGGGACAGAGGGAGGGGGACAGAGAGAGGGGGACAGAGAGGGGTTGATAGAGAGGGGGGGACAGAGAGAGATGGGGACAGAGAGAGGGGTGGACAGAGGCAGAGGTACAGAGAGACGGTGACAGATATGGCGACAGAGAGAGGGGGACAGAGAGAGGGGGACAGAGAGAGGGGGACAGAGAGAGAGGGGGTCAGAGAGAGGGGGAACAGAGAGAGTGGGGGACAGAGAGAGGGGGTACAGGGTACAGAGAGAGGGGCTACAGAGAGATGGGGGACAGAGAGGGGGGCACAGAGAGGGGGACAGAGAGAGGGGGACAGAGAGAGGGGAACAGAGGGAGGGGGACACAGAGAGGGGGGACAGAGGGAGGGGGACAGAGAGATGGTGACTGGGATGGGGCAGAGAGAGGGAGACAGAGAGGGGGGACAGAGAGAGGGGGACAGAGAGAGGGGGACAGAGGGAGGGGGACAGACTGAGGGAGGACAGAGGGAGAGGGGACAGAGAGAGGGGGACAGAGAGAGGGGGACAGAGAGAGGGGTACAGAGAGAGGGGGGCAGAGGGAGGGGGACAGAGGGAGGGGGGACAGAGAAATGGGGACAGAGGGAGGGGGACAGAGAATGGGGGCACAGAGAGTGGGGGACAGAGTGGGGGAAAGGGAGGGGGAGAGAGAGGGCTACAGAGATAGTGGGACAGAGTGAGGGGACAGAGAGACGGGGACAGAGAGAGAGGGGGACAGAGAGGGGGGGACAGAGAGAGAGGGGGTCAGAAAGAAGGCGACGGAGAGAGGGGGCAGAAGGAGGGGACAGAGGGAGGGGGGACAGAGAGAGGGGAACAGAGAGGGGTTGATAGAGAGGGGGAACAGAGAGAGATGGGGACAGAGAGAGGGGTGGACAGAGAGAGAGGTACAGAGAGACGGTGAAAGATATGGCGACAGAGAGAGGGGGACAGCGAGAGGGGGACAGAGAGAGAGAGGGGGACAGAGAGAGGGGGGGTCAGAGAGAGGGGGAACAGAGAGAGTGGGGGACAGAGAGAGGGGGTACAGAGAGGGGGGACAGAGAGAGGGGGACAGAGAGAGGGGAACAGAGGGAGGGGAACAGAGGGAGGGGGACAGAGAGAGGAGAACAGAGGGAGGGGGACAGAGAGATGGTGACTGGGATGTGGCAGAGAGAGGGAGACAGAGAGGGGGGACAGAGAGAGGGGGACAGAGAGAGGTGGACAGAGAGAGGGGGACAGAGAGAGGGGGACAGAGGGAGGGGGACAGACAGAGGGAGGACAGAGAGACGGTGACAGAGAGGGCGACAGAGATAGGGGGACAGAGAGGGGTGGACATAGGGAGGGGGACAGAGGGAGAGGGGACAGAGAGAGGGGGACAGAGAGAGGGGGACAGAGAGAGGGGGACAGAGAGAGGGGGACAGAGGGAGGGTGACAGGGGGGGGGCAGAGAGATGATGACTGGGAGGGGGCAGAGAGAGGGGGACAGGGGCGGTCAGAGAGAGAGGGGGTCAGAAAGAAGGCGACAGAGAGAGGGGGCAGAATGAGGGGGACAGAGGGAGGGGGGACAGAGAGAGGGGGACAGAGAGGGGTTGATAGAGAGGGGGGGACAGAGAGAGATGGGGACAGAGAGAGGGGTGGACAGAGGCAGAGGTACAGAGAGACGGTGACAGATATGGCGACAGAGAGAGGGGGACAGAGAGAGGGGGACAGAGAGAGGGGGACAGAGAGAGAGGGGGTCAGAGAGAGGGGGAACAGAGAGAGTGGGGGACAGAGAGAGGGGGTACAGGGTACAGAGAGAGGGGCTACAGAGAGGTGGGGGACAGAGAGGGGGTCACAGAGAGGGGGACAGAGAGAGGAGGACAGAGAGAGGGGAACAGAGGGAGGGGGACAGAGAGAGGGGGGACAGAGGGAGGGGGACAGAGAGATGGTGACTGGGATGGGGCAGAGAGAGGGAGACAGAGAGGGGGAACAGAGAGAGGGGGACAGAGAGAGGGGGACAGAGAGAGGGGGACAGAGGGACGGGGACAGACTGAGGGAGGACAGAGAGACGGTGACAGAGAGGGGTACAGAGAGGGGTGGACAGAGGGAGGGGGACAGAGGGAGGGGCGACAGAGAGAGGGGGACAGAGGGAGGGGGGACAGAGAGTGGGGGCACAGAGAGTGGGGGACAGATAGAGAGGGGGACAGAGAGAGGGGACAGAGAGGGAGAAAGGGAGGGGGAGAGAGAGGGCTACAGAGATAGTGGGACAGAGAGAGGGGACAGAGAGAGGGGGACAGAGAGAGAGGGGGACAGAGAGAGGGTCACAGAGGGAGGGGCGCAGAGAATGGGGGAGTGAGAGAGGGGTACAGAGTTAGGGAGAGAGAGTCCGTCAGAGAGAGGGGGACAGTGAGAGGGGGACAGAGACTGGGGGACAGAGAGAGGGGGACACAGAGACAGTCGGACAGAGAGACGGGGACACAGAGAGAGGTGACAGCGAGGGGGCAGAGAGAGGGGGACGGGGGGGCAGAGAGAGAGGGGGTCAGAAAGAAGGCGAGAGAGAGAGGAGGGCAGAAGGAGGGGGACAGAGGGAGGGGGGACAGAGAGAGGGGTGGACAGAGGCAGAGGTACAGAGTGACGGTGACAGATATGGCGACAGAGAGAGGGGGACAGAGAGAGGGGGACAGAGAGAGGGCGACAGAGAGAGAGGGGGTCAGAGAGAGGGGGAACAGAGAGAGCGGGGGACAGAGAGAGGGGGTACAGGGTACAGAGAGAGGGGCTACAGAGAGATGGGGGACAGAGAGGTGGGCACAGAGAGGGGGACAGAGAGAGGGGGACAGAGAGAGGGGAACAGAGGGAGGGGGACACAGAGAGGGGGGACAGAGGGAGGGGGACAGAGAGATGGTGACTGGGATGGGGCAGAGAGAGGGAGACAGAGAGGGGGGACAGAGAGAGGGGGACAGAGAGAGGGGGACAGAGGGAGGGGGAGAGACTGAGGGAGGACAGAGAGACGGTGACAGAGAGGGCGACAGAGAGAGGGGGACAGAGAGGGGTGGACAGAGGGAGGGGGACAGAGGGAGAGGGGACAGAGAGAGGGGGACAGAGAGGGGGGACAGAGAGAGAGGGGGCAGAGAGAGGGGGACAGAGAGAGAGGGGAACAGAGAGAGAGGGGGAAAGAGAGGGGGGACAGAGAGAGATGGGGAAAGAGAGCGTGGGCAGAGAGCGCGGGGGACAGAGAGAGGGGGGAAAGAGAGGGGGGGACATAGAAAGAGGGGGACAGAGAGCGGGGGGAACAGAGAACGGGGGGACAGAGAGAGGGTGAAAGAGAGAGGGGGGACAGAGTGAGGGTGAAAGAGAGAGGGGGACAGTGAGAGGGGGACAGAGAGAGGGGGACAGAGAGAGGGTCAGAGAGAGTGGGACAGAGAGAGGGGAGACAGAGTGAGGGTGAAAGAGAGAGGGGGACAGCGAGAGGGGGACAGAGAGAGGGGGACAGAGAGAGGGTCAGATAGAGTGGGACAGAGACAGGGGGACAGAGGGAGGGGGACAGTGGGGGGCAGAGAGATGGTGACTGGGAGGGGGCAGAGAGAGGGGGACAGAGGGGGGGGAGCAGAGAGAGAGGGGGTCAGAAAGAAGGCGACAGAGAGAGGGGGGCAGAAGGAGGGGGACAGAGGGAGGGGGGACAGAGAGAGGGGGACAGAGAGGGGTTGATAGAGAGGGGGGGACAGAGAGAGATGGGGTCAGAGAGAGGGGGAACAGAGAGAGTGGGGGACAGAGAGAGGGGGTACAGGGTACAGAGAGAGGGGGGGGGAGCAGAGAGAGATGGGGACAGAGAGAGGGGTGGACAGAGGCAGAGGTACAGAGAGACGGTGACAGATATGGCGACAGAGAGAGGGGGACAGAGAGAGGGGGACAGAGAGAGGGGGACAGAGAGAGAGGGGGTCAGAGAGAGGGGGAACAGAGAGAGTGGGGGACAGAGAGAGGGGGTACAGGGTACAGAGAGAGGGGCTACAGAGAGATGGGGGACAGAGAGGGGGGCACAGAGAGGGGGACAGAGAGAGGGGGACAGAGAGAGGGGAACAGAGGGAGGGGGACAGAGAGAGGGGGGACAGAGGGAGGGGGACAGAGAGATGGTGACTGGGATGGGGCAGAGAGAGGGAGACAGAGAGGGGGGACAGAGAGAGGGGGACAGAGAGAGGGGGACAGAGAGAGGGGGACAGAGAGAGGGGGGCAGAGGGAGGGGGACAGAGGGAGGGGGGACAGAGAAATGGGGACAGAGGGAGGGGGACAGAGAATGGGGGCACAGAGAGTGGGGGACAGAGTGGGGGAAAGGGAGGGGGAGAGAGAGGGCTACAGAGATAGTGGGACAGAGTGAGGGGACAGAGAGACGGGGACAGAGAGAGAGGGGGACAGAGAGAGGGGCAGAAAGAGGGCGACAGAGGGAGGGGGATAGAGAGAGCGGGACAAAGGGAGGGGGACAGAGAATGGGGGAGTGAGAGAGAGATACAGAGTTGCGGAGAGAGAGTCCGTCAGAGAGAGGGGGACAGTGAGCCGGGGACAGAGACTGGGGGACAGAGAGAGGGGGATGGACTGAGTGGGGAACTAGGGGCAGGGTTGGACGGAGAGGGAGTGGGCAGAGAGAGAAGGGATAGAGAGGGGGGACAGAAAGAGATGCGGACAGCGAGAGCAAAGGGACAGAGAGAGAGGGAACAGAGACAGTCGGACAGAGAGACGGGGACACAAAGAGAGGTGACAGAGAGGGAGCAGAGAGAGGGCGACAGAGAGAGGTGACAGCGAGGGGGCAGAGAGAGGGTGACAGAGAGAGGGGTCAGAGAGAGGGGGACAGCGAGAAGGAGGGACAGAGAGAGGCGGATGAGTGAGAGAGGGGCAGAGAGAGCCGGGTGGGAGAGCGAAGGGGACAGAGAAAGGGGGGACAGAGAGGGGGACACTGAGAGAGGGGGTCAGAGAGGGAGGGGGACAGAGAGAGAGAGGGACAGAGAGGGGGGGACAGAGAGAGGGGGACAGAGAGAGGGGGGACAGAGAGAGAGAGGGCTACAGAGAGAGGAGGGACAGAGAGAGAGGGACAGAGAGCGGGCGACAGAGAGGAGTGGACGGGGGTTGAACAGCGAGATGGTGACTGAGAGGGGGCAGAGAGAGGGCTACAGAGAGGGGGGGACAGAGCACGGGGTACAGAGCGAGGGGGCAGAGAGATAGGGGGTCAGAGAGAGGGGGACAGAGAGAGAGGGGGACAGAGAGAGGGGACAGAGAGAGGGGGGGTAGAGAGAGAGAGGGGGACAGAGAGAGAGGGGGACAGAGAGAGGGGGTACAGAGAAAGGGGGGATGAGGGGGACAGAGACAGGGGGGACAGAGAAACTGTGACAGAGTGGGGGCAGAGAGCGGGCGACAGAGAGGGGTGGACGGGGCGGCGAACAGAGAGATGTTGACTGAGAGGGTGCAGAGAGACGAGGACAGAGAGTGGGGGGACAGAGAGACGGTTACAGAGAGGGTCAGTGAGAGGGCGATAGAGATGGGGGAACAGAGAGCGGGGAACAGAGCGAGGGGGAAGAGAGAGGGGGTCAGAGAGAGAGAGAGAGGGTTAGAGAGAGAGGGGGACAGAGAGCGGGGACAGAGAGATGGTGACAGAGTAGGGGCAGAGAGAGGGCGACAGAGGGGGGATTGTGAGAGGAGGGACAGAGAGAGGGGGAGAGAGAAAGGGGGGACAGAGAGAGGGGGACAGAGAGAGAGGGGACAGAGAGAGGGGAACAGAGAGAGTGGGACAGAGAGAGGAGGGACAGAGAGAGGTGGACAGAGAGGGTGGGGGACAGAGAGAGGGGGACAGAGTGGGGGGGCAGAGAGAGAGGGACAGAGAGTGGGCAGAGAGAGGGCAACAGAGAGAGGGGGGCAGAGACCGGGGGAGAGAGAGGGCAGAGAGAGGGGGGGGGGAACAGAGAGAGAGAGGGGGACAGAGAGGGGCGACAGAGAGGGAGGGGGACAGAGAGAGAGGGGAAAGAGAGGGGGGACAGAGAGAGAGGAGGACAGAGAGAGAGGGGGACAGTGAGAGTGGGCAGTGAGAGAGGGGGACAGAGAGTGTGTGCAGAGAGGGGGGGACATAGAAAGAGGGGGACAGAGAGCGGGGGGAACAGAGAGAGGGGGGACAGAGAGAGGGGGACGGAAAGCGGGGGACAGAGAGCGGGGGAGGTAGAGGGCATCAGTGAGAGGGGGGACAGAGAGAGAGTGGGACAGAGAGAGGGCAACATAGAGAGGGGGACATAGAGAGGGGGACAGAGAGTGGGGCACAGAGAGTGGTGGAGAGAGTGGGGGAGAGAGAGGGCTACAGAGAGAGGGGGACAGAGTGGGGGAGAGAATGGGGGAAAGAGTGGGGGAGAGAGGGGGCAAAGAGAGGGGGGCAGAGAGAGGAGGGACAGAGAAAGGAGGACAGAGAGAGAGGGGGACAGAGAGAGAGGGGCAGAGAGAGGGGGACAGAGAGAGGGGGGACAGAGAGAGGGGCACAGCGAGAGGGGGGAAGAGGGGGGCAGAGAGAGAGGTGGACAGAGAGAGAGGGGGACAGAGAGAGGGGGACAGAGAGAGGGGGACAGAGTGGTGGACAGAGAGGGGAGGACACAGAGAGGGGGACAGAGAGAGGGGGGGGAAGAGGGGGGCAGAGAGAGAGGGGGACAGAGAGAGAGGGGGACAGAGAGAGGGGGACAGAGTGGGAGAGAGTGGGGGCAGAGAGAGAGGGACAGAGAGTGGGCAGAGAGAGGGCAACAGAGAGAGGGGGACAGAGACCGGGGGAGAGAGAGGGGGCAGAGAGAGGGCGACAGAGAGAGAGGGGGACAGCGAGAGGGGGACAGAGAGAGAGGGGGACAGAGAGAGGGGGACAGAGTGGGAGAGAGGGGGGCAGAGAGAGATGGGGAAAGAGAGCGTGAGCAGAGAGCGAGGGGGACAGAGAGAGGGGGGAAAGAGAGGGGGGACATAGAAAGAGGGGGACAGAGAGCGGGGTAACAGAGAACGGGGGGACAGAGAGAGGGTGAAAGAGAGAGGGGGGACAGAGTGAGGGTGAAAGAGAGAGGGGGACAGTGAGAGGGGGACAGAGAGAGGGGGACAGAGAGCGGGGACAGAGAGAGGGGGAAGAGAGAGGGGGACCGAGAGAGGGTCAGAGAGAGTGGGACAGATGGGGTCGTGCGGTACAGGGGGGGAGAGGACAGAGAGTGGAGGGATAGAGGGGTGACAGTAAGAGATGGGGACCGAGAGAGCATGGGGACAGAGAGACGGGGACAGCGAGAGGGGGGAAAGAGAGAGGGGGACAGAGAGAGAGGGGGGGGATAGAGGGGGTCAGAGAGAGGGAGTCAGAGAGAGTGGGACAGAGAGACGGGGACACAGAGAGAGATGACAGAGAGGGGGCAGAGAGAGGGTGACAGAGAGAGGGGGACAGAGAGAGGGGGACAGCGAGAAGGAGGGACAGAGAGAGGCGGATGGGAGAGAGAGGGGCAGAGAAAGGGGGGACAGAGAGGGGGGGACAGAGAGAGCGGGGGACAGAGAGGGGGGGACAGAGAGAGAGGGGGACAGAGAGAGGGGGACAGAGAGAGAGGGGGCAGAGAGAGGGGGACAGAGAGAGGGGGACAGAGAGAGTGGGACAGCGAGAAGGAGGGACAGATAGAGGCGGATGGGAGAGAGAGGAGCAGAGAAAGGGGGGACAGAGAGGGGGGACAGAGAGAGAGGGGGACAGAGAGGGGGGGACAGAGAGAGTGGGACAGCGAGAAGGAGGGACAGATAGAGGCGGATGGGAGAGAGGGGGCAGAGAAAGGGGGGGCAGAGAGGTGGGACAGAGAGAGGGGGACACAGAGACAGTCGGACAGAGAGACGGGGACACAGAGAGAGGTGACAGCGAGGGGGCAGAGAGAGGGGGACGGGGGGGCAGAGAGAGAGGGGGTCAGAAAGAAGGCGACAGAGAGAGGGGGGCAGAAGGAGGGGGACAGAGGGAGGGGGGACAGAGAGAGGGGTGGACAGAGGCAGAGGTACATAGAGACGGTGACAGATATGGCGACAGAGAGAGGGGGACAGAGAGAGGGGGACAGAGAGAGGGCGACAGAGAGAGAGGGGGTCAGAGAGAGGGGGAACAGAGAGAGCGGGGTACAGAGAGAGGGGGTACAGGGTACAGAGAGAGGGGCTACAGAGAGATGGGGGACAGAGAGGGGGGCACAGAGAGGGGGACAGAGAGAGGGGGACAGAGAGAGGGGAACAGAGGGAGGGGGACACAGAGAGGGGGGACAGAGGGAGGGGGACAGAGAGATGGTGACTGGGATGGGGCAGAGAGAGGGAGACAGAGAGGGGGGACAGAGAGAGGGGAACAGAGAGAGGGGGGCAGAGGGAGGGGGACAGACTGAGGGAGGACAGAGAGACGGTGACAGAGAGGGCGACAGAGAGAGGGGGACAGAGAGGGGTGGACAGAGGGAGGGGGACAGAGGGAGAGGGGACAGAGAGAGGGGGACAGAGAGGGGTGGACAGAGGGAGGGGGACAGAGGGAGAGGGGACAGAGAGAGGGGGACAGAGAGGGGGGACAGAGAGAGAGGGGGCAGAGAGAGGGGGACAGAGAGAGAGGGGAACAGAGAGAGAGGGGGAAAGTGAGGGGGGACAGAGAGAGATGGGGAAAGCGAGCGTGGGCAGAAAGCGCAGGGGACAGAGAGAGGGGGGAAAGAGAGGGGGGACATAGAAAGAGGGGGACAGAGAGCGGGGGGAACAGAGAACGGGCTACAGAGAGAGGGTGAAAGAGAGAGGGGGGACAGAGTGAGGGTGAAAGAGAGAGGGGGACAGTGAGAGGGGGACAGAGAGAGGGGGACAGAGAGAGGGTCAGAGAGAGTGGGACAGAGAGAGGGGAGACAGAGTGAGGGTGAAAGAGAGAGGGGGACAGTGAGGGGGGGACAGAGAGAGGGGGGCAGAGAGAGGGTCAGATAGAGTGGGACAGAGACAGGGGGACAGAGGGAGGGGGACAGTGGGGGGCAGAGAGATGGTGACTGGGAGGGGGCAGAGAGAGGGGGACAGAGGGGGGGAGCAGAGAGAGAGGGGGTCAGAAAGAAGGCGACAGAGAGAGGGGGCAGAAGGAGGGGGACAGAGGGAGGGGGGACAGAGAGAGGGGGACAGAGAGGGGTTGATAGAGAGGGGGGGACAGAGAGAGATGGGGACAGAGAGAGGGGTGGACAGAGGCAGAGGTACAGAGAGACGGTGACAGATATGGCGACAGAGAGAGGGGGACAGAGAGAGGGGGACAGAGAGAGGGGGACAGAGAGAGAGGGGGTCAGAGAGAGGGGGAACAGAGAGAGTGGGGGACAGAGAGAGGGGGTACAGGGTACAGAGAGAGGGGCTACAGAGAGATGGGGGACAGAGAGGGGGCACAGAGAGGGGGACAGAGAGAGGGGGACAGAGAGAGGGGAACAGAGGGAGGGGGACAGAGAGAGTGGGGACAGAGGGAGGGGGACAGAGAGATGGTGACTGGGATGGGGCAGAGAGAGGGAGACAGAGAGGGGGGACAGAGAGAGAGGGACAGAGAGAGGGGGACAGAGGGAGGGGGACAGACTGAGGGAGGACAGAGAGACGGTGACAGAGAGGGCGACAGAGAGAGGGGGACAGAGAGGGGTGGACAGAGGGAGGGGGACAGAGGGAGAGGGGACAGAGAGAGGGGGACAGAGAGAGGGGGACAGAGAGAGGGGGACAGAGAGAGGGGGGCAGAGGGAGGGGGACAGAGGGAGGGGGGACAGAGAAATGGGGACAGAGGGAGGGGGACAGAGAGTGAGGGCACAGAGAGTGGGGGACAGAGTGGGGGAAAGGGAGGGGGAGAGAGAGGGCTACAGAGATAGTGGGACAGAGTGAGGGGACAGAGAGAGGGGGACAGAGAGAGAGGGGGACAGAGAGAGGGGCAGAAAGAGGGCGACAGAGGGAGGGGGATAGAGAGAGCGGGACAAAGGGAGGGGGACAGAGAATGGGGGAGTGAGAGAGAGATACAGAGTTGGGGAGAGAGAGTCCGTCAGAGAGAGGGGGACAGTGAGCCGGGGACAGAGACTGGGGGACAGAGAGAGGGGGATGGACTGAGTGGGGAACGGGGGGGGAGGGGTGGACGGAGAGGGAGTGGACAGAGAGAGGAGGGATAGAGAGGGGGGACAGAAAGAGATGCGGACAGCGAGAGCAAAGGGACGGAGAGAGAGGGAACAGAGACAGTCAGACAGAGAGACGGGGACACAAAGAGAGGTGACAGAGAGGGAGCAGAGAGAGGGCGACAGAGAGAGGTGACAGCGAGGGGGCAGAGAGAGGGTGACAGAGAGAGGGGTCAGAGAGGGTGGGGGATAGAGAGAGGGGGACAGAGTGGGGGGGGTGCAGAGAGATAGGGACAGAGAGTGGGCAGAGAGAGGGCAACAGAGAGAGGGGGGCAGAGACCGGGGGAGAGAGAGGGCAGAGAGAGGGGGGGGAACAGAGAGAGAGATGGGGACAGAGAGGGGCGACAGAGTGGGAGGGGGACAGAGAGAGAGGGGAAAGAGAGGGGGTACAGAGAGAGAGGAGGACAGAGAGAGAGGGGGAAAGAGAGGGGGAACAGAGAGAGAGGGGGACAGTGAGAGTGGGCAGTGAGAGAGGGGGACAGAGAGTGTGGGCAGAGAGGGGGGGACATAGAAAGAGGGGGACAGAGAGCGGGGGGAACAGAGAGAGGGGGGACAGAGAGAGCGGGACGGAAAGCGGGGGACAGAGAGCGGGGGAGGTAGAGGGCATCAGTGAGAGGGGGTCAGAGAGAGAGTGGGACAGAGAGAGGGCAACATAGAGAGGGGGACATAGAGAGGGGGACAGAGAGTGGGGCTCAGATAGTGGTGGAGAGAGTGGGGGAGAGAGAGGGCTACAGAGAGAGGGGGACAGAGTGGGGGAGAGAATGGGGGAAAGAGTGGGGGAGAGAGGGCAGAGAGAGGGGGGACAGAGAGAGGAGGGACAGAGAAAGGAGGACAGAGAGAGAGGGGGACAGAGAGAGAGGGGCAGAGAGAGGGGGACAGAGAGAGGGGGGACAGAGAGAGGGGCACAGCGAGAGGGGGGAAGAGGGGGGCAGATAGAGAGGTGGACAGAGAGAGAGGGGGACAGAGAGAGGGGGACAGAGAGAGGGGGACAGAGTGGTGGACAGAGAGGGGGGACAGAGAGAGGGGGACAGAGAGAGGGGGGGAAGAGGGGGGCAGAGAGAGAGGGGGACAGAGAGAGAGGGGGACAGAGAGAGGGGGACAGAGTGGGAGAGAGTGGGGGCAGAGAGAGAGGGACAGAGAGTGGGCAGAGAGAGGGCAACAGAGAGAGGGGGACAGAGACCGGGGGAGAGAGAGGGGGCAGAGAGAGGGCGACAGAGAGAGAGGGGGACAGCGAGAGATGGACAGAGAGAGAGGGGGACAGAGAGAGGGGGACAGAGTGGGAGAGAGGGGGGCAGAGAGAGATGGGGAAAGAGAGCGTGAACAGAGAGCGAGGGGGACAGAGAGAGGGGGGAAAGAGAGGGGGGACATAGAAAGAGGGGGACAGAGAGCGGGGTAACAGAGAACGGGGGGACAGAGAGAGGGTGAAAGAGAGAGGGGGGACAGAGTGAGGGTGAAAGAGAGAGGGGGACAGTGAGAGGGGGACAGAGAGAGGGGGACAGAGAGCGGGGACAGAGGGAGGGGGAAGAGAGAGGGGGACCGAGAGAGGGTCAGAGAGAGTGGGACAGATGGGGTCGTGCGGTACGGGGGGGAGAGGACAGAGAGTGGAGGGATAGAGGGGGGACAGTAAGAGATGGGGACCGAGAGAGCATGGGGACAGAGAGACGGGGACAGCGAGAGGTGGGAAAGAGAGATGGGGACAGAGAGAGAGGGGGGGGATAGAGGGGGTCAGAGAGAGGGAGTCAGAGAGAGTGGGACAGAGAGACGGGGACACAGAGAGAGATGACAGAGAGGGGGCAGAGAGAGGGTGACAGAGAGAAGGGGACAGAGAGAGGGGGACAGCGAGAAGGAGGGACAGAGAGAGGCGGATGGGAGAGAGAGGGGCAGAGAAAGGGGGGACAGAGAGGGGGGACAGAGAGAGAGGGGGACAGAGAGGGGGGGACAGAGAGAGAGGGGGACAGAGAGAGGGGGACAGAGAGAGAGGGGGACAGAGAGAGGGGGACAGAGAGAGGGGGACAGAGAGAGTGGGACAGCGAGAAGGAGGGACAGATAGAGGCGGATGGGAGAGAGAGGAGCAGAGAAAGGGGGGACAGAGAGGGGGGACAGAGAGAGAGGGGGACAGAGAGGGGGGGACAGAGAGGGGGGACAGAAAGAGAGGGGGACAGAGAGAGGGGGACAGAGAGAGAGGGGGACAGAGAGAGCGGGACAGAGAGAGAGGGGGACAGAGAGAGGGGGACAGAGAGAGGGGGACAGAGAGAGTGGGACAGCGAGAAGGAGGGACAGATAGAGGTGGATGGGAGAGAGAGGGGCAGAGAAAGGGGGGGCAGAGAGGGGGACAGAGAGGGAGGGGGACAGAGAGGGGGGGACAGAGAGGGGGGGACAGAGAGAGAGGGGGACAGAGAGAGGGGGACAGAGAGAGAGGGGAACAGAGAGACCGGGACAGAGAGAGGGGGACAGAGAGAGGGGGACATCGAGAAGGAGGGACAGAGAGTGGCGGATGGGAGAGAGAGGGGCAGAGAAAGGGGGGACAGAGAGAGAGGGGACAGAGAGAGTGGGCCGAGAGCGGGGGGGGACAGAGAGGGGGGGCATAGAAAGAGGGGGACAGAGAGCGGGGGGAACAGAGAACGGGGGGAAAGAGAGAGGGTGAAAGGGAGAGGGGGGACAGAGAGAGGGTGAAAGAGAGGGGGGCAGAGAGAGGGGGACAGAGAGAGGGGGACAGAGAGCGGGGGACAGAGAGCGGGGACAGAGAGAGGGAGAAGAGAGAGGTGTTCAGAGAGAGTGGGACAGAGAGACGGCGACACAAAGTGAGGTGACAGAGAGGGGGCAGAGAGAGGGCGACAGAGGGGGACAGAGAGAGGGGGACAGCGAGAAGAAGGGACAGAGAGAGGTGGATGGGAGAGAGAGGGGCAGAGAGAGCCGGGTGGGAGATAGAAGGGGACAGAGAAAGGGGGGACAGAGAGGGGGACAGTGAGAGAGGGGGTCAGAGAGAGAGGGGGACAGAGAGAGAGAGGGACAGAGAGGGGGGTACAGAGAGAGGAGGACAGAGAGAGTGGGACAGCGAGAGGGGGGAAAGAGAGAGGGGGACAGAGAGAGGGGACAGAGAGCGGGGGACAGAGAGCAGGGGACAGAGAGAGGGTCAGAGAGAGTGGGACAGATGGGGTCGTGCGGTACAGGGGGGGAGAGGACAGAGAGTGGAGGGAGAGGGGGACAGTAAGAGATGGGGACAGAGAGATCATGGGGACAGAGAGACGGGGACAGAGAGAGGGGGGACAGAGAGAGGGGGACAGAGACAGGGGGGGATAGAGGGGGTCAGAGAGAGGGAGTCAGAGAGAGTGGGACAGAGAGAGGGGGAGATAGAGGGGGTCATAGGGAGGGGGGACTGAGAGTGGCGGCACAGAGAGTGGGGGACAGAGTAGGGGAAGGGAGGGGGAGAGAGAGGGCTACAGAGGGGACAGAGAAAGGGGATACAGAGAGGGGGACAGTGAGAGAGGGGGTCAGAGAGAGGGGGGGACAGAGAGAGAGAGAGGGACAGAGAGGGGGGGACAGAGAGGGGGTGCAGAGAGAGAGGGGAAAGAGAGAGAGTGGGCAGAGAGAGAGTTGGACAGAGCGAGGGGGACAGAGATAGAGATGGGGACAGAGAGAGAGGGGGACAGAGAGGGGGACAGAGAGAGGGGGGACAGAGAGAGGGGGGACAGAGAGAGTAGGGACAGAGAGAGGGGGACAGAGAACGGGCAACAGAGAGGGGTGGACGGTGGGGAACAGCGAGATGGTGACTGAGAGGGGGCAGAGAGAGGGCTACAGAGAGGGGGGGACAGAGGTTTGGGACAGAGAGAGGGTGGAATGAGGGGGGAGGGCAGAGAGACGGGGACAGAGAGAGGTGGGACAGAGAGACAGTGACAGAGAGGGGGCAGAGAGAGGGCGATAGAGATGGGGGACAGAGAGCGGGGAACAGAACGAAGGGGCAGAGAGAGAGGGGGTCAGAGAGAGAGGGGGACAGAGAGAGAGGGGGACAGAGAGAGAGGGGTTACAGAGAGAGAGGGGGACAGAGAGAGAGGGGGACAGAGAGAGAGGGGGTCAGAGAGAGGGGGTCAGAGAGAGAGGGGGTACAGAGAGAGAGGGGGACAGAGAGGGGGGCAGAGGGGGCAGAGGGGGGTACCAGAGAGGGAACAGAGAAAGGGGGAGAGAGAGAGGGGGCAGAAAAAGGGGGGACAGAGAGAGAGAGGGGGCAGAGAGAGAAGGGGCAGAGAGACGGTGACAGACCAGGGGCAGAGAGAGGCCAACAAAGAGAGGGGACAGTGAGGGGGGGACAGAGAGAGGATGGACGGGGGGGCGAACAGAGAGACGGTGACTGAGGGGACAGTGAGGGGGGGAAAGAGAGAGGGGGACGAGGGGGACAGAGAGGGGGGGACAGAGAAACTGTGACAGAGAGTGGGCAGAGAGCGGGCGACAGAGAGGGGTGGACGGGGGGGGGCGAACAGAGAGATGGTGACTGAGAGGGGGCAGAGAGACGAGGACAGAGAGAGGGGGGACAGAGAGATGGTGACAGAAAGGGGGCAGAGAGAGGGCGATAGAGATGGGGGAACAGAGAGCGGGGAACAGAGCGAGGGGGCAGAGAGAGGGGGTCAGAGAGAGAGAGGGATATAGAGGGGGGGGCAGAGAGAGAGGGGACAGTGAGAGAGAGGACAGAAGGGGGATGGGGGGGCACCAGAGTGGGGGGGGGGCAGAGAGAGGGGACAGAGCGAGAGGGAACAGAGGGAGAGGGGACAGAGAGATGGTGACAGAGTAGGGGCAGAGAGAGGGCGACAGAGGGGGGTAGTGAGAGGAGGGACAGAGAGAGGGGGAGAGAGAGAGTGGGGGACAGAGCGAGGGGGACAGAGAGAGAGGGGGACAGAGAGAGAGGGGGACAGAGAGAGGGGACAGACAGAGGAGGGACAGAGAGAGGTGGAAAGAGAGAGGGGGGCAGAGAGAGAGGGACAGAGAGTGGGCAGAGAGAGGGCAACAGAGAGAGATGGACAGAGACCGGGGGAGAGAGAGGGGGCAGAGAGAGGGGGGGACAGAGAGAGAGAGAGGGGGACAGAGAGGGGGGACAGAAAGGGAGGGGGACAGAGAGAGGGGGACAGAGAGAGAGGGGGGACAGAGAGAGAGGGGGAAAGAGAGATAGGGGAAAGAGAGGGGGGACAGAGAGAGGAGGACAGAGAGAGGGGAAAGAGAGGGGGGTCAGAGAGAGAGGGGGACAGAGAGAGTGGGCAGAGAGGGGGGTACATAGAAAGAGGGGGACAGAGAGCGGGGGGAACAGAGAACGGGGGGACCGAGAGACGGGGACAGAGAGAGGGACAGAGAGAGGGGGACAGAGAGAGAGAGGACAGAGGGGGGACCGGGGCGTACCAGAGTGGGGGGGCAGAGAGAGGGGGACAGAGCGAGGGGTCAGAGAGAGAGAGGGAAAGAGAGAGAGAGGGGGACAGAGAGTGAGGGGACAGAGAGAGAGAGGACAGATGGAGGGACGGGGGGGACCAGAGTGGGGGGGCACAGAGAGGGGGACAGATAGGGGGGGACAGAGAGGGGGAACAGAGATGGCAGAACAGAGGGAGGGGGACAGAGGGAGGGGGACAGAGTGGGGGAGAGAGGGGGCAGAGAGAGGGCGATAGAGATGGGGGACAGAGAGCGGGGAACAGTGCGAGGGGGCAGAGAAAGGGGGAAGAAAGAGAGGGGGACAGAGAGAGGGGGGACAGAGAGAGGGGGTACAGAGAGAGGGGGGACAGAGAGAGGGGACAGAGGGGGGTCACAGAGGGGGGGGAATTAAGATTGGAACAGAGAGAGGGGGACTGAGAGAGGGGGCAGAGAGAGGTGGGGACAGAGAGAGGGGGGACAGAGGGGGGGACACAGAGGGGGGAACAGAGGGGGAAACAGAGAGAGGGGGACTGCGAGAGGGGGACAGAGAAAGAGGGGGACAGAGAGAGAGGGTGACAGGGAGAGAAGGGACAGAGAGAGAGGGGACAGAGGGAGGGACAGGAGGGGACTGAGGGGGCATCAGAGAGAGGGGGCCAGAGAGAGGTGGGACAGAGTGAGGGGCAACAGAGCAAGGGGGCAGAAAGAGGGGGGACAGAGAGAGAGGGGACAGAGAGGGGTCAGAGAGAGGGCAACAGAGAGAGAGGAGACAGATAGCAGGGGAGACAGAGGGGGGGAGAGGGGGATGAGAGAGGGGGGGTGAAAGAGGGGTTGGTGAGAGAGGGTGTGAGAGTGGGGAGAGATAGGTGGAGAAAAAGGGGGGAGAGAGAGGGGTAGAGAGAGACTGGGGGAGAGGTGCTGGAGAGAAAGCGTGTAGAGAGGGGGGAGAGAGTGGCGAGAGACAGGGGAGAGACATGGGTGGGGGGGAAGAGGGGAGAGAGAGGGGAGGAGAGAGAGAGGGGAGTGAGAGAGGGGTGAGAAAGAGGGGGTGAAGGAGTGGGTGTGAGAGAGAGGGTGTGTTTGAGAGAGAGTCGGTGTGAGAGAGAGAGGGGTGAGAGAGAGAGGGGTGAGAGAGAGAGAAGGTGTGAGAGAGAAGGGGTGTGAGAGCCAGAAGAGGTGAGAGAGAGAAGGGGTGTGAGAGAGAAGGGGTGTGAGAAATAGGGGTGGAGAGGGAGAGAGAGACGTGGGGTTGGAGCGAGAGAGTGGGGTGAGAGAGTGAGATGGGATGGAGAGAGTGGGGGTGAGAGAGACAGAGGGAGATGGAGGGGGAGAAGGAGGGGGCAGAGAGGTGGAGAGAGAGGGGGATGGGGTGAGAAGGGGTTTAGAGAGAAGGGTTGATAGAGAGAGAAAAAGTGGGGGGTAAGAGAGAGAGTGGAGTGAGAAGGAGAGGGTGTGAGAGAGAGAGTGGGTGAGAGAGAGGGGGTGAGCGAGAGGGGTGAGGGGGAGGGGTTAGAGAGAGAGCGCGGGGTAAGAGAGAAAGTGGGTGAGAGAGGGAGGGGGTGAGGGGGTGAGAGGGAAGAGGGGTGAGAGGGGAGACAGAGAGAGGTAAAAGCGAGAGGGGATGAGAGAGTGAGGGGGGTTGAGAGAGGGGGTGGTGAGAGGGAGCTCTTAGACACAGAGGGAGTGAGAGAGAGGTGTGAGAGAAAGGGTGAGGGAGACAAAGTGTGATTGAGAAAGAGAAAGTGGGGAGGGGGTAAGAGAGAGAGAGTGGAGTGAGAAGGAGAAGGTGTGAGAGAGAGAGTGGGTGAGAGAGAGGGGTGAGAGAGAGGAGGAGAGAGAGAGGAGGAGAGAGAGGGTGAGGGGGAAGAGAGAGAGGGGGAAAGAGAGAGGGGAAGAGAGAGAGAGAGAGGGTGGAGAGAGAGGGGGAAGAGGGAGGGAAGAGAGAGAGGGGGAGAGAGGGGGCTGAGAGAGAGAGGTGTTGAGAGAGAGGGGGTGAGAGAGAGGACGTGAGAGAGAGAGAGGGTGAGAAACAGGGTGTGAGAGAAAAGGGGTGTGAGAGAGAAGGGATGTGAGAGAGAAGGTGTGTGAGGCAGAGGGGGTGGGAAAGAGAGAGCGACGTAGGCTAAGAGAGAGAGAGTGGGGTGAGAGAGTGAGATGGGAGTGAGAGAGAGGGGGTGTGAGAGACAGGGGGAGAGAAAGGGTGGAGAATGGGAGGCAAGAGAAGGGGTAGAGAAAAGGGGAGAGAGAAGGGAGAGAGAGATGGGGAGACAGAGAGGGGGAGAGAGAGAGAGGGTGAGAGAGACGGGGGTGAGAGAGAGGGGGTGAGAGAGAGGGGATGAGAAAGAGAGAGAGTGAGAGAAAAAGAGAGCGTATAAGTGAGAAAGAGAGAGCTTGAGTAAGAAAGAGAGAATGGGTGAAAGAGAGGGTGCGAGACAGAGAGGTTGAGAGACAAGGGGTGATTGAGAGAGAGAAAGTGGGGAGGGGGTAAGAGAGAGAGTGGAGTTAGAAGGAGAGAGTGTGATTGAGAGAGTGGGTGAGAGAGAGTGGTGAGCGAGAGGGGTGAGAGGGGGAGGGGTTAGAGAGAGCGCGTGGGGTAAGAGAGAAAGGGTGTGAGAGGGAGTAAGAGAGAGGGGTGAAGAGGGGATGAAAGAGAGAGAAGGGTGAGAGAGAGAGGGGTTGAGAAAGAGAGAGGGCGTGAGAGATTGAGGGAGTGAGAGAGTGAGGGGATGAGAGAGTGAGAGGGGTTGAGAAAGGGGTGGTGAGAGAGAGATGGAGTGAGAGAGAAGGGGTGTGAGAGCGAGAAGAGTTGTGAGAGAGAAGGGGTGTGAGAGAGAGAAGGGGTGTGAGAGAGAGAGGGGGTGTGAGAGAGAAGGGGTGTGAGAAATAGGAGGTGGAGAGAGAGAGAGAGAGACGTTGGGTGAGAGTGAGAAAGTGGGGTGAGAGCGTGAGATGGGATGGAGAAAGAGGGAAATGGAGGGGCAGAGAGAGGTGGAGAGAGAGGGGGCTGGGGGTGAGAAGGGGTTGAGAGAGAAGGGTTGATTGAGAGAGAAAAAGTGGGGGGGGGTAAGAGAGAGAGTGGAGTGAGACGGAGAGGGTGTGAGAGAGAGTGGGTAAGAGAGAGTGGCGCGAGAGCGAGGGGTAAGAGAGAGTGGGTGAGAGAGAAAGGGGGCAGCGAGCGAAAGAGGGATGAGAGAGATGGGACGTGAGACAGAGAGCGAAAGGGGTGAGAGAGGGGGTGAGATAGACAGTGAATGATGGGTTGAGAGAGAGAGAGAGAGACAGACAGAGACAGAGACAGAGAGAGAACGAGTGAATGGATGAGAGAGTTAGAGCGGTGTGAGGGAGATGGGCTGAGAGAGTGGGCGCTAGAGAGTGACAGAATGAGAGCAAGGAGGAGGGAGGAAGAAAGGGGTCAAAAGAGAGAGAGAAATGGGGTGAATGAGAGAAAGAGGGCACGAGGGAGGGGGTATATATAGAGAGAGAGAGCGGGGGTGTGAGACAGAGCACGGAAGGGAAGGGGAATGAGAGAGAGAAAAAGGGAGCATGAGACAGAAGGCAATAGAGCGAGAGAGAGTACGGGAGAGAGACAGGGGTGCGAGAGAGAGGGGTGAGAGAGAGAGACACAGAGAGGTGGGTAAGAGACATGGGGTGTGGGCGGGGGGGGTAGAGTGAAGGGGTGAGCGAGAGAGGGAGTGAGAGAGGGTATAAAGGGGAGAGAGTGTGAGGGGTGACAGAGAAAGGGGTGAGAGTGACAGAGCAGGGTGGAGAGAGAGGGGGTAAGATAGAGCGAGGGGGAGAGAGATAACAAGGTGAGAGAGAAAGGGGGTGTGAGAGAAAGTGGCTGAGAGAGAGAGAGGCTGAGAGAGAGGGTGTTGAGAGAGAGGCAGTGAGAGAGAGAGGGTGAGAGAGATAGTGAATGGTGAGAGAGAGAGGGCGTGAGAAAGAGAGTGGGTAAGAGAGAGGGCATGAGAGAGAGAGGGGTGAGAGAGGGGGAGAGAGAGGGGGAGAGGTGGTGAAGAGGGGGGTGAAAGGGTAAGAGAGTTAGTAGGGTGTGAGAGAGAGGGTGTTATAGAAAGCGGGAGAGAGAGTGGAATTAGAGAGGGGGTGAGAGAGAGGAGGGCAGTGAGAGAGAACGGCTGAAGGAGAGAGGGGGTGCAAGAGAGGGAGGGGCTGAGAGAGAGAGGGGCTGAGAGAGGGAGGGGCTCAGAGAGAGATGGGCTGAGAGACAGATGGGCTGAGAGAGAGGGGTGAGATAGGGAGATTGTGAGAGAGGAGGGATGTGAGTGGGAGGGGGAAAGAGGGACGGGATGAGAGAGGGAGGGTGATAGAGAGGGGTGTGAGAGAGAGGGGTGAGAGAGAGGGGAGAGAGGGGGAGAGAGGGAGGGTGTGAGAGTGGAAGGGTGTGAGAGTGGGATGGGATGAGAGAGGGAGGATGTGAGAGAGAGGGGTGTGTGTGTGAGAGAGAGAGAGGTGAGAGAGAGGGTGAGAGAGAGTAGTGAGAGACGGGGGAGAGAGAGAGGGGAGAGGGGAGGAGAGAAGGGAGTTAGAGTGGTGAGAGAAAGAGAGGGGTGACAGAGAGGGTTTGAGAGAGAGAGAGGGTGTAAGAGGGGGGTGAGAGAGGGGGGTAAGAGGGGTAGGTGGGTGAGGGGGTGTGTGGGGGATGGGGTGGGAAAGGGGTTTGGAGGGGGTGAGGGAGGTGGGGGAAGATAGACGGGGTGTGAGGGGGGTGGGGGAGAGAGAGGTGTGTGAGAGGGGGTGAGGGGGGCTGAGAGAGAGAGGTGGGTGAGAGAGAGAGGGGGGATGAGAGAGAGTTTGGTGAGAGATGGGGAATGAGAGAGGGGGGTTGAGAGAGAGAGAGAGGGTGGGAGAGAGGGAGGGGATGAGAGAGAGGGTGAGAATGAGGGGGGTGAGAGAGAGGGAGTGAGAAGGAGAGAGAGGGGATGAGAAAGAGATAGAGAGAGGGTGGGAGAGAGGGAGGGGGTGAGAGAGAGAGAGAGAGACGTGTGTGAGAGCGGGAGGGGTGCAAGAGAGGTGAGTAAGTGAGAAGGGTATGAGAGAGGAGATTTGAGAGAGAGGGGTGAGAAAGAGCGCGGGAGAGGGGGTAAGAGAGAAAGGGGTTGAGAGAGCGGGGGTGAGAAAGCGAGGGGCTGACAAAGAGAGAGGGGGTTTGAGAGAGCGAGAGAGAGCGGGTGAGAGAGAGAGAGGAGGATGAGGGGGGTGAGAGAGAGAGGGTGAGAGATGGGGATTGAGGGAGAGAAGGGTGAGAGAGAGAGAATGAGAGAGAGGAGGATGAGGGGGGTGAGAGAGAGAGGGTGAGAGAGAGGGGTTGAGAGAGAAAAGGGTGAGAGAGAGCGAGAGAGAGCAGGTGAGAGAGAGAGAGAGGAGAATGAGGGGGTGAGAGGGAAAGGGTGACAGAGAGGAGTTTTAGAGAGAGAGGGGTTTGAGAGAGCGAGTGAGAGCGGGTGAGAGAGAGGGAGGAGGATGAGGGAGGTGAGAGAGAGAGGATGAGAGATGGGGATTGAGGGAGAGTAGGGTGAGAGAGAGAGAGAGAGAGGAGGATCAGGGGGTGAGAGAGAGGGGTTTTAGAGAGAGACGGGGTTTGAGAGAGCGAGAGAGCGCAGGTGAGAGACAGAGAGGACGATGAGGGGGGTGAGAGAGAGAGGGTGAGAGAGAGGGGGTTTAGAGAGAGAGGGGGCTTGAGAGAGCGAGAAAGCGCGGGTGAGAGTGAGAGAAGAGGATGAAGGGGGTGAGAGAGAGGGGGTGAGAGAGAGGAGGTTTAGAGAGAGAAGGGGTTTGAGAGAGCAAGAGAGCGCGGGTGAGAGAGAGGGAGGAAGATGAGGGGGGTGAGAGAGAGAGGGTGAGAGAGGGGTTGAGAGAGAGAGGGGGTTTGAGAGGGCGAGAGAGCGCGGGTGAGAGAGAGAGAGAGGAGGATGAGGGAGGTGAGAGAGAGAGGGTGAGAAAGGAGGGTTGAGAGAGAGGGGGGGTTTGAGAGAGCAAGAGAGAGCGGGTGAGAGAGAGAGAGGAGGATGAGGGTGTGAGAGAGAGAGGGTGAGAAAGAGGGGTTGAGAGAGAGAGGGGGTTTGAGAGAGCGAGAGAGAGCGGGTGAGAGAGAGAGGAGGATGAGAGGGGTGAGAGAGAGAAGTTGAGAGAGAGGGGTTTTCGAGAGAGAGGTTTTGAGAGAGCGAGAGAGAGCGGGTGAGAGAGAGAGAGGAGGATGAGGAGAGTGAGAGAGAGAGGGTGAGAGAGAGGGGTTGAGAGAGAGAGGGGGTTTGAGAGAGAGGGGTTTTGAGAGATCGAGAGAGAGCGGGTGAGAGAGAGAGAGAGGAGGATGGGGGGGTGAGAAAGAGAGGGTGAGACAGAGGGGTTGACAGAGAGAGAGGGTTTGAGAGAGCAAGAGAGAGCGGGTGAGACAGAAAGGAGGATGAGGGGGGGGTGAGAAAGAGAGGGTGAGAGAGAGGGGTTTAGAGAGAGAGGGGGCTTGAGAGAGCGAGAGAGCGCGGGTGAGAGAGAGAGAGAGAGGAGGATGAGGGGGGGTGAGAAAGAGAGGGTGAGACAGAGGGGTTGACTGAGAGAGGGGGTTTGAGAGAGCAAGAGAGAGCGGGTGAGACAGAGAGGACGATGAGGGGGGTGAGAGAGAGAGGGTGAGAGAGAGGGGGTTTAGAGAGAGAGGGGGCTTGAGAGAGCGAGAGAGCGCGGGTGAGAGTGAGAGAAGAGGATGAAGGGGGTGAGAGAGAGGGGGTGAGAGAGAGGAGGTTTAGAGAGAGAAGGGGTTTGAGAGAGCAAGAGAGAGCGGGTGAGAGAGGGAGGAGGATGAGGGGTTGAGAGAGAGGGGTTGAGAGAGAGAGAGGTATTGAGCGAGAGAGAGAGCCTGAGAGAGAGGAGGATGAGGGGGGTGAGAGAGAGGGTGAGACAGAAGGGGTTTGAGAGAGCAAGAGAGCGCGGGTGAGAGAGAGGGAGGAAGATGAGGGGGGTGAGAGAGAGAGGGTGAGAGAGGGGTTGAGAGAGAGAGGGGGTTTGAGAGGGCGAGAGAGCGCGGGTGAGAGAGAGAGAGAGGAGGATGAGGGAGGTGAGAGAGAGAGGGTGAGAGAGGAGGGTTGAGAGAGAGGGGGGGTTTGAGAGAGCAAGAGAGAGCGGGTGAGAGAGAGAGAGGAGGATGAGGGTGTGAGAGAGAGAGGGTGAGAAAGAGGGGTTTTGAGAGAGAGGGGGTTTGAGAGAGCAAGAGAGAGCGGGTGAGAGAGAGAGGAGGATGAGGGAGTGAGAGAGAGAAGTTGAGAGAGAGGGGTTTTAGAGAGAGAGGGGTTTTGAGAGAGCGAGAGAGAGCGGGTGAGAGAGAGAGAGGAGGATGAGAGAGAGGGGTTGAGAGAGAGAGGGGGTTTGAGAGAGAGGGGTTTTGAGAGAGCGAGAGAGAGCGGGTGAGAGAAAGAGAGGAGGATGAGGGGGTGAAAGAGAGAGGTTGAGAGAGGGTGTTTGAGAGAGAGAGGGGGTTTGAGAGAGCGAGAGAGAGCGGGTGAGAGAGAGAGAGGAGGATGAGGGGGGGTGAGAAAGAGAGGGTGAGACAGAGGGGTTGACAGAGAGAGGGGGTTTGAGAGAGCAAGAGAGAGCGGGTGAGAGAGAGAGGAGGATGAGGGGGTGAGAAAGAGACGGTGGGAGAGAGGGGTTGAGAGTGAAAGGGGGCTTGAGAGAGCGAGAGAGAGAGGAGGTTGAGGGGGGTGAGAGAGAGAGAGGGTGAGAAAGGGGGGTTTTGGAGAGAGAGGGGGTTTGAGAGAGCGAGGGCGAGCGGGTGAGAGAGAGAGAGGAAGATGAGGGGGTGAGAGAGAGAGGGTGAGAGAGAGGGGTTTTAGAGAGAGGGGGTTTGAGAGAGCGAGAGAGAGCGGGTGAGAGAGAGAGGAGGACGAGGAGAGTGAGAGAGAGAGGGTGAGAGAGAGGGGTTGAGAGATAGGGGATTTGAGAGAGCGAGAGAGAGCGGGTGAGAGAGAGAGAGGAGGATGAGGGGGGTGAGAGAGAGAGGTTGAGAGAAGGGGTTTGAGAGAGAGAGAGGGTATGAGAGAGCGAGAGAGAGCGGGTGAGAGAGAGAGAGAGGAGGATGAGGGGGGTGAGAAAGAGAGGGTGAGACAGAGGGGTTGACAGAGAGAGGGGGTTTGAGAGAGCAAGAGAGAGCGGGTGAGAGAGAGAGGAGGATGAGGGGGTGAGAAAGAGACGGTTGGAGAGAGGGGTTGAGAGTGAAAGGGGGCTTGAGAGAGCGAGAGAGAGAGGAGGATGAGGGGGGTGAAGAGAGAGAGGGTGAGATAGGGGGATTTGGAGAGAGAGGGGGTTTGAGAGAGCGAGAGAGAGCGGGTGAGAGAGAGAGAGGAGGATGAGGTGGTGAGAGAGAGAGAGGGTGAGAGAGAGGGATTTTAGAGAGAGGGGGTTTGAGAGAGCGAGAGAGAGCAGGTGAGAGAGAGAGGAGGATGAGGAAGAGAGGGTGAGAGAGAGGGGTTGAGAGAGAGGGGGTTTGAGAGAGCGAGAGAGCGGGTGTGAGAGAGAGGAGGATGAGGGGGGTGAGAGAGAGAGGGTGAGAGAGAGAGAGGAGGATGAGGGGTGTGAGAGAGAGAGGTTGAGAGAGAGGGGGTATAGAGAGAGAGGGGGGGGTTTGAGAGTGCGAGAGAGAGCGGGTGAGAGAGAGACGAGGACGAGGGGGATGAGACAGAGCGCTGGTGAGAAAGAGGGGTTGAGAGAGTGGGGGTTTGAGAGAGCGAGAGAGAGCTGTTGAGAGAGTGAGAGAGGAGGATGAGGCGTGTGAGAGAGAGAGGGTGAGAGAGGGGGTTTTTTGAGAGAGAGGGTGTTTGAGAGAGCGAGAGAGAGAGCGGTTGAGAGAGAGAGAGGAGGATGAGGGGGGTGAGAGAGAGAGAGGGGTTGAGAGAGAGGGGGTATGAGAGAGCGAGAGAGAGCGGGTGAGAGAGAGTGAGGAGGATGGGGGGGTGAGAGAGAGAGGGTGAGAGAGAGGGGTTGAGATAGAGGGGGTTTGAGAGAGCGAGAGAGAGCGGGTGAGAGAGAGAGAGGAGGATGAGGGGAGTGAGAGAGAGAGGGTGAGAGAGAGGGGTTGAGAGAGAGAGGAGGTTTGAGAGAGAGGGAGTTTGAGAGAGCGAGAGAGAGCGGGTGAGAGAGAGAGAGGAGGATGAGGGGAGTGAGAGAGAGAGGGTGAGAGAGAGGGGTTGAGAGAGGGAGGAGGTTTGAGAGAGAGGGAGTTTGAGAGAGCGAGAGAGAGCGGGTGAGAGAGAGAGAGGAGGATGAGGGGGGTGAGAGAGAGAGGGTGAGATAGAGGGTTTGAGAGAGAGGAGGATGAGGGGAGTGAGAGAGAGAGGGTGAGAGAGAGGGGTTGAGAGAGAGAGGAGGTTTGAGAGAGACGGAGCTTGAGAGAGCGAGAGAGAGCGGGTGAGAGAGAGAGGAGGATGAGGGAGAGAGAGAGAGGGTGAGAGAGAGGGTTTGAGAGAGAGGGGGTTTGAGCGAGCGAGAGAGAGCGGGTGTGAGAGAGAGAGGAGGATGAGAGGTGTGTGAGAGAGAGGGGTTTGAGAGTGCGAGAGAGAGCGGGTGAGAGAGAGAGAGGGGGATGAGGGGTTGAGAGAGAGAGGGTGGGAGTGAGGGGTTTTAGAGAGAGAGGGGTTTGAGAGAGCGAGAGAGAGCGGGTGAGTGAGAGAGAGGAGGATGAGGGGGGTGATAGAGAGGGGTTGAGAGAGAGAGGGTGTTTGAGAGAGCGAGAGAGAGCGGCTGAGAGAGAGTGAGGAGGATAAGGGGGGTGAGAGAGAGAGTGTGAGAGAGAGGGGTTGAGAGAGAGAGGGGGTTTGAGAGAGCGAGAGAGAGCGGGTGAGAGAGAGGGAGGAGGATGAGGGGGTGAAAGAGAGAGAGGGTGAGAGAGTGTGGTTGAGAGAGAGGTGTTTTGAGAGAGCGAGAGAGCGCGGGTGAGAGAGAGAGAGAGGTGGATGAGGGGGTTGAGAGAGAGAGAGGGGTTGAGAGAGAGGGGGGGTTTGAGAGAGCGAGAAAGAGCGGGTGAGAGAGAGTGAGGAGGATGGGGGGTGAGAGAGAGAGGGTGAGAGAGAGGGGTTGAGAGAGAGCGTGTTTGAGAGAGCGGGTGAGAGAGAGAGAGAGAGGGGAGGATGGGGGGTGAGAGAGAGAGAGGGTGAGAGAGAGAGGGGTTTTAGAGAGAGGGCGTTTGAGAGAGCGGGTGAGAGAGAGAGAGGAGGATGAGGGGGGTGAGAGAGAGAGGGTGAGAGAGAGGGGGTTTGAGAGATCGAGAGAGAGCGGGTGAGAGAGAGAGGGTGAGAGACAAGTGTTGAGAGAGGGGGGGTGTGGGGGGTTTGAGAGAGCGAGAGAGCACGGCTGAGAGAGAGAGAGAGGGAGAGGAGGATGAGGCGGGTGAGAGAGAGGGTGAGAGACAAGTGTTGAGAGAGGGGGGGTGTGGGGGGTTTGAGAGAGCGAGAGAGCACGGCTGAGAGAGAGAGAGGGAGAGGAGGATGAGGCGGGTGAGAGAGAGGGTGAGAGAGAGGGGTTGAGAGAGTGAGAGAGGAGCATGAGGCGTGTGTGAGAGAGAGAGGGTAAGAGAGAGGGGTTTTTGAGAGAGAGGGGGTTTGAGAGAGCGGGAGAGAGCGGGTGAGAGAGAGAGAGAGGATGTTGAGGGGGGTGAGAGAGAGGGTGAAAGACAGGGGTTTTAGAGAGCGAGGTGGTTTGAGAGAGCGAGAGAGCGTGTGAGAGAGAGAGGAGGATGAGGGGGTGAGAGAGAGAAGGTGAGTGAGAGGGGTTTAGAGAGAGGGGGGTTTGAGAGAGCAAGAGAGAGCGGGTGAGAGAGAGAGATAGGAGGATGAGGGGGGTCAGAGAGGGAGGGTGAGAGAGGGGTTTAGAGAGAGGGGGTTTCAGAGAGCGAGAGAGAGCGGGTGAGAGAGAGAGAGGAGGAGGAGGTGGTGAGAGAGAGTGAGAGAGAGAGGGGTTTAGAGAGGGGGTTTGAGAGAGCGAGTGAGAGCGGGTGAGAGGGAGAGAGTATCATGAGGGGGATGAGAGAGAGAGGGTGAGAGGGGGTGGAGAGAGAGAGGGGTTTTGAGAGAGCGAGAGAGAGAGCGGGTGAGAGAGAAGAGGATGAGGGGGGTGAGAGAGAGGGTGAGAGAGAGGGGTTATAGAGAGAGAGACGGGGTTTGAGAGAGCGAGAGATGGCGGGTGAGAGAGAGAGAGGAGGATGAGGGGGGTGAGAGACAGAGGGTGAGAGATAGGGGTTTTAGAGATTGACGGGGTTTGAGAGAGCGAGAGAGAGCGGGTGAGAGAGATAGAGGAGGATGAGGGGGGTGAGAGAGAGGGTGAGAGAGAGGGGTTATAGAGAGAGAGAGACGGGGTTTGAGAGAGCGAGAGATGGCGGGTGAGAGAGAGAGAGGAGGATGAGGGGGTGAGAGACAGAGGGTGAGAGATAGGGGTTTGAGAGATTGACGGGGTTTGAGAGAGCGAGAGAGAGCGGGTGAGAGAGATAGAGGAGGATGAGGGGGGTGAGAGACAGAGGGTGAAAGATAGGGGTTTTAGAGAGAGGGGGTTTGAGAGAGCGAGAGAGAGCGGGTGAGAGAGATAGAGGAGGATGAGGGGGGTGAGAGTCAGAGGGTGAGAGAGAGGGGTTTTAGAGAGAGAGGGGTTTGAGGGAGCGAGAGACAGCGGGTAAGAGAGAGAGAGAGAGAAGAGGATGAGGGGGGTGAGAGAGATCAGTTATAGAGATAGACGGGGTTTAAGAGAGCGAGAGAGAGCGGGTGAGAGAGAGAGAGGAGGATGAGACGGGTGTGAGAGAGAGAGAGAGGGTGTGAGAGAGGGGTTTTAGAGAGAGAGGGTTTTTGAGAGAGTGAGAGAGAGCGGGTGAGAGAGATAGAGAAGTATGAAGGGGGGGTGAGAGACAGAGGGTGAGAGATAGGGGTTTTAGAGAGGGGGGGGTTTGAGAGAGCGAGAGAGAGCGGGTGAGAGAGAGAGAGGAGGATGAGGGTGTTGAGAGAGAGAGGGTGAGAGAGACGGGGTTTACAGAGAGAAGGGGTTTGAGATAGCAAGAGAGAGCGGGTGAGAGAGCGGGAGTAGGATGAGGGGGTGAGAGAGAGAGGGTGAGAGAGAGGGGTTTGAGAGAGCGAGTTAGAGCGGGTGAGAGAGAGAGAGGAGGATGAGGGGGGTGAGAGAGGGTGTTAGAGAAGGTGTTTGAGAGAGCAAGAGAGAGCGGCTGAGAGAGAGGGAGGAGAATGAGGGTAATGAGAGAGAGAGGGTGAGAGAGAGGTGTTGAGAGAGAGAGGGGGTTTTTGAGAGCGAGAGAGAGGGTGAGAGAGAGAGAGGAGGATGAGGGGGTGAGAGAGAGAGAAGGTGAGAGAGAGGGGTTAAGAGAGAGAGGGGGTTTGAGAGAGCAAGAGAGCGCGGGTGAGAGAGAGAATTAGGAGGATGAGAGGGGTGAGAGAGGGAGAGTGAGAGAGGGGTTTAGAGAGAGGGCATTTCAGAGAGCGGAGAGAGAGCGGGTGAGAGAGAGAGAGGAGGAGGAGGTGGTGAGAGAGAGGGTGAGAGAGAGGGGTTTAGAGAGGGGGTTTGAGAGAGCGAGTGAGAGCGGGTGAGAGGGAGAGAGTATCATGAGGGGGATGAGAGAGAGAGGGTGAGAGAGAGGGGTTGAGAGAGAGGGGTTTTGAGAGAGCGAGAGAGAGCGGGTGAGAGAGAAGAGGATGAGGGGGTGAGAGAGAGGGTGAGAGAGAGGGGTTATAGAGAGAGAGAGACGAGGTTTGAGAGAGCGAGGGATGGCGGGTGAGAGAGAGAGAGGAGGATGAGGGGGGTGAGAGACAGAGGGTGAGAGATAGGGGTTTTAGAGATTGACGGGGTTTGAGAGAGCGAGAGAGAGCGGGTGAGAGAGATAGCGGAGGATGAGGGGGGTGAGAGACAGAGGGTGAGAGAGACGGGATTTGGAGAGAGACGGGGTTTGAGGGAGCGAGAGACAGCGGGTGAGAGACAGAGAGAGGGGGGATGAGGGGGGTGAGAGATAGTGTGAGAGAGAGGGGCTTTAGAGTGAGGGGGGTTTTGAGAGAGCGAGAGAGCGGGTAAGAGAGAGAGAGAGAAGAGGATGAGGGGGGTGAGAGAGAGGGTGAGAGAGATCATTTATAGAGAGAGACGGGGTTTAAGAGAGCGGGTGAGAGAGAGAGAGGAGGATGAGACGGGTGTGAGAGAGAGAGAGGGTGTGAGAGAGGGGTTTTAGAGAGAGAGGGTTTTGAGAGAGTGAGAGAGAGCGGGTGAGAGAGATAGAGGAGGATGAAGGGGGGGTGAGAGACAGAGGGTGAGAGATAGGGGTTTTAGAGAGAGGGGGGGTTTGAGAGAGCGAGAGAGAGCGGGTGGGAGAGAGAGAGGAGAATGAGGGTGTTGAGAGAGAGAGGGTGAGAGAGACGGGGTTTAGAGAGAGAAGGGGTTTGAGATCGCAAGAGAGAGCGGGTGAGAGAGCGGGAGTAGGATGAGGGGGTGAGAGAGAGAGGGTGAGAGAGAGGGGGTTTGAGAGAGCGCGTTAGAGCTGGTGAGAGAGAGAGAGGAGGATGAGGGGGGTGAGACAGGGTGTTAGAGAAGGTGTTTGAGAGAGCAAGAGAGAGCGGCTGAGAGAGAGGGAGGAGAATGAGGGTGATGAGAGAGAGAGGGTGAGAGAGAGGGGTTGAGAGAGAGAGGAGGTTTTTGAGAGCGAGAGAGAGGGTGAGAGAGAGAGGAGGATGAGGGGGGTGAGAGAGACAGGGTGAGAGAGGGGTTTTAAAGTGCGAGATGGTTTGAGAGAGCGAGAGAGAGCGGGTGAGAGAGAGAGAGGAGGGTGAGGAGGTGAGAGAGAGAGAGGGTGAGAGAGAGAGGGGGTTTAGAGAGCGAGAGAGAGCGGGTGAGAGAGAGAGAGAAGAGAATGAGGGGGGTGAGAGAGAGGGTGAGAGAGAGGGGTTTAGAGAGAGAGGGGGTTTGAGAGAGCGAGAGAGCGGGTGAGAGAGAGAGTATGATGAGGGGGATGAGAGAGAGAGAGTGAGAAAGAGGGGTTTTAGTGAGAGAGGGGTTTTGAGAGAGCGAGAGAGAGCGGGTGAGAGAGAGAGAGCGAAGAGGATGAGGGGGATGAGAGAGAGGGTGAGAGAGAGGGGTTTTAGTGAGAGAGGGGTTTTGAGAGAGCGAGAGAGAGTGGGTGAGAGAGAGAGAGAGAAGAGGATGAGGGGTATGAGAGAAAGGGTGAGAGAGAGGGTTTCAGAGAGAGAGGGGGGTGCGAGAGCGAGAGAGAGCGGGTCAGAGAGAGAGAGAGGCGGATGGGGGGGGAGAGAGAGAGTGTGAGAGAGAGGGGTTTTAGAGTGAGGGGGTGGTTTGAGAGAGCGAGAGAGAGCGGGTGAGAGAGAGAGAGAGGAGGATGAGGGGGGTGAGAGAGAGTGTTGAGAGAGCGAGAGGATGATGAGGGGGGTGAGAGAGAGAGGTTGAGAGAGAGAGGGTTTAGAGAGAGAGGGTGTTTGAGAGAGCGGGAGAGAACGGGTGAGAGAGAGAGGAGGATGAGGGGGGTGTGAGAGAGAGGTTGAGAGAGGGGGTTTGAGAGAGAGGGGGTTTGAGAGAGCGAGAGGATGATGAGGGGGGTGAGAGAGAAACGGTGAGAGAGGGGTTTTAGTGAGAGAGGGGGTTTGAGAGAGCGTGAGAGTGCGGGTGAGAGAGAGAGAGGAGGATGAGGTTAGTGAGAGTGAGTGTGTGAGAGAGCGAGAGGATGATGAGGGGGTGAGAGAGAGGGTGTGAGAGAGGGGTTTAGAGAGAGAGGAGTTTTGAGAGAGCGGGAGAGAGCGGGTGAGAAAGAGAGAGGAGGATGAGGGGAGTGAGAGAGAGAGGGTGAGAGAGAGGATTTGAGAGAGAGAGAGGGGTTTAAGAGAGCGGGTGAGAGAGAGGGAGGAGGATGAGGGGCGTGAAAGAGAGAGAGAGGGTGAGAGAGGGGGTTGAGAGAGAGAGGGGGTTTGAGAGAACGAGACAGAGCGGGTGAGAGAGAGAGGAGGATGAGAGCGGTGAGAGAGTGAGAGGGTGAGAGAGAGGGGTTGAGAGAGAGACGGGGATTGGCAGAGCGAGAGAGAGCAGGTGAGAGAGAGAGGAGGAGGAGGGGGGAGAAAGAGAAGGTGAGAGAGAGGGGTTGAGAGAGAAATGGGGTTTGAGAGAGCGAAAGAGAGCGGGTGAGAGAGAGAGAGAGGAGGATGAGGGGGTGAGAGAGAGAAAGGGTGAGAGAGAGAGAGAGGAGGATGAGGGGGTGAGAGAGAATGGGTGAGAGAGAGGGGGGTTTTAGAGAGAGAGGGGCTTTGAGACAGCGGGTGAGAGAGAGAGGAGGATGAGGGGGATGAGAGAGAGGGTGCGAGAGAGGGGTTGAGAGAGAGGGGGGTTTGAGAGAACGAGAGAGAGCGGGTGAGAGAGGGGGAGGAAGATGAGGGGGGTGAGAGGGAGAGAGGGGTTTGAGAGAGCGAGAGAGAGCAGGTGAGAGAGAGAGAGGAGGATGAGGGGGTGAGAGAGAGGGTGAGGTAGAGGAGTTTTAGACAGAGAGGGGGTTTGAGAGAGCGAGAGAGAGCAGGTGAGAGAGAGAGGAGGATGAGGGGGTGAAAGAGAGAGAGTGAGAGAGGGGTTTTAGAGAGAGAGGGGGTTTGAGAGCGCGAGAGAGAGCGGGTGAGAGAGAGGAGGATGAGGGGGTGAGAGAGGGTGAGAGAGAGAGGAGGATGAGGGGGTTGAGAGAGAGAGGTTGAGAGAGAGAGGGTTTAGAGAGAGAGGGTGTTTGAGAGAGCGGGAGAGAACGGGTGAGAGAGAGAGGAGGATGAGGGGGGTGTGAGAGAGAGGTTGAGAGAGGGGGTTTGAGAGAGAGGGGGTTTGAGAGAGCGAGAGAGAGCGGGTGAGAGAGAATGAGGAGGATGAGGGGGGCGAGAGAGAGAGGGTGAGAGCGAGGGGTTCAGAGAGAGTGGGATTGAGAGTACGAGAGAGCGTGGGTGAGAGAGAGAGAGAGAGGAGGATGAGGGTGGTGAGAGAGTGAGAGAGGGTGAGAGAGAGGGGGGTTTTAGAGAGAGAGGGGTTTGAGAGAGCGGGTGAGAGAGAGAGGAGGATGAGGGGGATGAGAGAGAGGGTGCGAGAGAAGGGTTGAGAGAGGGGGGGGTTTGAGAGAACGAGAGAGAGCGGGTGAGAGAGGGGGAGGAGGATGAGTGCGGTGAGAGAGAGAGTGAGAGAGAGAGAGAGGAGGATGAGGGGGGTGAGAGAGAGAGGGTCAGAGAGAGGGGTTTTGGAGAGAGAGAGGGTTTGAGAGAGCGAGAGAGATTGGATGAGAGAGAGGAGGATGAGGGGCGTGAGGGAGAGGGGTTGAGAGAGCGAGAGAGAGCGGGTGAGGGAGAGAGAGGAGAATGAGTGGGGTGAGAGAAAGAGGGTGAGAGAGAGGGGTTGAGAGAGAGAAAGAGGCGGTTTGAGAGAGCGAGAGAGAGCGGGTGAGAGAGAGAGGAGGAGGAGGGGGTGAGAGGGAGAGGGTGCGAGAGAGGGGTTTTAGAGAGAGAGGGGTTTGAGAGAGTGAGAGAGAGCGGGTGAGAGAGAGAGTAGGATGAGGGGGGTGAGAGAGAGGGTGAGAGAGAGGGGTTTTAGAGAGAGAGGGTGTTTGAGAGAACGAGGGAGAGCGGGTAAGAGAGAGAGAGGAGGATGAGGGGGGTGGGAGAGAGAGGTGAGAGAGAGGGATTGAGAGAGAGATGGGGTTTGAGAGAGCGAGAGAGAGCGGGTGAGAGAGAGGAGGATGGGGGTTGAGAGAGAGAGGGTGAGAGAGAGGGGTTTTCGAGAGAGGGGGGCTTTGAGGGACCGAGAGAGCAGGTGAGAGAGAGAGAGAGAGGAGGATGAGCGGTGAGAGAGCGAGGATGAGAGAGAGGGGTTGAGAGAGAGATGGGGATTGAGAGAGCGAGAGAGCACGGGTGAGGGAGAGAGAGGAGGATGAGGGGGGTGAGAGCGAGTGTGTGAGAGAGCGAGAGGATGATGAGGGGGTGAGAGAGAGAAGTTGAGAGAGAGGGGTTTTAGTGAGAGAGGGGGTTTGATAGAGCGAGAGAGGCGGGTGAGAGAGAAGAGGGGGAGGAGGAAGAGGAGGGGAGGATGAGGGGAGAGAGGGTGAGAGAGAGGGGTTTTAGTGAGAGATGGGGTTTGAGAGAGCGAGAGAGCACGGGTGAGAGAGAGAGAGGAGGATGAGGGGTGTGAGAGAGTGAAGGTGAGAGGGAGGGGTTTTAGTGAGAGAGGGGGTTTGACAGAGCGAGAGAGAGAGGGTGAGAGAGAGAGAGGAGGAGGGGGGTGAGAGAAAGATGGTGAGAGAGAGTGGTTGTGAGAGTGAGGGGGTTTGAGAGAGCGAGAGAGAGCGGGTGAGAGAGAGAGGAGGATGAGGGCGGTGAGAGAGAGAGGGTGAGAGAGGGGGGTTGAGAGAGAGGGGTTTGAGAGAGCGAGAGAGCGCGGGTGAGAAGGGTGAGAGAGAGAGGGGATGAGAGAGAGGAGCTTTGAGAGAGAGAAAGCTGGTGAGAGCGAGAGAGGAGGATGAGGGGGTGTGAGAGAGAGGGTGACAGAGAGGATTTGAGAGAGAGAGAGGGGTTTAAGAGAGCGGGTGAGAGAGAGGGAGGAGGATGAGGGGCGTGAAAGAGAGAGAGAGGGTGAGAGAGGGGGTTGAGAGAGAGAGGGGGTTTGAGAGAGCGAGACATGCGGGTGAGCGAGAGAGGAGGATGAGAGCGGTGAGAGAGTGAGAGGGTGAGAGAGAGGGGTTGAGAGAGAGAGGGGGATTGGCAGAGCGAGAGAGAGCAGGTGAGAGAGAGAGGAGGAGGAGGGTTTGAGAAAGAGAAGGTGAGAGAGAGGGGTTGAGAGAGAAATGGGGTTTGAGAGAGCGAAAGAGAGCGGGTGAGAGAGAGAGAGGAGGATGAGGGGGGTGAATGAGAGAAAGGGTGAGAGAGAGAGAGAGGAGGATGAGGGGGGTGAGAGAGAATGGGTGAGAGAGAGGGGGGTTTTAGAGAGAGAGGGGGTTTGAGACAGCGGGTGAGAGAGAGAGGAGGATGAGGGGGATGAGAGAGAGGGTGCGAGAGAGGGGTTGAGAGAGAGGGGGGTTTGAGAGAACGAGAGAGAGCGGGTGAGAGAGGGGGAGGAAGATGAGGGGGGTGAGAGAGAGAGAGGGGTTTGAGAGAGCGAGAGAGAGCAGGTGAGAGAGAGAGAGGAGGATGAGGGGGTGAGAGAGAGGGTGAGGTAGAGGAGTTTTAGACAGAGAGGGGGTTTGAGAGAGCGAGAGAGAGCAGGTGAGAGAGAGAGGAGGATGAGGGGGTGAAAGAGAGAGGGTGAGAGAGGGGTTTTAGAGAGAGAGGGGGTTTGAGAGCGCGAGAGAGAGCGGGTGAGAGAGAGGAGGATGAGGGGGTGAGAGAGGGTGAGAGAGAGAGGAGGATGAGGGGGTTGAGAGAGAGAGGTTGAGAGAGAGAGGGTTTAGAGAGAGAGGGTGTTTGAGAGAGCGGGAGAGAACGGGTGAGAGAGAGAGGAGGATGAGGGGGGTGTGAGAGAGAGGTTGAGAGAGGGGGTTTGAGAGAGAGGGGGTTTGAGAGAGCGAGAGAGAGCGGGTGAGAGAGAATGAGGAGGATGAGGGGGGCGAGAGAGAGAGGGTGAGAGCGAGGGGTTCAGAGAGAGTGGGATTGAGAGTACGAGAGAGAGTGGGTGAGAGAGAGAGAGGAGGATGAGGGTGGTGAGAGAGTGAGAGAGGGTGAGAGAGAGGGGGGTTTTAGAGAGAGAGGGGTTTGAGAGAGCGGGTGAGAGAGAGAGGAGGATGAGGGGGATGAGAGAGAGGGTGCGAGAGAAGGGTTGAGAGAGAGGGGGGTTTGAGAGAACGAGAGAGAGCGGGTGAGAGAGGGGGAGGAGGATGAGTGCGGTGAGAGAGAGAGTGAGAGAGAGAGAGAGGAGGATGAGGGGGGTGAGAGAGAGAGGGTCAGAGAGAGGGGTTTTGGAGAGAGAGGGTTTGAGAGAGCGAGAGAGATTGGATGAGAGAGAGGAGGATGAGGGGCGTGAGAGAGAGGGGTTGAGAGAGCGAGAGAGAGCGGGTGAGGGAGAGAGAGGAGAATGAGTGGGGTGAGAGAAAGAGGGTGAGAGAGAGGGGTTGAGAGAGAGAAAGAGGCGGTTTGAGAGAGCGAGAGAGAGCGGGTGAGAGAGAGAGGAGGAGGAGAGGGGTGGGAGAGAGAGGTGAGAGAGAGGGTTTGAGAGAGAGATGGGGTTTGAGAGAGCGAGAGAGAGCGGGTGAGAGAGAGGAGGATGGGGGTTGAGAGAGAAAGGGTGAGAGAGAGGGGTTTTCGAGAGAGGGGGGCTTTGAGGGATCGAGAGAGCGGGTGAGAGAGAGAGAGAGAGGAAGATGAGCCGTGAGAGAGCGAGGATGAGAGAGAGGGGTTGAGAGAGAGATGGGGATTGAGAGAGCGAGAGAGCACGGGTGAGGGAGAGAGAGGAGGATGAGGGGGGTGAGAGAGAGAGGGTGAGAGAGCGAGAGGATGATGAGGGGGTGAGAGAGAAGTTGAGAGAGAGGGGTTTTAGTGAGAGAGGGGGTTTGATAGAGCGAGAGAGGGCGGGTGAGAGAGAAAGAGGAGGATGAGGGAGAGAGGGTGAGAGAGAGGGGTTTTAGTGAGAGATGGGGTTTGAGAGAGCGAGAGAGCACGGGTGAGAGAGAGAGAGGAGGATGAGGGGTGTGAGAGAGAGAAGGTGAGAGAGAGGGGTTTTAGTGAGAGAGGGGGTTTGATAGAGCGAGAGAGAGCGGGTGAGAGAGAGAGAGGAGGAGGGGGGTGAGAGAAAGATGGTGAGAGAGAGTGGTTGTGAGAGTGAGGGGGTTTGAGAGAGCGAGAGAGAGCGGGTGAGAGAGAGAGAGGAGGATGAGGGCGGTGAGAGAGAGAGGGTGAGAGAGGGGGGTTGAGAGAGAGGGGTTTGAGAGAGCGAGAGAGCGCGGGTGAGAAAGATATAGGAGGATGAGGGGGGTGAGAGAGAGAGGGTGAGAGAGAGGGGATGAGAGAGAGGAGCTTTGAGAGAGAGAAAGCTGGTGAGAGCGAGAGAGGAGGATGAGGGGGTGAGAGAGAGAGGGTGAGAGAGAGGGGTTTTAGAGAGAGGGGATTTGAGAGAGCGAGAGAGAGCAGGTGAGAGAGAGAGAGAGGACGATGAGGGGGTGAGAGAGAGGGTGAGGTAGAGGAGTTTTAGAGAGAGAGAGGAGTTTTAGAGAGCGAGAGAGAGCAGGTGAGAGAGAGAGGAGGATGAGGGGGTGAGAGAGAGAGGGTGAGAGAGAGGGGTTTTAGAGAGAGAGGGGTTTGAGAGAGCGAGAGAGAGCGGGTGAGAGAGAGGAGGATGAGGGGGTGAGAGAGAGAGGGTGAGAGAGAGAGGAGGATGAGGGGGTTGAGAGAGAGAGTTTGAGAGAGAGGGGGTTTAGAGAGAGAGGGTGTTTGAGAGAGCGGGAGAGAACGGGTGAGAGAGAGAGGAGGATGAGGGGGGTGTGAGGGAGAGGTTGAGAGAGGGGGTTTGAGAGAGAGGGGGTTTGAGAGAGCGGGTGAGAGAGAATTAGGAGTTTTGAGAGAGCCGAGAGAGAGCGGGTGAGAGAGAGAGAGGAGGATGAGGGGGTGAGAGAGAGAGGGTGAGAGAGAGGGGTTTTCGAGAGAGGGGATTTGAGAGAGCGAGAGAGAGCAGGTGAGAGAGAGTGAGAGAAGGATGAGGGGGTGAGAGAGAGGGTGAGGTAGAGGAGTTTTAGAGAGAGAGGGGGTTTGAGAGAGCGAGAGAGAGCAGGTGAGAGAGAGAGGAGGATGAGGGGGTGAGAGAGAGAGGGTGAGAGAGAGAGGGGTTTTAGAGAGAGAGGGGTTTGAGAGAGCGAGAGAGAGCGGGCGAGAGAGAGGAGGATGAGGGGGTGAGAGAGAGAGTGAGAGAGAGAGGAGGATGAGGGGGGTGAGAGAGAGAGGGTCAGAGAGAGGGGTTTTGGAGAGAGAGAGAGGGTTTGAGAGAGCGAGAGAGATTGGATGAGAGAGAGGAGGATGAAGGGCGTGAGAGAGAGGGGTTGAGAGAGCGAGAGAGAGCGGGTGAGGGAGAGAGAGGAGAATGAGTGGGGTGAGAGAAAGAGGGTGAGAGAGAGGGGTTGAGAGAGAGAGAGAGGCGGTTTGAGAGAGCGAGAGAGAGCGGGTGAGAGAGAGAGGAGGAGGAGGGGGTGAGAGGGAGAGGGTGCGAGAGAGGGGTTTTAGAGAGAGAGGGGTTTGAGAGAGTGAGAGAGAGCGGGTGAGAGAGAGAGAAGGATGAGGGGGGTGAGAGAGAGGGTGAGAGAGAGGGTTTTTAGAGAGAGAGGGTGTTTGAGAGAACGAGGGAGAGCGGGTAAGAGAGAGAGAGGAGGATGAGGGGGGTGGGAGAGAGAGGGTGAGAGAGAGTGATTGAGAGAGAGAGGGGGTTTGAGTGAGCGAGAGAGAGCGGGTGAGAGAGAGGAGGATGGGGGTTGAGAGAGGGTGAGAGAGAGGGGTTTTCGAGAGAGGGGGGCTTTGAGGGATCGAGAGCGCGGGTGAGAGAGAGAGAGAGAGGAGGATGAGCGGTGAGAGAGCGAGGATGAGAGAGAGGGGATGAGAGAGACATGGGGATTGAGAGAGCGAGAGAGCACGGGTGAGGGAGAGAGAGGAGGATGAGGGGGGTGAGAGCGAGTGTGTGAGAGAGCGAGAGGATGATGAGGGGGTGAGAGAGAGAAGTTGAGAGAGAGGGGTTTTAGTGAGAGAGGGGGTTTGATAGAGCGAGAGAGGGCGGGTGAGAGAGAAAGAGGAGGATGAGGGGGGTGAGAGAGAGAGTGTGAGAGAGGGGGGTTTTAGAGAGAGGGGGTTTGAGAGAGCGAGAGAGAGCGGGTGAGAGATAGAGGAGGATGAGGGAGAGAGGGTGAGAGAGAGGGGTTTTAGTGAGAGATGGGGTTTGAGAGAGCGAGAGAGCGCGGGTGAGAGAGAGAGAGGAGGATGAGGGGTGTCAGAGAGAGAAGGTGAGAGAGAGGGGTTTTAGTGAGAGAGGGGGTTTGATAGAGCGAGAGAGAGCGGGTGAGAGAGAATGAGGAGGATGAGGGGGTGAGAGAGAGTGTGAAAGAGAGGGGTTTTAGAGAGAGGGGGTTTGAGAGAGCGAGAGAGAGCGGGTGAGAGAGAGAGAGAGGAGGAGGGGGGTGAGAGAAAGATGGTGAGAGAGAGTGGTTGTGAGAGTGAGGGGGTTTGAGAGAGCGAGAGAGAGCGGGTGAGAGAGAGAGAGGAGGATGAGGGCGGTGAGAGAGAGAGGGTGAGAGAGGGGGGTTGAGAGAGAGGGGTTTGAGAGAGCGCGGGAGAGAGGGGATGAGAGAGAGGAGCTTTGTGAGAGAGAGAGCTGGTGAGAGAGAGAGAGGAGGATGAGGGGGTAAGAGAGAGAGGGTGAGAGACAGGGGTTTTAGAGAGAGGGGATTTGAGAGAGCGAGAGAGAGCAGGTGAGAGAGAGAGCAGGATGAGGGGTGAGAGAGAGGGTGAGGTAGAGGAGTTTTAGACAGAGAGGGGGTTTGAGAGAGCGAGAGAGCAGGTGAGAGAGAGAGAGGAGGATGAGGGGGTGAGAGAGTGAGGGTGAGAGAGAGGGGTTTTAGAGATAGAGGGGGTTTGAGAGAGCGGGTGAGAGAGAGGAGGATGAGGGGGTGAGAGAGAGAGGGTGAGAGAGAGAGGAGGATGAGGGGGTTGAGAGAGAGAGGTTGAGAGAGAGAGGGTTTAGAGAGAGAGGGTGTTTGAGAGAGCGGGAGAGAAAGGGTGAGAGAGAGAGGAAGATGAGGGGGGTGTGAGAGAGAGGATGAGAGAGGGGGTTTGAGAGAGAGGGGGTTTGAGAGAGCGAGGGAGAGCGGGTGAGAGAGAATGAGGAGGATGAGGGGGGTGAGAGAGAGAGGGTGAGAGCGAGGGGTTGAGAGAGAGGGGGTTTGAGAGTACGAGAGAGAGTGGGTGAGAGAGAGAGAGAGGAGGATGAGGGGGGTGAGAGAGTGAGAGAGGGTGAGAGAGAGGGGGGTTTTAGAGAGAGAGGGGGTTTGAGAGAGCGGGTGAGAGAGAGAGGAGGATGAGGGGGGTGAGAGAGACGGTGCGAGAGAAGAGTTGAGAGAGAGGGGGTTTTAGAGAACGAGAGAGAGCGGGTGAGAGAGGGGGGGAGGATGGGTGCGGTGAGAGAGAGAGAGAGTGTGAGAGAGGGGGGTTTTAGAGAGAGGGGGTTTGAGAGAGCGAGAGAGAGCGGGTGAGAGAGAGAGAGGAGGATGAGGGGGGTGAGAGAGGGGGTGTGAGAGAGAGGGGTTTTAGAGAGAGGGGGTTTGAGAGAGCGAGAGAGAGCGGGTGAGAGAGAGAGGAGGATGAGGGAGAGAGGGTTAGAGAGAGGGTTTTTAGTGAGAGAGGGGGTTTGAGAAAAGCGAGAGAGCGCGTGTGAGAGAGAGAGAGGAGGATGAGGGGGGTGAGAGAGAGAAGGTGAGAGAGGGGTTTTAGTGAGAGAGGGGGTTTGATAGAGCGAGAGAGAGCGGGGGAGAGAGAAAGAGGAGGATGAGGGGGGTGAGAGAGAGGGTGAGAGAGAGGGGTTTAGAGAGGGAGGAGGTTTGAGAGAGCCGAGAGAGAGCGGGTGAGAGAGAGAGAGGAGGATGAGGGGGGTGAGAGAGAGGGTGAGAGAGAGGGGTTTAGAGAGGGAGGAGGTTTGAGAGAGCCGAGAGAGAGCGGGTGAGAGAGAGAGAGGAGGATGAGGGCGGTGAGAGAGAAAGGGTGAGAGAGAGAGGAGGATGATGTGTGTGAGCGAGAGAGGGTGAGAGAGAGGGGTTTTAGAGAGAGGGGGTTTGAGAGAGCGGGTGAGAGAGAGGAGGATGAGGGGCGTGAGAGAGAGAGGGTGAGAGAGGGGGGTTGAGAGAGAGGGGTTTGAGAGAGCGAGAGAGCGCGGGTGAGAAAGAGAGAGGAGGATGAGGGGGGTGAGAGAGAGAGGGTGAGAGAGAAGGGTTGAGAGAGAGGAGCTTTGAGAGAGAGAGAGAGCTGGTGAGAGAGAGAGGGGAGGATGAGGGGGTGAGAGAGAGAGGGTGAGGGAGAGGGGTTTTAGAGAGAGAGGGCATTTGAGAGAGCGAGAGAGCAGGTGAGAGAGAGCGAGCAGGATGAGGGGTGAGAGAGAGGGTGAGGTAGAGGAGTTTTAGACAGAGAGGGGGTTTGAGAGAGCGAGAGAGAGCAGGTGAGAGAGAGAGGAGGATGAGGGGGTGAGAGAGTGAGGGTGAGAGAGAGGGGTTTTAGAGATAGAGGGGGTTTGAGAGAGCGGGTGAGAGAGAGGAGGATGAGGGGGTGAGAGAGAGAGGGTGAGAGAGAGAGGAGGATGAGGGGTTTGAGAGAGAGAGGTTGAGAGAGAGAGGGTTTAGAGAGAGAGGGTGTTTGAGAGAGCGGGAGAGAACGGGTGAGAGAGAGAGGAAGATGAGGGGGGTGTGAGAGAGAGGTTGAGAGAGGGGGTTTGAGAGAGGGGGTTTGAGAGAGCGAGGGATAGCGGGTGAGAGAGAATGAGGAGGATGAGGGGGGTGAGAGAGAGAGGGTGAGAGCGAGGGGTTGAGAGAGAGGGGGTTTGAGAGTACGAGAGAGAGTGGGTGTGAGAGAGAGAGAGGAGGATGAGGGTGGTGAGACAGTGAGAGAGGGTGAGAGAGAGGGGGGTTTTAGAGAGAGAGGGGGTTTGAGAGAGCGGGTGAGAGAGAGAGGAGGATGAGGGGGGTGAGAGAGAGGGTGCGAGAGAGGAGTTGAGAGAGAGGGGGTTTTAGAGAACGAGAGAGAGCGGGGGAGAGAGGGGGGGAGGATGGGTGCGGTGAGAGAGAGTGTGTGAGAGAGAGAGAGGAGGATGAGGGGGGTGAGAGAGAGAGGGTCAGAGAGAGGGGTTTTGGAGAGAGAGAGGGTTTGAGAGAGCGAGAGAGATTGGGTGAGAGAGAGAAGGATGAGGGGCGTGAGAGAGGGGTGAGAGAGAGGGGTTGACAGAGAGAGAGGGGGTTTGAGAGAGCGAGAGAGAGCGGGTGAGAGAGAGAGAGAGAGGAGGTTGAGGTGGGTGAGAGAGAGAGTGTGAGAGAGAAGGGTTTTAGAGAGGGGGGTTGAGAGAACGAGAGAGAGCGGGTGAGAGAGAGAGAGAGGAGGATGAGGGGGGTGAGAGCGAGTGTGTGAGAGAGCGAGAGGATGATGAAGGGGTGAGAGAGAAAAGGTGAGAGAGAGGGGTTTTAGTGAGAGAGGGGGTTTGATAGAGCGAGAGAGGGCGGGTGAGAGAGAAAGAGGAGGATGAGGGGGGTGAGAGAGAGAGTGTGAGAGAGAGAGGTTTTAGATAGAGGTGGTTTGAGATAGCGAGAGAGAGCGGGTGAGAGAGAGAGAGGAGGATGAGGGGGGTGAGAGAGGGGGTGTGAGAGAGAGGGGTTTTAGAGAGAGGGGGTTTGAGAGAGCGAGAGAGTGCGGGTGAGAGAGAGAGGAGGATGAGGGAGAGAGGGTGAGAGAGAGGGGTTTTAGTGAGAGAGGGGGTTTGAGAGAGCGAGAGAGCGCGGGTGAGAGACAGAGAGGAGGATGAGGGGGGTGAGAGAGAGAAGGTGAGAGAGAGGGGTTTTAGTGAGAGAGGGGGTTTGATAGAGCGAGAGAGAGCGGGTGAGAGAGAAAGAGGAGGATGAGGGGGTGAGAAAGAGAGTGTGAAAGAGAGGGGTTTTAGAGAGAGGGGGTATGAGAGAGCGAGAGAGAGCGGGTGAGAGAGAGAGGAGGATGAGGGGGGTGAGAGAGAGGGTGAGAGAGAGAGGGGTTTAGAGAGAGAGGAGGTTAGAGAGAGCCGAGAGAGAGCGGGTGAGAGAGAGAGAGGAGGAGGAGGGGGGTGAGAGAGAGATGGTGAGAGAGAGGGGTTGTGAGAGTGAGGGGGTTTGAGAGAGCGAGAGAGAGCGGGTGAGAGAGAGAGGAGGATGAGGGCGGTGAGAGAGAGAGGGTGAGAGAGAGAGGAGGATGATGTGTGTGAGCGAGCGAGGGTGAGAGAGAGGGGTTTTAGAGAGAGGGGGGCTTGAGAGAGCGGGTGAGAGATAGGAGGCTGAGGGGCGTGAGAGAGAGAGGGTGAGAGAGGGGGGTTGAGAGAGAGGGGTTTGAGAGAGCGAGAGAGCGCGGGTGAGAAAGAGAGAGGAGGATGAGGGCGGTCAGAGAGAGAGGATGAGAGAGAAGGGTTGAGAGAGAGGAGCTTTGAGAGAGAGAGAGAGCTGGTGAGAGAGAGAGAGAGGAGGATGAGGGGGTGAGAGAGAGAGGGTGAGAGAGAGGGGTTTTAGAGAGAGAGGACATTTGAGAGAGCGAGAGAGAGCAGGTGAGAGAAAGAGAGAGCAGGATGAGGGGGTGAGAGAGAGGGTGAGGTATAGGAGTTTTAGAGAGAGAGGGGGTTTGAGAGAGTGAGAGAGAGCGGGTGAGAGAGAGGAGGATGAGGAGGTGAGAGAGAGAGGGTGAGAGAGAGAGGAGGATGAGGGGTTTGAGAGAGAGATGTTGAGAGAGAGAGGGTTTAGAGAGAGAGGGTGTTTGAGAGAGCGGGAGAGAACGGGTGAGAGAGAGAGGAGGATGAGGGGGGTGTGAGAGAGAGGTTGAGAGAGGGGGTTTGAGAGAGAGGGGGTTTGAGAGAGCGAGAGAGAGCGGGTGAGAGAGAATGAGGAGAATGAGGGGGGTGAGAGAGAGAGGGTGAGAGCGAGGGGTTGAGAGAGAGGGGGTTTGAGAGTACGAGAGAGATTGGGTGAGAGAGAGAGAGTGGAGGATGAGGGTGGTGAGAGAGTGAGAGAGGGTGAGAG